>NW_027466488.1:5992500-6320000 GCF_050575085.1 Anarhichas minor
CTGGCAGCTATCATGGCGGATGGATACATGATAAAGCACGAGGATTCGACCGCGAGTAGAATCACATCTTCCTCATTCCTCTCCGTGAAACCATTCAAAAGTTACATACATAAAGCCAAAGAACAAACAAACCGCTCCCCAGCAAAAAAATTGAAATGCATCATACCGTTAGGTGATTTTCGTGACGAGAAACGCTCAAAATTGATTGTAATCCGGTTCAGCCGTATAGTCCCGTCTCCTGCACTGCATGCCGTGTTAAAATGAAGGTCCTGGTCGAAACTATGACGAAATGGTCAGCATTTCCCTGCTGGGCCAATGATTTTACGCGTGGGGGTTGGGCCGCACAGATCGGGATTATTAGTGGCTAAAAACTCTGTCAATCTACTAAATAACCAGACTACTGCTTGCCTGAGTCTCTTCCGCATTGAACAAGGTGTCACATGATGAAGTCCGCCAATCACAGGTCTTAAAAAGGTCTCCATCGAATCAGACTGAGATGAGAAAATTCCATGGAGGAGAGATATGAGATCTCAAAATGGCTCAAAATGATGCCAAACTGCTGTATTAGGATGTATTGAACACTAGTAGTGATACAACAAGTGAAATATATAGTTAAATAGTATATAAAATATATATAAATATATAAAAACCAGCGCAACAGCTGGTTCCAAAAATGAGAATTTGGCTATACTGTCTGTACCCAGACCTCATTTATGCTGGCCTGCTTCACTCAATCAAAGTAAAATTTGTTTGTGGAGACATGTAAAACATGTTGTGCTATGACTGTGGCGTATTTTTAGGCTTATATCTGCTTATATCTGCTTATACACAATATTTACACATCTGAACAAGTGTATCACAAGTTTTACCTGTATTATACCATCAAAATTATTAAAATAGACCTTGTAGTTAGAGATCTACACTCTCTTTAGTATGGGTATGCAATTTTGGAGCAGAGGCCTAAAATTAGGGCTAGTGATTAAGAGACTCTTCTCGCTATCAGAACCTCCTCTCAGGAGAACACATAGCAAGTCCCCGACGGTAAAGCGTTGGAAACATCCTTAATCGGAAACGGCATTATACTATACAGAGCATTATAGATTCCCTTAAACCAAAACCCTCCTATCCAAGGAACAGATAAGCTTCAGCATATAAACTTGTACCTATTGATTGTGGAAATAAAGACACTTTCTTTACCATAGTATTGCAAGGAACTTAGAATTAGAGTTTTCCTCTCTTTCTTTCCTATTCCCCCTTCGTCGTATCCAGGAGGGGCACCAGAGCTGTGTCGTCCGAGGTGAGTGTGTAATCTAATCTAGACTTGTGATTGGTCAAACTTACAAAACGTCGTTAAAGAAATCAAAAAGAAGGTTGTTTACAGTGGGGTAGATCCACCCACAGGTTCTGCCTAAGTGTCCTGGTAGTTCCAGACGTCTGCCTAAATCCCACAAAGTGAACCTACGTGAACCGGACCCCTGCAGTTCAGCGTTAGCTGTTCTGAAAAACCTAAAAATCCTCCTTGAAATCATTGCCCAACATAAGGATAAGGATAAGTAAGGAATCTAGGAGGCGGGAGGCGATAGTTGCTATTGTCGAAATAGGGGCAAAGGGTTTGCTACAACCGGCTAGCCTCCCCGGAAGCCTGAGACACTGAGGGAAAATAACCAATAGTCAATTGTTGAAGAGAGAAAACGCAACATAGCGCACAACGTGGGGCTCGACCACAAATCGAGTTAAATGATAAAGAACCCCGAACTGAGAACCACCAAAAACGTTATTCGACTCAAATACATTTTTACGGGAGAAGCTGAAACTCCTAAACATACAGACTACCAAGAAACCCACTTGTAAAAATAACCCACCGGTTAAACGCAAAGTAAGTTCAAATACTGCTGAAACGAAAGAGATCCAGTTACCCGTTAGAAGAAAGTAGGTCGCTCCTATTTCGAGGCAAACTCAAAACCGAAAAACAACCGTACCAAACAACCAATCAGATCAAAGACCAATGGCAGCCGCCGTGACCAGTGACTGGGTCACTGAACCTGATTCAGAGGACGAATCGGATAGACCACGAAGACCCGTAAAAAGAAGTTCATAAGAATAATCACCGACAGCGTTTGCTGTTGTAAAGGGTTTAATGAAGAACTTTTATATTGGGAACAAAGGGATTTTCAAAACCATAAAGGTAAAGAACTGAAACACCAACAGAGCTGGTCCGTAATAGCGGAACTAAAGAAAGGAAAAAAGGTGAGAGTGGAACATATACCAAGCCACATGCAAGGCACCACTAAAGAACACAAAGCGAAGCGAAGCGGATGAATTAGCACAGTCAAGGGACCAAGAGGAGGAAATTCACTTTCATTTTCACTATCCTTTTCAGAAAAACGTGCATCTTCCCCCCGGAGTGGGACACAGAAAACGGTGTACGAATCCCAGAAGACAAAGCTAAAGCAATATTAACAAAAATTCATGACTGTCTCAGTCACTGTAGCATGCAAAGAACTAAGATCTGGTTGAAGGAACAACGGATACACGTACCGAAGTTCAACAAGCTTTTTCCAATCATTAAAACCAATTGCGGTAAATGCGCGGATAAAGGGGGAATGCCGAGGGCCCATGGGCCCCCACTCCCTATCACAACAGAACATCCTGGAATGCATTATTCTGCTGACATAGCAGGCCCATTAAATAAGCGTTCGTCAAGAGGAAATCGCTTCATCCTAGTTGTCACGGATAACGCAGGGGGCGATACCCGAGCATACCCACTTAAAACAGCCACAGGTCGCAACGTTGTTGTCTCCCTGGCGAGCTTCTTTACAGGTAAGACTCCAAAACCACTTAGAATGGATAATGGTACACATTTCAAAAATAAACTGGTGAAGTCACTTATGTTGCAACTAGACATAGAGATGATATGAGCCAGCGCCTATAAACCCAAAACGAATGGAATAGCAGAACGAGCGGTTAGATCAGCTAAAGATTTTATACGCGCAAACTGTCCAAATGACTGGGACGACCCCAGGTATCTAATGTGCCTAAATTAACACCTATCGTTGCCTAAACTTCCGCGAACGAACTCCCAACCTAACCATCCCTCTCCATCTTGTCTACAGGCAGGAGACTGGGTGTGGTTGAACAGGGGACAAAAACAAGGCGACCAACCCGTGCAAACTAACAACGAAGGTCAATACCAAATAGAACAGGTGACAGGTAACGTGGTGAAACTTAAAAACAAAGGAAGCGTGCATATCTCACAAATCATTCTGATTAACCTCGGTTGACTAAATACGCTAGTAAGCACAAAGTGACCCTAATCCGGAAGTTAGGCGAAAGCCTAAAACACCATGGTTGAGGAAAAACCAAAACTCCTCCAAATCACGTGGAGATTCACATGTATTCTCTCCTGCGATGAGGGGGGAAAGACCCAAGTAGGCCTGTCCCCTATGGGCCGGGTCCACCACTAGAGTGGAAAACATATGAACCCGGCACATGTTACCTATGCCAAAATAAGGTAGCAGATACCCTATGGCAGGGAACCAGGTCCACAAGACCCAAGCTACAGAAAACCCCTTGGAGAGAGATCAATAGGACAGCCAGAGAAGGGAGTGGGGACCGCAAGGTAGCCATGTGCAACACATGCTGGACTAGAGAAGGATTAAGGTGGAACATAATCAGATATGGCCACTCAGCTATGCCTGGATGCTGCTGTAAAGACACCCAAAGGGGCGTATTTACCTGCAGCACAGGCACGGCGATGGTTACTAGGTGCCTCCTTTACCAGGACCATGGTAACCCTGACCCCAGGAGATATCTCCAGATTGATCCTAGGTCAGTTTGAAGAAACCGAACCCAAAAGGGACTACGGACATAGCAACCCCCATTCTTCCAGAAGAAAGAACAAAAAGCGAGCGAAAAAAGAAAGGATCCAGAGAACTGGACACACTCCTCAGAGAAAGCACCGAGCATCACCTAAAACCCACTCATGGGAATAAAATAAAACCCCACAATTATACATCATATTTTTTGTTGTTTTCATGGTAACGTGATTTGTTGCAGCAAAGTGCTGTCCCATTACACCATTTCAAGCCCTCACAGTCTCTCACACTCGACCACTTAGGTGACGTCAGTAAGTCCTTGAGGGTTCAGGGTTTGAGGCTTTAGGGGGGACATTGGGATTGGGCCCTAGGAGAATAATTACGTGAGTCAGAGAAGTTATTTCACATGACGTTCTCCAAAAAGAGAAAAGTGGTCAGAGAGACCAGAGAGACCAGAGTCATTAATGAACAGACTCTTATATGTTAATTCTTCCCACGGACAGTTTAAAACCAGTATGTCATATGTTCAGAGACCGTAACGGTTGATAAAAGCGGTAATGTGAAGCGTCAATACGAGACAAAGCATAACTCTTTTGAGCAAACGTATCCACTCACATCTGAAATGAAGACAAAAAATAAACCTAAGACTCGAATATGATCAGAATCCTAACACATTAATTCACTTCACAACAATGATGTTAACAGAGAGAATAGAGCTGAAACAAGTGGTTTAATAACCACAGATAAAGTCCCTGCTCACTGATTTCTCTTGTTAGAAGGTGAGAAAAATATGATATAGTGGCTTTTTTGATTGACATCACTTCACCCTGAATGAACTGAATTTAAAGCTACAGGGCAATTCAATGAAATACATTTTTCTAAAATGAATTACTTTATTTTAAGATGCACATTTTTCAAAAGCTTTCTGTTGTGTAATTCATTCTTTAATGCAGCCCTTATTTTACTTGAACTGAGAAGAACATATATTTATGTATTTCTATGTATTATTTATAATCCTTCCAGTTAAATTTTAAAACTGAGAATAATAATTGTTTAAATATAATTGATGTGTACTTTCTTTATTTGATTTGACAGTTGTTGACTACACAGAGACGCTGTTACTACTAGGCTTCTTGAATATATATATATATGGCACTAAATAGCACAAGTTAAATATTATTGTAATGTTCCGGACCTTTGCCCGAGGAGATTTTCTCAATCTGGACCTTTTGGAATTTTTATTGAATACCTTTGGTTTAGGGTTTGAAGCTTTAGGGGGGACATTGGGATTGGGCCAATAAATCAGTTGCAGGCAGCAGACTGGGGTACTTCTCAAGTCTCTTAATTGCATCCCCGTTTCCCTCACTTGCGTCCTTTCCTTGCGTCTTAGTCCCTCCCAGGGATGCATGGAGGAAACCATGCAAGGAGAGAGGAACGAGGAAATATGTTTTAAGAGACATGAGACATCCTTTCCTCAGTTGCGTCACGTGAAGCGACGTCTGTTTCTGATGACGGTGCTGATGATCACAGCTGGATCAGCTGTCAGTCGGCTTTAACAGCTGGAGAGAGTTTTGATAAGTTTGTGTCTGTTCACATGATCACTGTACTTAATAATAGTAACTAATAATACTAATAACTAATAAAGACACACAGTAATCATCACTGTAGAGGTATTTCTCTCTGTAGCCTGTTAACAAACTGTGTCATGTGTTCTGTTTATAAGCACAGGATCCATTTCTACCAGCGGAATGCGATCGTCTTATTTATGAATTATTTGCGTCTGTACTTTTTGAAATTGTGACTGTGGGGTCATTATTAAATAACCCAGAATATGATTATTGTTTCTCTTAAATGATGAAACTCATCAAACTCTCAGGAATGATGTAAAAAGTGTTTCGTCTCTCCAGCTCCCTCTGACTTTAATTGTATTCATATATATTCAATATAAGTTATTGAGGGAAATATCAGATCATGAAAACACAAATCTTTCTAATAAATGAAGAAAGTTGTTTGTGGTCGTTTTGTTGTTCAGACCTACAATGAACATTTATTTAAACCAGACGGTGAATCAGAAACCTAATCAAATATAAAGCTTGAGTTGATTCTGTGGTCCGTCTTCACTCTGGTGTTAAACTCCAGACAGTCAGTCCGATCGGCTGCAGCGTCCAATCACATAACTGATGAACAATGAGGGGGCGTGTCGGCCGTTAAAAGACTTCCTGGAAGTCTGTTCTCGTGGTTCCTCGCTCCTCCGAGCTACATTAGAGCTTTGGGACGGCCGTCAATATGGCGGCGCAGAAACAACTTCCGGTTCAACCGAGGATCGAGGAGCGAGGAAACGACAATTAAGAGACTTGAGAAGTACCCTGGGCCGCCTGAGGTTGCGCTACGTAATTGCGACAGTGTCGTAAAGTGCCAATGTTATGGTCGGAAATCAGACCAGTCGTCCTCTGAGCTGAGTTTTCAGTCGCCCTTCAACAGAGAAAGAGTGCGTTTCTTTGCCATAACAGACACCAGCCCAACGTTAAACCATGGCAGCGACAATTGCACGGAAAGCTGTTGACCATTTGAAGAGCAAAGAGTTCAGGGATTATTTGACAAGGTATGTAAAAATTAAAACTGTTAGATTTTCTATTAGCACTCATGCTAAAGTGACGTGTGCTAGTTGGTTGTGGAGCGTCAACTCGATAACGTTAGCTACGGTTACTGTCCCGATTTGTTCAGACAACGTTTTAATATATATTAAATAGGCTATTAATAGAGACAAAGGCCAGCAGAGATAACTGCTTTATTACTTTTTAACATGTTGTCAGACGTTGGTTGATGTGTACATGATACACACACCCGGGTGGTGTGTGTACTTTCCACAGAATAGCAGCAATCCACACATGGATTTATGACACAGTGATGCAAGGGGCCATCTTTGTTTACATTTGCAACATACTGAAAATCAAGTAGAAAAGCAAACAAATGCACTGTAGATATGGTGAGGAATTATATGTGGCCTTTAGCACCAGCTCTGGGGTTTCTTTGGCTTTTTTTGTGGTCTTTTTTTGTCATCGTGTAGAGAATACAATAATCAATGACTTTACCTTTTAACTTGTGTCAACACTGTGGTAAACAGTTCACTGTAACTGTAGTTAAATATGTTCATCTAGGTACTGAAATGTTTCCTATTTCATTATGATCTAATTTAGTAATGAGGAATCGAAGCAGGTGATGTTCCTCCCTGCAGGACCTGAACTCTTTAAATTGTACTAATTCTCTTGTCATTCGTGAATTGTCTGAAACAAACCCGTGACCTATTTTAGGTGGCAGCAGCTCTCGGTCACATCAGTTTGACTTTTCTGTATTTCTCTTCTTTTCTCTTCTATGTGGCCCTGAAAAAAATAATCCTGTTCAACAGCACGGTAAGTACTCAAACTTTCTGTTTGTCATATTTGTTTCTATCTGTCTCTTCTCATCCAAGACTGCCTGTTGGTTTATGTCTATCTTTCTGTTTGTCTCATACCCAATATGCGTGTATCATTTTTATATCTTTACTGACATGTTTTTTTTCGACATCAGTACTTTTTAGAATTGATATTGTTTTGGGATTCACAACACAGATTTTACCATTAAGCAATGTGATTGTAATTGTATAGTTCTGTTTTACTGTTCAACCATCTTAAGATACTGCCCAAACCATAAATTGTCTGTGGTTCAAACTGTATTTCAGCGTTTTGTGTGTACCTTCACAGCATTTCTGGGGTCCTATCGCAAACTGGGGTCTTCCCATAGCCGCCATCACAGATATGAAGAAGAGCCCTGAGATTATCAGTGGCAGGATGACCTTTGGTAAGACACGGACACATGTGCTGATAAACCCAGATGTACACATGAAGGGTTCACACAACACCCCCATTCATTTCTGGTTAACTTTTGCTAGAGTTAGGTTTATCATTTGTACTTTTCTGTAAAGTAAACTACTGCGTCAATTCTTGTTAGTCACTTTATATTTATCGATTGATATTATTAGGTTTTCATCTATACCCCCCCCCCCCATTGAGATGCTTAATATGATAGAAGTAAGTGTTTTATAAGAAGACAGTGCTGAAATAAGCGATTGCCTGTGTGTTTTATCCTTCCTCTCAGCTCTGACCTGCTATTCACTGCTCTTCATGAGGTTCGCCTACAAGGTACAGCCACGCAACTGGCTACTGTTTGCTTGCCATTTGACCAATGAGGCAGCACAGCTAGTGCAGGGAAGTCGTCTCATCAAATACAAGTAAGCAACATTCTATGATGTGATTTTTTTGTTGTCATTGTAAACAGATCAGGTGTCATGAAACACTGTTAGACAAACTTTTCACAACCTTTCAGCCGTAGTCTCCTCAAAGTGGTGGCTTTATGTCACGGTCCACAATAACCTGTTCATAGGGAAACTCCACTCTGTTGGTCATAATTCCATTTGAGCTTCTATGAAGAGTTTAAGAGATATAAGTGATGTTAGCTAGATTAGCAGGCTACTATTATAGCATTTGCTTTGTCATATAGCTTCAAGCTTGTGTGTTCAGGTTTGGATCGTAATGTCCTTTTTTTTGTTTGAAATGATAATGACCAAAAATAGTAGTGTCTTTCCAGTTATTTTTTGAACCTGGTCTTCATTTTGCCACCATGGCTTTTGACCTAGATCACTATTTCCCCAATGACTTAATGAAAGAGTTAGTTAAAGAGCAATGTTATCAAAGTGAAACTCAGAGTGACATGCTGCCAGCACTTGGTATGATGACGATGTAGGTTTGTAAACAACTGTTTCTATATTTCTACAGAATGGAGAAGAAGAAGATGCAATCTTAGTGGCAGAGTAAAGCAGATGCAGAACGATCACTGCAGAGTGGCACCATGCTGTTTTAACCACCACGTAAACCTGGACATCAAAACGAATGCATCCAACCATCTTATCTAATCATCTTAACTGTGGCACTTGCACCATTTATTTTAACATATTGTTACTGTGATTGATCATCCTCGTGCATTTTCACTTTTACTGCACAGACAGAAAAAAGTAGATGCTTTTCCTCCAAGAATTTAGGTCAACTGCTGTGTTTTTGCAACATTCAATTTCAACACACATTGACACACAAAAATCTGATGTGGGTGAATGTACACTTTGCTGAATAGCCTGACTGTTTGCTGCCTTGCACACTGCCTGTTGCACATTTTCAGCAAAACAATCTTTAGTCATCAATCATCTCATTTTAGGTCATCAGCATTATTATTTGTATTACTTTCTTACCTGCTTAGTAATTGAAATATGAATGTTATTTCAAAGAGAACTTAGCCTGAATTCATCTTGTGATGTCCACACAACGGCAGATTAAACATTTGGACTTTGATCCTTTAACCTTCACTTAAGCAGGGAGTACACACAGAGAGCTACTCTTTTTGTTTGTTGTGCAAAATGTTATACTGTACAATGAAAATGGTGTGACTAGAGGACCCGATTTGGCATAGTTTTAGGAAAGTATAATAAATAAGACAAGCTGCTTCTGTCAGTGCTGACCAAACATGTAGTGTGTGTTGTTATCATATGTAGTTCACATTAATTTATTGCCATTGTATAATTAATATAATTTTTCCCTGATTAATGATTTGATTCTCTGGGTTTGTTCAAATAAACTGGCTATGAGCAACTTGAACATAATTCAGCGAGTGATTTAGGTCAAGGACGCCACTGCTCCGTGTTTACACTCAACACTTTGCTCTGCAACGTAATGCCCTCGTTAAATTAACACTAAACACATCTTATCAACAAAGTTAGAAAGTACATATCAAATGAACAGGAAACTAGTGGCTTCGAGCTTGATGAATATATTAAACAATTTTCCAATCAAGACTGTCAAAACCAGTCTTGGAAGTAGTAGATTGTTTAAGAAAGGTAAAAAAAATTAAAAGAAAAAACTCCTATCCTGCATTTTTACTTCATTAAAAGTACAGAGGTATTATCAGCAAATGCAATCAAAATGCTCATAAAATGCTGTATTACTGATGCATTATCTTGGATAAGCAGCATTTAAAATGTGTAATTAAAGTTAAGGTGTATATATATGTAGTAGTTAAGTATACTTTATAAAGTATAAGTGGACTATACTGTAGCTAACAGAAAATGTAGTTGTATTTTATATGTATGTATTTTCCTCTGAAATGTAGTGGAGCAGAGGTATAAAAATGGAAATTATCAGGTAAAGTGCAAGTACCCCACAATTGTACTTAACTATATATAATATTAGTATTAACTTGCTCTATTACAGTCTACCACTGGTCAAAACAGATGCCATGGAGACAAATATTCAAGTAAATTAAGCTCAAATACATTTCTGAGATCAATTGACATAGAAAGAGATAACCTAAGTACGTCCAGTAGATGGCAGCACTGCGACATCAAGAACCCTGATGTTGTGAGAGCTAAACGACAAAGAAGAAGACCAACATGGCGTCTGTGAGCAGCGATGAGTGGAAAGCAGTTTGCGACAAATTCACCAACGCCCAGAATCTCACTGTTGTAGAATCACGAAATGACCCCGAAAACGACCCGTTCCGCTCCAAATACAAGGCCAGGGAGCTCCTCAGAGAGATATACTGCTCGCTCAAGAGCTTCGAGGCCGGCGACGGTGAAGAGGAAAGCGGCGCAGAGAGCGGCGAACAGCGGCCGACAGAGCCGCCGGTGGACGGGCAGAGGGAGGACGGGCTCGCTCGGGGCTTCAGCGGCGACTCGCCGGCTGGGCTGCGGGCCGCTAAACTCGGGGCTGTCGAGTACTATCTGGGCGTCAACCATGTGGACACAGAGGAGCTGTCAGCCGGGCAGGAGCATCTGATGAACTGCATGAAACTGCTCGAGAGATGCAGTGTGTCGTCGGAGAACGTGTCGCTGTTTATCCATGCCAGGGTAACGTTCACGTTAACTTATCCGCAGTCATGCTATACAGATAAATGTAACGTTAAGTTATGAGGGGTTGTGAACGACTTGCTAGAGATGAACCAGAACCATAATAAACTACAGTCAAATCAGCAACGTCATGATCAATAACTCCATTTAAGGAGCGTTGTAGGCCTGTTTACATCCTTTCCCCTTTTACATGCATTACAGTTTTAATATATATATATTTTAATATTGATATATTTGTGCCATAATTACTAATAAGAACCACATCCCATTCACTAATGATGAAATAATCAATCTACTGTAGTACATGATCACATGATGCTTGTGTTATCAGAACCAGTTGGGTATCCTGTGGGCTGGCCGGGATGAGACTGAGACGGCTCAGGGATTCCTTGAAACAGCAGAATCCATCTACCAACGGTACATGAAGGAGGTAAAGTTGGTGTCCTGTGCGACTGTTTACTTGAAGCTGCTGTTACAATGACAGATGGATGAGAGGAGAGACTATAGAGGAAGAAAACATCACTGCTATGCAACTGTTTGCCTCTTATTGTGATTATCCTGCTTCTTCACAGTCTCACAACTCATCTATCATCTGACTGTCATGACAAACACTTGAGAGCATACATACAAACCCAATACACTGTATTGAGTAATAAATTGACATTTTTGCACACTTCATCGTCAATTTGCCTCACCATCAACAAGTGGAGTGTCACATGTTGACAAGACAGGGTGTTAAATTGTTTGTGTGCCGTTGACATTGCATTTTTCTGAATTCTCAGAATTTTTTGCAGGTGCTACAATATGCTTGAAATTATTTTCTTCCCTCAAAATAAGATGGATTGTGAATGCAGAGCACTAGGTAGCAAAAAAGGGAGAAATTAATTAACTGTTGACACCAGCATTCAAAAGGCAAACTGACTGACGAGTTTTAGTTTCCTGCTACAGCTAGAAGGACAATATTATGGAGTTGTTGTGTTTTTCCAGGACGGGACTCCACCTACCGATATGACAGAGTACTTCACTACTGAGGAGAACCTGCTGACACATCAGGAAAGGACCAAGAGGTAACTTGTGAACTCCAACAGCCCACATAACACATTTAAATGTACAGACGTCCCACCTGTTTATATTAATACTATTGTCCCAAAGTTTGCATGATCGTGGTCGTTCATTCAGCAAACCCCGGGTTAGATTTTTAACTCGTGTCAATTATGCTCTGCCTTGTCCCATAAATCATTTCTCTCTTTCACGCTTTCTTTCAAACTTTCCTTGCTCAGGTTTGAGTTGGCTTACACTCACAGCATGTACTACCTTGCTCAAGTCTATAAAAACCTTGGTGAGTCTAACCTGGTTTCAATCAAATCAGCACAACAGTACATGTTTATTTGCTTGTGTAAAATAAATACTTTAAAGCAAATGTAAAATGTATTCAATAATATTTAAATATAAAGAACTTCAACTATATTTATAATCCATTGACATCCATTTGATTTCTGAAGTGCACCTCTGAACTTGATTCATGTTTGTGAATATAAGGAAGCTGACTCTTGTTGTATTAGTGTTTTTGCTTTACTTGATGGTAACAATAACTGGTGTTTCTTCTTCCAGGTGAAACTGAGCGTGCTGCCATCTACTGCCACAGCACCCTGCAGAGACAGTTACAGTTAAATCAGTTCAGTCCAATGGAGTGGGCTCTCAATGCTGCTACACTATCACAGTATTACATCACTAAGGTAGGGCCCATGTTGATTTACATTTATTGCAAACAATTGATTTAAAACCTAACATCTTTTAAGGGTTTTGTTTGTTATCATCTAAAATGGTTTAATCTATCTAAAGAAATAAATCTATTCTGCCTTGCTTTTACACATTTGACGTTTTTGAGACTTGACATGGACTCAATTGATTTTGATTACAGGGCAAGAAGTTTGGTTGTAGAAATCATATATATATATATATATAATATTTTTGTAAGATCTGTTGTGTAAGTGTTTGCGTGTGATTTCTAGGGCCGATACATGGAAGGCAGACATTGCCTCTCAGCAGCTACTGTCATATCAGCTTTGGCAGGAGAGGTTCCTTCTGAGGCCGCAGCACAGGAGAGTGAGTGTCATTCGTGTACTTATTTCCTTTGTATTCTATCCTTTTAATCAACTATAATGAGTCAGGCAGGAGTGAACAAAACTGTTTAGCAAAGCGTTGCACAACCGATCCTACCTCCCTTCCTCTCTCTGACTCCTCCTCCTCCTTCCCTCCCTCTTCTCCAGCATATCTTAACATCCTTTTCCCCCTTTGTGTGACCCCAGGTGAGACGGAGAGTGAGCGCAGGGAGCAGCTCAGACAGAAGAGAGCAGAGATTGCAAGATGTTGGATCAAATATTGTCTCAACATCCTGCAGGACTCTAAGAAGCTGCTCGAGGTACGGCATGATTGTAATGTGTGTTGGTTACTCTTGTGAGGCTGTGTAAAATGTTTATAGTCAAGTCCACACCTCTCATATGAGCAGTGAAAGCCACCATGGCTTGCACCAAAGTTTGCACCAAAGATGATGCTTAAATACAGTAATTTTAAGGATTAGCACTTAAACTTCTTTGTTACGGCTGTGGTAACTGTAACTTTCTGTTTAAATGTCCACATGTTTGAATGTCTCTTAGCTTAGATCGACGCAATTGTATTGAGAGTGTCTTAAAATGTGCGTCCACATGTGTTTGTGACCAGGACAGCATTGGCGAGCTCGACACTGATCGTCAAGATGAGTTGAAGATAGCGAGGAGACGTGAAGAGGAGGAGGAAGAGAAGGGCAGGAAGAGCGCTCTGCTGTTTGGCTCTGAGGACACCTTCGACTCCATTGCTAGTCTGGAAGAGAAGGTCTATACACTGCTAGTGCTACTAGTAATGTTTTTTATTATGTTTGTTAGCATAAAGTTCTGCTGCTACGCGTTATCATAAATCACCATTATCTCTGTGTCAGAAGCAGCATTAATGCTTCCATCTATTAATAATACGTTACAACTAGCTATTTATTAACTAGCTATTTATTTATGTCATGTATTAGTAATAGAAGACTGTATGTGATAGTATCTCTCCATATCTATAATCCAGACAACAAATACAGATTTAACATAAATACTCAACCTATTGTAGCAGATGAGCATGAAGTCTCTGCTTTCTGTTTTCCAGGTGCACTGTCTGCTACCATTGGACTTCACTGAGGCCAGAGCTGTTTTTCTGGTGGGACAGAATTATGTCACACAGGTATACACACGCACACACACACACACACACACACACACACACACACACACACACACACACTAGAACTGTGTTAGACAAATTCCCAAGTAGCTGAATTATTGAAGTCACCACCACACCGGCAGATGTGTGGTGGTGACTTCAATGGTAAAAAAAAAAGACCAGATGCTTTTATGCTTTGCTGTTTGTGTTCACCTCACGTCTGCGGGCTGTGAAGCCCATTGATATGTTGTATGTGATGTTGGGCTGTTTAAACAAACTTGAATTTGCTTGACTTGACACATCAGTGAAAGCACCAAACAGATAGCTGCAGATGTTCTCAACTACACTGGTGCCACTTCATTGTTCCTAAAGTCCTCAACTGTTCTGGTGTATAATGTTAAGCTGGTAACAATGGCAGAGTTACACCTCATAAGAATTTTGTACTGTATTGTAAGGAGCACAAAACCAGGATTTCTGTATGTAAAAAAAAATGTATAAATATCTGATTGGATGTGAAGTCCTTTATCCTTTATCCTCATCCAGAAAGGTTTATATTTATAAAAAAATGCCCCAAGGGTTGAACCCACTGTTTGGTTTTTAACTGCTAAACATGTTAAACTGTCTCCGTCCTTACACTCGTTCTTGCAGGCCAAGGACTATTTCCAGATGGACGGCTACGTGACGGACCACATAGAGATCTTGCAGGATCACAGCGCTCTGTTCCGGGCCCTCGCTTTCTTTGAAGAGGATCTGGAGCGACGCTGCAAAATGCACAAACGCAGAGTTGACATGCTAGAGCCAGTCTGCAATGGTACTGCGCAAACTTATGTTTTTAAGTTTCATTTGTTTTTTAATTTCAGTCAAAAAAGATAAAAGAAAACTGACTTTCTCTGATTCTCCCTACAGACTTGAACTCCCAGTACTACCTAATGATCCGCAGACAGATGATGTTTGAGTTGGCTGAGATCTACAATGAAATGATGGACCTGAAACTGACGCTGGCCAACAGACAAGCTGATAGCGAGTCTCTAGATAGCCACACCATTAAGAAATTCAACCATCTCTGCTCTGCCTCTGCCAAGTGAGTGTGTGTGTGTGGACGACCCAGATGTTTCTGTGCATCTACATTTATTCAATCAATATTTGAAGTCCTCTGTTCTCCTCTCCAGATACTTCCAGATGTTCCTCGACTCTCTGTGTTCTCCAGAGGGGAAGCAACCAGAGCACCTGGAGGAGGAGGTGCTCAGACCGGCTCTGGTGGCCCGCTTCAGAGTGGCCCGACTCCACAGCCGCCTGATCAGCTCTTCGCCCTCTGCTCAGCTGGAAAACCTCGACAAATCTCTGGAACACTACAAGTAAGAAGATATATATTTGTTAACTCTTGGTGATATATCCGAACACTTTGCGTATTGAACAATGTGCTCTCAACAGATGTACTCTACGCAATGACAGTAAGAAGTTGGCGTTAAAGTTGGAGTGTGGAATTTTTGGATTTAAAGTAAGAAATTAGCAAGGGAAGACTTGTGGTGAGCTCACCTGCAGGCATACATGCGCCAGCGGGGGAAGTCGCCACAGACTCCAGACACCACAACTCCAATACACTGTGAGAAATACAGAAAAAAGTCATCTATTTATATGTAAAAGTCCTGCACTCCAGCTTCAATGTGGAAGCATAAGGACAAATTAAAGACGGATGCATTTGAAATGGAAAGGATTTCATTCAAAGATGTTGAAATGAGTGAACCTTGAGGTGTGCTTTACAGTTCACGTGCTCCTAGTTGCCATGTTGTTCATCTGTGGAATGTGTTGACCATCACTTGTCTAGATACGTGGTGCAGTACTGTGATGCCCACCCGGAGGCAACAGCCACTGTGGAGACGGAGCTGGAGCTGAGCAGAGAGATGGTCAGCCTGCTTCCTCTCAAAATCAACCGCCTCAAAGCAAAGATGGTGGTAAACAACTGAAGGACGTCACTGTTCACTGACTGACTGCTCTCTATTGGTGTTACATCCAAATGAGCCAGTCCATCTAAATGTACCACCTTTATAATCCGTGTACACTCCCAACAATAAGAGAAACTGGATGGCAGACTTTCTGGCTTATTTATGTCTTTTTTTTTTGTGCACTGGGTATGCTGCTTACACAAGACCTTTGAACCCATTACGCGCTGTACATATGTGCTTTCCTCCGTGAAATAAAATGTGTGGTCAATTAATTTTCATTCAGATAGCACAGTTAATATACTCTCTTCAAAATGTATATGGATATATCGTTCGCATAGTACTAAGAAGTATTTGAAAGTGGTTGAACTCTTTGAATTGAAGGTGAATTGACCTGTTTTTGTCTTCACATCGATGCTTTCTTCCCAAACGAAGGAAATCTAGGTCCATCACTAAAATGTCAGACGCTCCCTTTGCAAGAAAAAAAAGTATCTGCTTGGGATAAGACAGTCACCACAACATCCTTGTGGTGGATATGTACATAACAGTTTTATTTAATGTTTTATTTTACGTCACTATCTTCTGTGGGCCACTGTGTGCTCGGTGTGTCCTTGAGCAAGACACTTAACCCCAAAATTGCTCCCGTAGTATGTATGAGTGTTAGATAGTCTGATAGGCCGATCAGTGTGTGAATGGGTGAATGATGACAAGTAGTGTGAAAGTGCTTTGAGTGGTCGAAAAGACAAAGAAAAGCGCTGTATGAGAGCGCTCCATTTTCACTCTTTGTTCTCTGTTGTTAATCATATTGGTTTTCATTTAATGTGGCTTTATTTTGTGTAAAGCACTTTAGCACATTACTATTCAGTTTATTCAACTACTTTATGTCTCTGATGGTAAAACAAATGTCATGACTTCTGGTGTAACCCTGGTAATAACAGTAGGCAGCCAGAGGTACAGATAGTTGAGTTTGTACGACAGACAGGTTGTTGTTGTTGCGCCTTAAAACTGAGATGCTTGTTCTGCAAATCGTCGGAAACGACCGTTCCAGTGACGGATATTAAGTGGACTTAACAATGTTGGTTTATGAATCTGCATGATGCCTCATCCAGTTGAGCCTCTGTATTGTCTTCCTGTGAGCTTAAGAACCTTTTTTTTAGTCTATTACATTACTTATCCAGAGAAACGTCTAAAAGAGTGTCTATTAAAGCGAAATAATCTCAAAGTGACTGAGACATTGTGATGATTTTCTGTAAAGGTTACAGTATATCACAGCTTCCATCTTTTTGTGAACTATGTCTTTATGTTATTTCTGTCCCACAGTTGCGTCCTGCATGTTTCTAGGTTGAATAAAAATGTTGTACACATGATACAGCTGGCAGAGATACATGGACATTTGATATTGACAGTATAAAGTACTAAGAAAACAAACTCTAGCGTTCCATGGGAGGTCCCGGATTTATATTATTGACTATGTCTGCGACTTTTAATATTCAGTTCCATGTTTTTGAAAGGGGAAGTGCAATACAGAGCAGATCTGTGGGCTGATTCATGACCAAGTTCCAAGAAACCATGACGCACTGCAACTCTGCCCTGCTGCTTCCTGTCTGAGGACGTCACGGCTTTGTGGTGAAGCTGTACAAGGGTCTCTGATCTATTGGGTAGACAACTGGTCAAGTCTGGTGACACCATTGTGACAGGATTCATCCCCATCATAGCCATTCAAGTCCAAGTGGACTAAGGTCAAACAAATCTGTCACCTTGTAGTGAGGAAAAAGTAACAAATGACGGGGAAACATAACGCAGATGCTCCCAAACAACACCCCCCTATCACACGGAATGCAAGTCAAAATATTGGTTTTAACTAAAATTGCAGTTTGTTAAAAAAACATTGTGGCAACAAAAGACAAATTGTCAGCGCATCAGAACCTGCAATTCCTGCTTTCATCTATGATCCCAATAACCTTTCTCAATGCTTGTCAAAACGTGTATTACATACCTGTTCAGCACAAGACACTTGAAACTAATGTGCTGTGAATTATTTTCCGGTAGGCTAAGCTGTCTTGGCAAAGAAAGCGAGCTTACTGGAAACTTCACCCATACACAGAATACACATACAGATTCACAGTACATACACGATACATTCATATTGATATTGGCATATCTAAGTCTATGGAAACTGATACAAAAAGTTTTTTGTAAGATTCATTTTTATCAATAGCCGAGAATAACTGCAGATGTGCAGAAGAATCAAACTACCTGCAGTTTGTGTGGTTATGCGTAGGCTCTCTGGGAGGTTACCTTGTTAGATCAAGTTTATAATAATGATAAATTGAAAATAATCCTCCAGTATATGAATATGCTAACATATATTCCCTTCATAGTTCCCACTAAACACAAAAGTTGCAAAGCGGTTGGCTTGCTGCCATTTGTAGAGCTTTTTTCTTTCCCCACGAACCTCTAATGTGACCTGTGAAATACACTCACAATGGTCTCTGTAGAGTCCAGACAAGTCTTGTGTTGTCATTGTCACTTGGGTCTGCTGCAGTCTTGAGAAATGACCCTGTTGTGTTTGCATATATGTGGGGGAAAAAAGTGCTTTCTCTACTGCCATAAACTCAGACAACAGACTTGAATCTTCCTCCTCCTCTTCTTCCTCCTCCTTATTCCTCATCATGCATTTTTATTGTCTGTGTCAGACATGAAGAAAATAATACCCATATAGAGAGAGAGAACTGTTTGTTTCAGCTGACACATTGGTACGATGATGCAGGAAGTGGTAACATCAGTTGCTATCATTTTCCTTCAGAAAATGACACACTAGCCTGCCCAGCCACGCCTCCACACACACACACACACACACACACACACACACACACACACAAACACAAACAATCACCACTGCTGCATACAACAGTTTGTACCATAAACTGTGGTTTATGATGTTTGGATGGCCGTCTTTTGGTTTAGTCTGACCTCTTGACCTGTGTGTGTGAGTGAGTGTGTGTGTGTGTGTGTGTGTGTGTGTGTGTGTGTGTGTGTGTGTGTGTGTGTGTGTGTGTGTGTGTGTGTGTGTGCATGCATGCAGAGGATCAGTGAGATGGCGTCATGTGAGATTAAACTGCTAATGGGACATTTATCATCTCAGTTCCTCCCATCGTTCATCAAATAACTGATGAAATCAACATCCATTAATAATTACTCCGAATTTAAGTGTTCATGGACTTAATCCTGCAAAGCCTTCAGCAAGTGCATCAATACAAATGCATGTTATGCAGCCAAACTGCTTCAACCTTGAACTTTGTTTTACATTTAAATGTAGTTTAGACAAAATGTCTAAAGTGTCACACTCATGAAGATGAGTGTGACATTGTGTTAAATAAATTGGAAATTTCAATATGATATTATTGTCCAGCTTCTAAAATTTCAGTCAATATCAAAGTGATATTTTCGATGAAGGGTTGGATGAAGCAGATACAGAAAATACATAATACATAATATATGTAGGCTATCACTGTATACGAAGTGGATTTGTTTTCTAATGATGATGATGCCACTGACAGGGTCATTTAAAGAAATACTGAAGTTCAAGAGATGTTCAAGTTACTCTTTACCACTTTAAAGTACTAAAATAACTGTCCCTTTTTTGTCTATCCATTTTCATTGTGATCACATAACTCTCTTCATGATATACAACTGCACACCACAACCCACGGTATATACAATATACTAAACAGGTCACAAGCTAATTGAGAATACTTACTATTTTCAATACCTTGGTTTTACTTGACCAACTAAAAGAAAGCCCAACCTTGCAGAGCTTTTCTTGTGCTCACTTTGAGGTATTTTCTTTTTCTGATAGATGAAAAAAGGGGAGTAAGAAAAAATCCTACTCTGATGAATGTCAGAGTGCACCGATTCAATCAAAGTCTGTGTTTTAAAATATTGATCTCCTTCCCATCTCCTTCTGCATTACAAATATTGGGCTTTGTTTTGTTAATCTGCAAGTAGAGAAATAGCTGCTCATTAGTACCATCCCAAAAGTGGATTTCGGAATGTCCTGACCCAAGGTTTCATTCCCTGGTGTCACCTGTGAAACTCTGACAACACACTAAATTCTTCATATCCTAATATCTAACCATCATCGACACGTCCTGAAAATCACATGCGCATTGCATCACATGCTTGCAACATGAGTTAAAGCTCTTTTTTCATGACGTCCTCTTTCCAGCTCCAACCAGCCGCATCCTGAGTGTAACTTCTGAATCCTCATTGAGTTGATCTGATAAATACGGTGCATCTGCCTGAGGCAACGGGACATACCAGGTGCTCCACACTTGAAATGTCTCAACTTGTGTTTACCAGCACAGTCTAATGTCACAGGAAGAGAGACGCACAGATGAACACAACACATGAGAGTGGTGGAGGAAACATGTTGATCTTCTCCCAAAGTAAAAGTGGCAATGCCACTGTATTTAAATACTACATTACAGGTAAGTCCTACATTGAACGTTTCACTTGAGTAAAAGTACAGAAGTATTTACAGAAACATGCACTTAAAGTATAAACATGTAACTACTCATCATGACACATATGGCCCGGTTCAGAGGGTTGTGTTTATCATCTGTACATTATTGGAATACATAGCATTTCAAGAGTAAGCAGCATTTTAATGTGGTCGAGAAGGAGCTAATTTAACTGATTTATACACTATTTGTGCAGTTTAATATACAAAATACATCATATTTTATAAGCTGAGCGTATATGCAAAATATTTTGTTGCAAAAAAACTAATATATCTAGCTGGCAAATGCGTGAACAGTAGCTGAGTAAAAAGTACAAAATTTTTAGCACAAAAATGTAATTAACTCCAGAACTGCATAAATGCGCTATGGAGGACACTGCAGTGGTAACGTGCTACACGTACCACAGGAGATTGGTCCGTTGCTGCGTCTGTTTTAACCCTGAAAGCGGCTTGAGTCTGCAGGGACTCCAGATTTTAGTACATTCCCACATAATCATTCATTTTCCTTGTGTTACCCACAGAAGTCGATGCGGTTCTTGAGGCAGTTTATTGCTGTTGCATGATTGTATTTCTCTACTTTTTCAGTTTGGACTTGTGAAACCAAAAGAAAGCAAATGTAAGCTGGTTGAAAAGTAGACCCCCCCCCCCCCCTCTCTCTCACACACACACACACACACACACACACACACACACACACACACACACACACACACACGCACACACACAAGAGAAGAGAACATAAAATTGCTTTTTGCATGAATTGAAAAGAGCTATAAAAGAATACATTAAATTGAATTGCATTGCATTCATTAAAAAAAGCAGACATTTTCGTTTTCTTATCTCCCTACAAAACGAGTCTGCAGTCAATTAAGACAAATTGTCGCTTCCTCTCGATCTTTATTATCATTTACACAGATTTAATCTTTTGGTATTTCCGAAGTGTGCAGTTACGCAAACTCCGACCTGATATCTGATATTTGAGGCTGCTAATGCAAAAGTTTCCACTGAGGATGTTCAGCCTCTTATTCTGCACAAGAAGAAGACTTCAGGAAACCATGACGCACTCGAAGGGCTGAGCTCTTTTAGGGGGAGTTCGTCTTTCTGAGTGTACAGTTCACACTTAATCGTCACCACGAGCACAAGAAGCTTCAATTTGGGAAGGAACGCCTGTATATTTCCTTGGTGTTATTGTTAAGGGACGACAAAGCTGAAGATGAAACTGGTTCTGTTCTTCGTTGTCTCCTGCCTCGCCTTTCATAACGGAGAGGGTAAGTCGAGAATGTTATTGTAAACTACTTTGGGACTCTTGTGACGGAGGTACAGGTCGCAGTACTTCATGTGGACTTTATGTGGACAGGTTGTAGTGTACGCACGTCGACATCCTGACACCTTAAGTGCTTTTCCCGCAATACCCTCACTAGAGTTGACGACTTGATTGACAAGTACAATTGGGAACAGTTCCACTAATTTGACTCACTCAGCATAACGGAGTTACCGTAAGTAACCATGACTCATATGTCAACGTCAGGTTTCTCTGTCCTCACTGCTGAGCTGATGGCATCGGCAGAAAACACAACTCCAAAGACTCCAAACTGTTTGTTTCAAACCATGACATGAGACGATGAGGAACAAATGTCAACATTTTGAGTTTTGTGGGGGGAAAAAATGTGGGAGTTCCTGCGTGATCGAGTTCATTTTCAATCGGAAAGAACAAAGAAGTTTCAGTTTCCGAGTGAAGTTTCTGTCTTGTTGAACACTGTGTAGGTGTTCAGGGACTTTTTGGATTCTCATTTCCATGACCCATGTAGTATCGTTTTTGATATAGAGGAAGGGAACCTCATGGGAAACCCTATAAATGAAAAATAAAAATCCCTTGATGCTGAATTATAGCTGATTTTACTCAATTATTTTAAATAAAGTAGTGCCATAGACTCTACTTAAGTATTTATTAACCCTCAATATCCAAAGTATTTGGCCACTCTGGGGACATGTGTTTTAGATATATTGTGTAAACCACTAATGAGATGTTAGGGTTTAATCTTACAATATATATTTTAAAAGAAAAATACCTGTTGTTTCAGCTTCTTGTAATTATTGGATTTTTGCCAATTACTAAAGGCCTAAATATTCAATTTAGTCAGTAGAATTAGGGTTAAACATGACAGATTATCATCAGTTTATTGGCCTACTGTTGCCTTTTTAGTGACGCTCTTACTGTCCATTTTACTGTCACAAGTTTCAAACTACTTGTCACACACCCATCTAAAAACAGCGTGAGATAAATGGATTTTTGACTAACTCATTTTATATTGTAATGTGTGTTAAAGTTAAAACGGATGCACCCTCAATAAAACATTTGTTTAAACTGTATTCAAGGTGTCTGCTGCGGTTCTTTAGTGCGCCCGTCATCATACACTGACGGGAGGGCAACAACAGCCACATTTCCGATGACAATGACATTGATACAACTGTGAGATATCAATGATGGATGGTGGTCATAGATTACCTTTGGCAGTAGTATCGGTATGATGCACAACAGTGCGCAAAAACAGGAAATATAGATTTTTGCAGAGTACTTGTCCCACAAATGATTGCTCAACATCAGTCATCAAACAGTCAAGATTCTGATCAGATGATCAGCAATGAAACACTTGATTGCTGTTGGCTGATTTCTTTACTGATGATATTGGTGGAAAATAACAGTTAATGCTTTTAGCATCAGATAATCTTCACGATCAACTTGCTACAAAGTGTTGAGAAAAGAAGCCGTGATGCTGATACTTCCTATTCTTACACATTACTGAAGAAAATAAACCACGCTGAAGCCCGTTAGGCCAACCGTCACTTCACTCTGTTGTCGAATAATGTTGTAATCTCCTGAAACACTTCAAACATGGAACTAAAGCCTGATTGTCACACTGGACTGATCGAGATGAGCAACCAGATGTTACTCAAAAAGATCACTTTGACTGAAGTGAATTGTTGCATAAAATGTTGCATAAAAAAACACAAATTGATAATTAAAACTCTCTCTTTAGGGGCACCTACAACCGCTGTGTATAAGTTTGTGAAATGCAACCCAGAGGGCGACCAGGCCAACTGTGTGACCCAACAAAGTCCTAAAATGGCATGGAGTCCAGAACTACCAGCCAAACTGCCTGCTTCAACTGCACAGTATCTGTAAGTATTCATGTATTGTCTGGAAAAACAAAACAACCATCACTGTGATAATATAGCATACTGGTGTCATGTAAATGCAGACTTTAAGTATTGAAACTCTGATGCTGCATTGGATCTGTTACCTAGGTTAACAAAACTCCAACAACACAACCTCTGTGGGTATGCATGTCTTTTGTGTGTGTTTGAGAATATATAAGTGTGAGGTAGTCAGCCAAGAAAAGCCAAAATAAAAGACAACATGGAGGGATAAAGAGGGGCATGGAGGTTAGATCTGCAGTCAGAAAAACCTCAAGAGTTAATAGTCAATTTAAAATTGTCATGAAGTACAGATGTAGGAATATACATGATTTAAAGCATCGATGGACACTTCCTCATACTCCGGAATTAAAGGGAGAAATAGAATAGAAAGATAATTTTATACAGATCATTATTTAAAGGATATATTTATGTGTGGTATACACACATGTCGTGAAAAAGTGTACAATAGAAAAATGTTTTAGTTTAATTAGAGGTGAAATATGCCAAAAACTAGTATAAATACAAACTTATTGTGTGTTATGCTGTTTTATGTGTGTGTCTGTGTGTGTGTTTTAATGCGTGGGACTGCTGAGGAAGTTTGTATCTCAGTCTTGGTCTCAGCCCTCAGTTTCCTCTTTTAGGGTTCCTCTGACATCGATCAGTTAATGACCAAATGTTTTGAAAAGGGAAACTTTTCAAAAAGTAAAACTGCAAATTCTATTTTATTCAGCTGCAGTCCAGCTACAAAGTTGTTGAAATCACACAGTGTGCTTTAGATTTAATCAGCTACCTGCTGTCTCTGTATGCTAGATATACTTTCATATGATTACCTGATCTAATCAATATAATTGGTTAAAAGTCCAACTGAGACTGACTTGATTGTTATGCTTCTATCAACAATTCTATAATCAATTTAGGATCAGAGATATAAGAGTAAAAAAAGGGCAAGGAGTGTAGACGACAGAAGGTAGCCAGCGGAAAGGATACAGGGTGAATAATAATGGGATAGCTTTGAAAATGAAGATTATTCTTCAGGATTTTTTGTGTCGTTAGTCTGAGTCTTATCTAGCCTCCCACATCAGCTTGCACCAGGACCTCAGCAGCAGCCCTCCCTTTTACAGCTTGAACAGGAAGTCAGAGGGAAGTGTTGAGAGGAAGTGGGCTGTGACGCCTGGTGGGCTGCTGTTTCTGGTCTATTGTTTTGTCTCTATATATGTGCCACACTAGTCTGATACCGATGTGTGAAAAGTACCTAATTTGACTTCTATTTGTCAAAGTTAGTCAAGACAAGTACATTATTGACGCTTTTCTTATGGAGCCGTACTCTTTAATTTGCAGAGACACAACATTTCTCATGAGCAAGCACTAGTGCGACGGCGGCAAAGAAAGGCACACCAAACATCATGGAAGCTAATATCAGGGTCAGACAGATGTCAATCAAGCCCTGTCTGTACACGCCCCCACACAGTCTACAGAAGAAGTCTAATCAGGCAAAATAAGTGAAAACCCTGTGTAGGCACCTGGTATGCATTAGCTGCTGTTATAACGCCTACCTGCTCCAATTGCTTGAAAGTAAACCAAAACATTAAATATGCCTTAATCCTTTTTTGAAGTAATGACTTCAACATGAAAAAGCTCTCCTTCACTCACACATGTGTTTGGTTGTTGTCACTGTGCAGAATTATATGTGCGCATTTGCAAGCGTATAAATTGGTGTAAAATGAGAATGAGTGAGTAAATACCTCTTCAATAGTTTTTAAGTAGTTTATTGATTTTTTTTTTTTCTTGAAAAACTTCATCACAGAATTTTTTTGTATATATTAAGTGTTTTTATATGTCTTAAAACATGTCTGCTGTGGATCTTTAAAGCTTATGGAGTGTCTAATGTTTAGTTTGTGAAGTTGTGTTTCTTTGTTGTTGTTTGATATGCAGTAAAAATGTCATTGATGATGAGTTTACATGAACATAACATAATATTTACTGATATGATAAAGTTGGACAGACTGCTAAAAACAGACAGCTACAACCTGCTGAACTCCATTAACATTTTTCAATATCTGACATTGTGTTTCTAGAGAGGCCGAGCCCGAGGAGTATGAGCATTCACCAAGGAAGGAGGAAATGGAGTTAGAGATGGATGAGGAGGAGATGACGAGTGAAGAGGGGGAGTCCCTTGGAGAGACTGAGGACGGTTCTGGAGGTCATGAAGGCTCTGCTGATACATACATGGCAGACTGGGCCTTGGGTGAGACAGGCTCCGGAGAGTCCTGGGCAGAGAAAGATGGGGAGCAATACAAAGGTAACTTTTTGGGAAAAGAGCTTGAGTTGCAAGGATTCAATAGTTTTCAATGATCTCCTTCTTCTGCTCCATGTAGTCTGATCTGTCCTTGTTTTTCTGCTTGTAGTTGGAGACATGAGGGGCATGTGGCGGTTGTTCCCAAGCAGGTCTCTGGTTGCTGAGGCAAAACCAGCAGAGCAGGAGCTGAGAGAAGACCACCTTCTGCAGCTGTAGACTGTGTGCACCCACCCACTCTAAGAAACATTCACAAGGCTAGCATCTGTTTTTATTTCCACATTGTCTATTCAAATAGTAAACCTAATACTGCATCACCACCTGGTGGTGTAAAAACATAGTTGCTCAGAGATTGACAAAGGCCTAATATATATTTTATATTCTCAGTGCTATTGGTGGGTCTTCAGGGGCAAAATAAAAAGTGTAAACAATGAAAACGTATCTGCCAAAGTTAAGAATGGTCTGCATAAATGAGACATTTACACACTTTCATTTAGAATAAGTTGGCTGTGACCTAAATTTGCGCTTTGTTGTGGAAACGATGTGTAAGTTGCGATGTGCTTTTTACTATAAAATTTGAAATAATTCTAATACCGGTGCAATAAGATGACGCCTTTGTCCGTGCATTGCTCACGCTGTGCAGCTGTGGTTCCAACCATTTTTTGGAGCTATGAGGCATGTGTTCCTTTAAAACACACAAAAAGATGTATTTATGTAATTTGATCCCATTTTCTCAAATGTTGTGACAATTTACACTTACCCAGGAGGGTCATGCAACATCTTCTGGGAACTTCTGGTTTGCAAAGTTGAACAAGAGAATCTTGCAAACCCAAACCCCTCAGGAACGAATTCACGCAATCTTAACCGCTGTGAGCTGAAACATATTCAAAATACGTGTTGTGCACATGCATGCATTTCAACATGCTGTGTGTTGGCTAATTTGTATTTGAAATAAAATAAAGGGTTTATAACAACAGTATCAATTGTGTTTTCACTAGACTTTATCAAAACTGTCCTGATATCTGCTGTTTAATAAACTAACTCCACAGTCAGTTGGGTAGTTTGTGGGGTCAACAGAAGAGTAATGAGAAATTATCTTTTGATGTTTTATATATGTGATATATCCTAAAAAATATAATACATATTTATACAAAATTGATTTATTTTATAGATAGACTTATTTATAAGGAGAATATGTATGTGATGCATTACAAATCTTAAATAACTATAAAAAGCATTATAGGTAAAAAAGATGAACATGAGAATAGACATTAAACTTTTAGGACAAAAGCAGCATAAAGTCAATACAACTGAACAACAATAGGTATTGTCTAAGTTCCTAATTTAAAACAATTTTCCAGATTGAACAACAAAATGAAAGCACTGAAAGGATAATTAGTGGAAAGCCATTTCAAAGTATGAGAGGTATTTTAAACAGCATGACCAAACAATGTGAGCCACTCCAATATTGTATTAGTGACTATTTTGTCCACCAGAGAGCACCGACAAGCTTCATTTTCTAATGTAAAATAAATGTCCCACTCAGTACATATTTTGGTCGCAATGTTTTTATGATCAAATTGAAGGTACCCCTGTCAAAAACGTTTAGGTTATGTGTTTATGTTAGAAAAACATAAACAATATTGATATCAGCGTTGGCCTCCAGGTCGGTCAGGCTCTGATTAAAGTGACTAAATGTAACCTGTAGATCTAGACTAGAATTAAACAAGGGGCACAACATTATGATTATGAAGTAATGACATGAACAAAGTCATGAGGTAATGTGATGTCTTCTCCCAATATGAATCCTGGAGTTGTTTCTGGATAATTACAAACTCACTTACTTTTCTTAATAATAATATAATGTGATGTATTACTATACCCCCCCCCCCCCACCCCACTCCAAGCACACATGACGGGTCACATGACGGCCAGCCTTGATACTCCCTCCTGCTTCAGTTGGACTGGCTGCACAGAGCGAGGCTAGCTGTTAGCTTCAACTATCGGACTGTCAGACGGCCGAGATGGTGAGTGTAAAAACAAGCGTCAGCTGTTCGGACCACACTGAAATGAACTAGGTTATTAAATTATAAAAAATACCAGCATTTACACAGACCCCCAATTGTCCTTGACAGCAACTCTTTGGTATTGAAACGGACAGGAAAGCTAGCTGGGTTGGTCGAATTAGCATCAGTACGAGGCCGTCTTCTCTTTCTCATTGAGGTTTTGGCTAGTTAGCTGGCGGCCCAACAGCTTTGGTTAATGAGGACAGCAACTAAAAGTGTTGGTTAGTGATTCAAATATGTTTTGAGCTCATTTATGTTTGGTGAGTAAAGCTGCCAGCGGGCTGAGAGACATGTTAATGTTAGCTAACGCTGCTGGTTGGTTAGTGGGATGTAATGTGAAATCGTACCGTGTGACATATGCGTGTTGTATTGCAGCAACAGCTCTGAAATTACGTTAATGTTTTAATGTTTAAAGCAAATGCTAGTTGGAGAAGTGCTGGTCGCTTATTAATTCAATTAGTTTAGGACAATTGCAAGTCGACACCCACCGACTTTGCTGCACTGTTGCTGTGTTTACCATGTTGTTTGCTCTTGTGTAGCTCATATATTTAAGAGTTTCTTCTATGCATTTTCTATGTGATCTATGCATCCTTTTAGGGGATACAGTGGATTAAAAGCACCACTCTTGTGTCCAGACAGTGACCGGTTTCTCCTGACATCTTGATGATTGGGCTGATTCCTCCAGATTTGCTGCATGCTGAAGCATGTTTTTGTGACTATTTGCCAGCTCAGAGGAAAATAATGTGTCTGTGCAACCAAGTGATAAGTGATTGAGTTAGTGTGGCAATAACAGATGGGGAGTGGCTTACATAGAGACAACTTAAGACTGATTGTTAGTCCCACTCGCATGCACATACCTGCAGATGTTAACTTAGTGGTGGTGTGTTTGTGATTATTGCAAATATCAGAGTCCATAGAGATGTATGTTAATAACCTACAATATCCTGTATGAACTAGGATGCATTCTAGTTCATACAGGATCCTCAGTCCTGACACGATCATCTATATTGTGAGACTGAAAATTGTGACGTATTTCAGTCTCTTGGATCACAATAACCGCACATCATGGTGATCATAGATTTTGTCTTTGCTCTGAATCTGCTCTGAACGACGGACCTTGAAGATTGAAAAGAAAGATGTTAACAGTAGTTCTGCTTAAAATTGTACAGTTAATGCTTTTCAGGTTAATATAGCAAGAATCTTCTGTCCACGATACCTCCTTATTTGATCTGAATAAAGTCGTAGTCAACATACTCTGACAATCACCAGTTAGTTACTCTTGCCTTTCTTAAACTGTTTGTTTGTGTGTGTAATAATACAGTTTTCTATGCCGTTCATTGTGTTTTCAGAGTTTCCTAGGAGGTTTGTTTGGGCCCGTATGTGAGATAGACGTACTGCTGAATGATGCAGAGAACAGAAAGACAGCCGAGTTGAAGACAGAAGACGGGAAAGTGGAGAAACACTACCTGTTCTACGACGGAGAGTCTGTGTCTGGCAAGGTAAACTATTTATACAGTGGCATTCAGAGCTCCATGAGGTTCAGTAAGGCGTTCCTACACGAAGCATGATTCATGTTAGCTTTCATTTATTAGTTAACAGTCCTCAGTAGGCAGATAATGGACCTCTCCACTATACCACAGTCTATTCTGGGATCCCCTCTTTAACTGAGCCCAGTGGGAAATTATGGTTCCTTTGATGTGTGTGAAAGATTTGCTCTGACCTCAGAATGAAGTGAAGCATCTATGTTTAGGCGCCACAAATGTATCAGCGGTAATGTTGCACGGTGTATCGATACTAAAAAGGTACCGCGGTACCCGTACGTTAAAAACGATACGATTTTGCATATTTTTAGTATCGATACTTTATTAAAATAGCGCGATCAGAGCGCACTCTCTGTTCCGCTCCCTGTCATGCTGCCTGCAGGCATTGACTGCAAGGGGGCGGGGCTGCCCAGCGCTCACTCACAGCGAGTGATGGCAGGGGAGACATGCATCAAGGTCCGTCTACGTTTTTACCGTTCAGTCGAAAAAACGACAATACGGAAATACCATGGTATTCTCGTTTTTCGTTTCAAACCAAAAACGGAAAAACGAAACCAAAAACGGAAATGGTGGTCCGTATACGGTCCCCACTGACATACAGAGACCCGTCTGCGAAACTTGTTTCAAAGCCACACAGACCAAGGGAGGCAACACGTCTAACATGGCAAAGCACCTTTCAGACAGACACCCCGAACTTTTCAAAGAGTTCAAAGAACGACAGGTAAGCAAATGTGATTATAAACATGAACACCCCTAAGCTCACCCATAGACAGCTAACACAAGTAGCCTCAGCCTAGTTTGACGGCAAGCCTGTATGATCATGAGGTCACAATGCACACAAAAGTGTACTAAATGAAACACAATTGATGCAAAATGGCGACATGCTGGTGGAGCCTGAGGGTGGATCTTGAGCTAATTATTTTTATTTTTAGTTCAGGAAAAAATAATTATTCCATGAATTAAGATAAAATATGAAGTGAAAATATCAAACTCACTATGCAAGTAAATTAAGCATCGTTTATCCACCCACTCCCACAGACAGTCAGACAGATGGCAGCAGAGTCAGCAGCAACACAGAGACAGAGTTCCCTTCCAGCTGTGTTTGAAAGCCAGCGGAAATATGAGAGAGGCTCAAAAGATGCGAAGAGGTTAAACATTAATATTAATGCCATTTGTTAAGTGTTCAAAAAGCTGGGCAGGAACAAGCTGGTAAAAAAGGGAACCATACAGATGTTTTATTTATTACTATTGTAGATAAATATACCCGTATCGTATTTGTGGTATTGTATCGAATTCTGGTATCGTATCGTAACTATCGGGTATCGTGATACTTATGGCAGGTATCGTATCGAAGTCATAATTTTGGTATTGTGACAACCCTAATCAGCGGATTTATCAGCTTTGTTAACCAATATAGTAGCATCCAATATATCTGTAACATCAAGGGATAGCTCATCTCAGAGATATTGGGTGGTCTATAAAGAGTGGCTGTCCTAGTTTTTCTCTGTAAGAAGCAAATATATTGCTAAATATGTAATGTGTCAAACTGTTATTGTACTTTTTGATTCATATGTTATTTGATCTGCTCGACAATGTTTCCCCAGGTGAATCTAAATGTGAAGCAGGGAGGGAAGCGACTGGAGCATCAGGGCATCCGCATTGAGTTTGTTGGACAGATAGGTGAGCGTGATTAAAGTACAGTGTATGGAGATTTTAATGATTGTATTTAACACTTCTAAATTGCCTTATGCAACTAGCGGCATGCAATGTTGAAATGATAATTGAATGCATTGCTTTATAGCCAGAAAAAGTACTTGTCAACTGTAGGATCAGTTCTCATGTGGCTAAAAGGTTTAGCAGAGCATGTGGTCGTCATGTGCAGCCTGACATAGTGGAGCTGAACCCTCCTCCAACTCCAAGAGTAGGAGTAGGAGTAGGAGTAGGAGTAGGAGGAGTAGGAGTAGGAGTAGGAGTAGGAGTAGGAGTAGGAGTAGGAGTAGGAGGAGGAGGAGGAGGAGGAGGAGGAGGAGGAGGAGGAGGAGGAGGAGGACATTGTGTTTTAAGAGGAGGGAATCTAAAGTAAACTAATGTATAACACTTTCTGTAGTGTGTTTTTTTTAAATATACGGCATCACTCTACATCCCCTCTGCTGTGTTTCAGAGCTGTTCTCTGATAAGAGCAACACTCATGAATTTGTGGACTTGGTGAAAGAGTTGGCTCTACCTGGAGAACTCACCCAGAACAGGAGCTACGACTTTGAGTTCATGCAGGTGGAGAAGCCCTATGAGTCCTATACTGGAGCAAATGTCCGGCTACGGTATGTTTATTACACAGTTTGACATCAGGCAGCTTCTTCTTATCATATTAATTACATGGAATGCATTTATGACACCCATGTGATGTTGATGATGGGCCGGGAACTTTAGCATCTAGTATGCATGTTCAATATTATGGCGACAGACAGTCTGCAGCAGAGCTTTTCTCTGGTTCATGTTGTGCTGTTGCACCAGTGTAGAGAGGTCCTCCACAGGGATCAATGCATACATTGCTGATATTGGTATCAGTAGTGCTGCAATCAACACTGTAATATGTGATTATAACTTCTGAAATCTTTCATGATCAATCAGTCAATCAAAATTGAGTTAACTAATTAATAATAATTTTTAGTTGCTGCCCTATATTGTTAATAATATCTCTCTCAAACAGCCCAACGCTGACAACAGTACATGAAATATTAATAAATTGCACAGACTAGTATAAAGATAATGTTTGGTTTAGGTATGTGCAAACATGTTTTTTTTTTTTTTTCTCCTGCTATTTTTATATGGTTGTCACAGATTGATACAGCGGGCAATTCTCCTTGGATGACGACATGTTGAGCGTTGTTTCTGCCAGACTCTCAAAGCTTGTGTTTATCTGTGTGTTCTTCCCACAGGTATTTCCTCAGAGTGACAATAGTTCGCCGTCTGTCTGACTTAGTGAAGGAATATGAGCTGATTGTCCACCAGTTAGCCACCTACCCAGACGTCAACAACTCGATCAAGATGGAGGTCGGCATAGAAGACTGTCTGCACATTGAGTTTGAATACAATAAATCCAAGTAAGACCAATGTCGCTTCCCTGGTGAAAACTTTATTGCCTCCTCAGCAAACCACAAAACCAAATGAGACCCGTGTCAGTTTGAGCAGCTTCTCTTGATGCGTCTCTTTGTTAGATACCACCTCAAGGACGTGATTGTTGGGAAGATCTACTTCCTGCTGGTCAGGATCAAGATCCAACACATGGAGCTCCAGCTCATCAAGAAGGAGATAACAGGCATAGGTAAGAGTCCAGGGAAGCATGCACATGCGCATGGACAGCAGCATGACTCTGTGCTGACGTTGTAGTTCATCACCTCTGGGGTTTCTCTACTTGTGAAATGCTGTCGTTGGTTTACTTAGGACCCAACAAGAACAGAAACGTCTGTCAGCTCTGCTCCACTTTCCATATTCTATCACTTAACTTCATGTATATTTTGTTTTAGGTCCCAGTACTACCACAGAGACAGAGACGGTTGCAAAGTATGAAATCATGGATGGAGCTCCAGTTAAAGGAGAATCCATTCCCATCAGACTGTTCCTGGCAGGTATGTTGTTTTCCATTTCTTCTTCTTTTTCCTCCTTCGTCTTCTCTTTCAGTTACAAAGATATAAGAGACAGTCAACTGTAAGTCGTATCATATCATCAGGGTGTCAGTTTCCCTCTTCTAAAATCCTTTGAATAGCATATTTGTACTTACACTGTCGCTCAATCTGTATCATATCTTCTGTGTCCTTACAGGATATGACCTGACACCCACCATGAGGGATGTCAACAAGAAGTTCTCTGTACGCTACTTCCTTAATCTGGTGCTGGTCGATGAAGAGGACAGGAGATACTTTAAACAGCAGGTAAAACACCTGCACATCAATAGTATTCTACATCAATGAGATGAAATATGTCAGTGACAATCACTGAATGTAAACGGTGCCACTCGATTTCTTTTTTTTTTTTTGGGATTATTATAAGTAATACAAGTTTCTTTGTGCATACATTCTTCTGCCTCTGTGTTTAGGAGATTGTTTTGTGGAGAAAAGCTCCAGAGAAGATAAGGAAAATGAACTTCCAGCGTTACGAGTCGCCTGAGCCCCGAACCCAGCCGGTTACTGCAGAGCAGCCAGAGATGTGATTGCGATGCTATGAACTGAAAATACACACAGAAACACACCAACTCTTCACTGCTGAACAGCCAGAGGTGTGAGGGCTGCCCCATTATCTCCCTGGACTGAGAAATGTACACATGAATACACATAACATACAGTCAGACATGCCCATCACTACTCCACAGCTTCAGATGTGAGCGGCCCGACCCACCTCCACTCTCTCCCCCAGGACTGAAACACACTCGCATACAGACGCACAAGCATACGATCCGAGAAGGCTAAAAGCTAAATGTCAAGCTAAGAGTGCAAATCAAACCAACCCAAGGTAGGAACAGAGAGGCAGCCTGTTTGATCTTGAGGTCTCAGGCTGAAAACACACGCAAGCACACACACACACGAGTGAAGCCATACAGTCTCAGTTTGCTGAAAGCATAAAAAAACAGGAGCAAAGACGGAAAAGAGGAGAAGGCTACAGACGACAACCACACCATTTATCCCTTTCTTCTGCAACAGGAGCTTCTTTTGTTTGCATAGTTGGACTGCACTTCCTCTGGCATCCTCACCCCCGTTACAAAATGTCAAAAGTCTGGATGGGATAGCCAGTGATTTAAAGTAATCAAGACATGTGGGGATCAGCCTGAATGAAGGACACCAGAGGCTAAGCTATAAGTCAACACGCACTCTGTGTTTATTCACAATACTGGAGCTTAAGCTGCGATGATGCCGCTGTGTTCTCGTTCATCTAGCCGGGAAATCAAGAGTTTCACAGTTAAGTATGTTGTAGCCGCCCACAGGCTGCTTCTTCCATGCAGATGTCTGTTTAGTGCAACAAATGTCCATCTTAACATACATGTAATCTTATATTTCATCTTCAAAAGTGGCTGTTTTGTGAAAATGAAAACATTTTCCACTCTTCCATATTTTCAGTTTCCGTCCACATTTCATTCCATTCGAGTTTGATTCATGATGGACACTATCTTTTATCTTTTCAGTGACATTTATTTCATAAAATCATTTAACTAAATATAAATCATTTAAAGCTGCAATTAATGATTTATTGCAGAATCCATAAATCGGTCTGTAAAATGTCAGATAAAACGTGGAATGTGTCCATCACAGTAATCGCAGCGCTTGAGGTGGCTTCTACAAATGTCGTCTTTTTGTCTGACCAACAGTTCAAATGTTTCAATTTGCAATTAAATAACAGAGAGAAAAACAGATAGTGCTCACTGGAGACGCTCGAACTGGAGAGACAATTCATCGACCATCGAAATTACTCGTCGTAGCTCTGAAAGCATCATACGTTCAAATCCACCGCTTGTTCAAGATTCTTGAGCTCAATACCACAGTTAAGTCTGATGTTAAGATGAATATTTGATGCATTTTTCTAGCTCTGTCTGGTTCTGATCTGCTCAAGGCCTTTTGTTTGATCTTTACAGTGCTGTGTATTTATGACTAATCTTGAAGTATAGAAACCATTGTTTGTTTTCCCGAAATTATGTTATGGGTAGGTTCACCCAAATCACAAAAAGCATTATTATTTTCCCATCTGGATATGTGAATTATCTGGATTAACTTGGAGTTAGATTTCAGTGCCTTGTGCACCACAAATTTAATTTCTTTGATGTCCATTTAATTGTAGAGAGAGATTAGAATACTTGGACACAAAATATTTCTAGCTAAATATAAGATATGCTTTTTTTTTTTTTATTATATAAAATGTGTTTATTCGGGTTAACTGAACCCTTAAGTTCCCTCAGTTGACTCTCACATCAGTTGATGTAGGAAATAGATTTTCTTCTTTATCTTAAATTCAAAGCTTCAAAAAAGGTTGAAAGTTAAGGAAGTTTTCCGGCTTCTTGCACCTGAAAATGTATGTTCGTCACCGCCACATGAGAAGCGCTTTCTCCTTTTGTTTTCAATCCTCAGCAGACTAGATTCACATTCAGTTTCACTTTCTTTTTCTGTTTTCAGGTTGCAGCATTTTTGGGCCTGTTGGTGTGGTATAAGTAGAATACTATTGTTAAATAAATGGCTCACGTCTGCTATTGTTAGTGCTGGAAGGGATGCTGTAACGATATACTGCAGACTCCAACAATATTCCACTGTGACGCTCAGACCGGCTGTTTAGGTCCTGCTTTAAAGACGCACACAGTTTGGTGACGTTAGTGGTCTTGTGTGTTGGTTGAATTTGCCCGTAAGCTCTGATCTGTGGCCAGTCTTGCACTTCCCCCTTCGATGCTGAACTTTGTTTCATGGAAGCTGAAACTAAACATCACTCAAGGACAGCTTTGCCTCAGAGATCTCCTGTGACTATTTGAAATTATACTGACATTTATACATCACGACTTGTTTTTATTGGACTGGCTAAGAAGTACAATATTTGGTTGCTTTTTGTCTCTTTCATGTACAAGTCATGCTGTCATATTATATGTTTCATTTCAAAAGCCTCACGTCTACAGTTCAGATGTATTCGTTCCTTTGCAATATGCTTTTATTTAGTTTGGGAGCAGTGTAATTAATTTGCAGGTAACGCTGTCTTTCTTTCCAAACACTGTACAGGTTGGGTTTATTTGGTGTACTTTAAATACCTTCCAGGGTAATGAAGAAACACTTAAAGGCCGAAAGTCTCTGCCCGTCTTATCTACTGCATGTTACTCTTTACACAATGTCTAATCATGCCATCAATATGTGTGTGTGTGTGTGAGTGTGTGTGTATATACACCAAACCCAAATATATAGCCAAAATGAATCGTGAATAAAGCAAATTTATACAGAATATCTTTTCAACAACACTCTTTCTTTAAAAAAAAAAGTCATAAGAGTTCATTTCTTTTTTTTGTAAATGAGTACATCTCATGGTTTGTGCAAATATTTAATTCATCCAACAAGAAGTCTGTGTGGAAGATACTCACAGCCTTCAATGAAGTTTTTCAAGTAATTTGTCCGTTTACAGCTTTTTCAATTGATTACCACCTGGGGAAAGTATATGAGAGGTTTCAGAGAGACTTTCATTTCTTGACTCATTGTAAATATTTTAGGCATTCAAATACAGCTGAGGGAACATTGCACATAGTACGTAGTAGTCACAACTTTGATAAGCAATGTTCTGTGTGGGGGCTGGTGTGAATTATGTGTTATGACATCAGTATATCTCTAATTCTGGCCACGAGTCTACTAATAGACAAAGGAAATGGACACATTTAGGAAATGATAACTTTTATGTTCATTTGTCTTGATAGTAGAGAGGGAGATATGGAATGATAGATACTAATTTTCATCATGGCTTTTTATTAACGAGGCTTATCTAATTTACCATACGTGAACAGGACTACAAGTCTGCATCCTTTCAATTTTGAAAACAATAAATAGAAAGTCCTTTCTGAAGAGTTCACACAAGTGAATGCAAGGCCTTGGAAACCTTCAAAGATCGTTTTACTCAAAGCAGGTGATGAGTATGCAAAGAGACGCTGTAACAATCGGCTTATACGATCTTCGGTTTCAGCTATAAAGAAGTCCTTTTATGCCTGTTTATAATGTTATTACTTTGCTACACCGCATTCTAAAACAAAAAAACTATTTTCGGTCATACTTTGTTATTGAATAACTTTGGCTCATTCAGGCGAGTAATTCTCATCACGTTTTGAATACAAACTTATTTAATGCTCAATATCAACACAGGCACGTTTGTGGGCAGCTATACAGCGACTGGTCCTGTTGCACGTTGTAACGGCAGGAAGAGACTAGTGTTGACCGTCCTCTGGTGAAGTGGGTTCTGTGTAATTCGCACGTTTAGACCTGCCGAACACCATGGAGCGACAGTAGCACACGTTTTCTACGTAGCCAGCAGGAGGTGCCGACACCCGGGGTACACACGACTCGCAGCGATGTCGGTGAACCGGTGTGTGTATCTGTTTTCCCGACTTCAACGCCACATTAGCACCCGGACTACCCGCACCGCTGCTGGCAACTGTCATCCGTCTCCTGGGTCTGGTTTGTTACATAGACAACATCGGGCTGGTTCGGCTGTTTGCAGCAGACATGTTTCATCTAACAGCTCCTCTTCAAAGCCTCCGGACACCTCTCTGTTTGTCCCCATCTCTCCGAGGACGGACTGCTTGTCAGACGGCAGTGTGGGAGTGGAGCTGACGCAACCACTCGATAAAAGTGAGCACATTTACTTTAAGCAGGTCTGGACTTTAAGTGTAAGTGGCCCGTAGGTTTGTGGAAGTATTCAGCTATTCCGACAACGAGGTGATAGTTGAGTGGACAGTATTTTAAACGCACTGTGTGTATTATTGTCTCTCTGTTAATAATATATCTGTTTCTGTGATTCAGCTGAACTGCTGAAAGTTCTGAATCGGTTTTATAAGAAGAAGGAGATGCAGAAGCTGGCAGCAGACCATGGGCTGGATGGTGAGAAATTAATTCACATCTTTTCAATATATTGTAATTTTAAAGCCAATGTAAATGTTTCTGAGATATATAGATATAGAAATTCAAAGCATCAATCAGTATTTAACATATGATCACACATACATGGGGAGAGAATTAAATAAAGCTTAAGATGCAGTTATGTCACCACAGCATACAGACATAACCAGACTGTCTGTACTGAGGTTGTTTTCAGAATCATGTCCCACTTTTGTTGTTGTTGTGAAATAAATGTGTGGCACTTCTTTGGCCTGATAAATGTTGTCATCAACCAGAGAACTTTATTATGTTAAAAGCATGTTAAAGAAAATTATGTCTAATAGCCAATGATCATCATGTCGGTGGAGATCAGCTGTGCCCTGATCTTGTGATTTTTTTTTTTTTTTTTTTGTCAGACTGATGCGGACAGAAATCTAACCTGCATGGTGCGCCTTGTGTGTCTTTTTGTGTGTGTCTACAGCTCGTCTGTTCCACCAGGCCTTCATTAGCTTCAGAAAGTTCATCCTGGAAGTAGCATCACTCCCCGCCGATCTGCACATCATCCTTAGTGACATCTGCTATGGAGCAGGTTTGTTGTTTTCTAATTAAACCTCAAGATGGAGTTGTGTCAAGAGATCATATTGATTCATTTATTAAATTTCAACTATAATAAACTTTAACGTCTGCTGTTATACAGGTCATGTTGATGACCTCTACCCATACTTTATGCGTCATGCCAAGCAAATCTTTCCTATGCTGGACTGTATGGATGACCTGAGAAAGATCTCAGACCTCAGAGTCCCTGCTAACTGGTACGTATCATGGAGCCCGACTCAGGAATGTCACAGCAGTGGTTTATCCATGTGGAGTAATATGCACGATGTGGTTACAGTCCGTATGCGTTTGTGTGTGTGTGTGTGTGTGTTCTTCAGGTACCCTGAGGCTCGTGCCATCCAGAGGAAGGTGATTTTCCATGCTGGTCCCACTAACAGTGGTAAAACCTACCACGCCATCCAGCGCTACCTGGCCGCTAAGTCGGGAGTCTACTGTGGCCCCCTGAAACTACTGGCCCACGAGATCTTTGAGAAGAGCAACAATGCCGTACGTGTTTGTCTTCTTCTGTCATTTAAAGGTCCTGGGGAGTATCACTACACAAGTGAAAAAAAGTCTTAAGTCTTAAATCTGAGAATGAAAAATGTCTCTCACTGTGTCTATCATGTGTGTGTGTATTTTTACGATGTCATTGTTTACCTCTTGCTCACCACACCGTACTGTTGACTATCGTCCTGTTTGTATCTCCAGGGTGTGCCATGTGACTTGGTCACTGGAGAGGAGAGGACCTTCATGGACTCAGACGGTCGAGCATCTGGTCATGTGGCCTGTACCATTGAGATGTGCAGTGTCATCACACCTTGTAAGTAAACCTAACGCGTACAAACATTTCTGTTTAATAGCATACGTATAACAAGAAAACACTTCTCTGTTGGACATTGAATTGTATCTTATCAGATTGTATCAGCTAAATAAAAAAATAATGTTTAACTGCTGTCTCTTTCTAAAAGGTGGACTCTGCTCTTTTAAACACAAAAAACAAGATCTAGCCTCAAATGTTTGAGTTGTGATTCTGTTGAATTACAATCATTCTAATTAACCACCATCCTTAAATGAATGCAGTAATAATTATATATTTGTTTGTTGTTGCAGAAGTTTATGCACTGAGGGGAATTCTGTTTGTGTTCATTGATAAACAAAGACACGGCATCACCTCGACTGTTAAGCCCAGGTTTGTTTTTCTTTTTGTGTGTCTATCTTCAGATGAGGTGGCTGTAATCGATGAAATTCAAATGATCAGAGATCCTTCCAGAGGCTGGGCCTGGACCAGAGCACTGCTGGGTTTGTAACACACACTCAAAAACATACAGTCAGTCAAATAAACACACACACAACCTGTTGAGGAGCAAATTTTTCTCTATCTGACCGTATGATTTAAGACTAAACGAATGAGTATCATCTAAAACTTTCTTTTACCATTCAGTCAATACAGCTCACACTGAATATTTGCAGTTTGTTTACACAAACAAAATATGTACAAGCACACCTCTAACAGACTTAAGTTACGCAGATTTGGCATGTTTTCTTTGTACCTTTAGAGTTTTATCATTTATTGATGTTTCCAACTTCGGCAGCTGACATCTTTGTATTTGTGCAGGTCTCTGTGCAGAGGAGATCCATGTGTGTGGTGAACCTGCAGCCGTAGACTTTATCAGGGAGCTGATGTACACCACTGGAGAGGAGGTGGAGGTGAGGCTGTAATATGTAGTGCAGCAGGAAGAGAAGAGTCTCACTGATGTTATTCACCGTTTGTTTTTTAATCATTGTTGTTTTGGTAAACGCTCTCTCTCCTCTCTGTGTCCCTCCACTCCTCCCTCTCTCTTAAGGTCAACACCTACAAGCGGTTAACTCCATTCACAATCTTGGATCATGCCGTGGAGTCATTAGACAACTTGAGACCAGGAGATTGCATCGTCTGCTTCAGTAAAAATGACATCTACTCCCTAAGCAGACAGATTGAGGCCAGAGGACTGGAATGTGCTGTAATTTATGGGAGTTTACCTCCAGGTGAGTGTTTTCTAGAAGGATGTTGAAATAAATGTATGTCTGTGTGTAAGGAAAAGACTGAATATGTCAACGTGGTCTTTAAAAGATAAAACCTCTCTATGAATGTATGTCTGCATCAGTTAAGCGTCTCCATGTTTATTAAAGAAAGAGGTGGTCGTGTGTGAATAAACTCATCTGAAGCTTTTGTCCATTGTTTGAGCCTTTTGTGTGATAGAGACTTTTGTAGAGCTCCAGACTTTGAAACGGAGACCAAGCATGGTTGTTCTGTGATTTACAGGCACCAAGCTGGCACAGGCCAAGAAGTTCAATGACCCTGAGGACCCCTGCAAGATACTGGTTGCTACAGATGCTATTGGCATGGGCCTCAACCTGTAAGTACCATCATGCACACTGTAATACCACGGTGTGATAGAATCTGAATTGTAAGTCGCTTTGGATAAAAGTGTCTGCTAAATGACTGTAATGTAATATTGAGATATTTACCTTTTTTCTCGCTTTAACAAGAATTTAATCTTCAAGCTTTACGAAGGCAGTGTAATAGTCACATTTTGATTAATGTATAGATTCCATCAACTCTGCTCACGTTTATCCATTTGTCTGCCTTTCTTCGTCTCTCTCCAGGAGTATAAGACGTATAATCTTCAACAGTCTGGTAAAGCCTAATGTTAATGAGAAAGGGGAGAAACAGATGGAGACCATCAGCACATCACAAGCCCTGCAGATATCTGGCCGCGCAGGGAGGTCAGTCTCTTTTTCACACACATTATCCCCATTCAGGAGGGTTAAAGGTGGTAGAGAAGAGACACAAGCACGGAGAGAGAGAGAGAGACACACACACACAACCACACACACACGGACAGACAGAGAGACACCTGCACGCACACACTGAGATACAGAAAGAGACACAAACACACACACAGCAAAGTACTCAAAACCGTCTTTGTGGTAGTTCCCTGCAGTATGTGTCTCAGCGTCGGAAATGCACGAGGGCAAAGGGCAAAACTGCCCCTAAGAAATATCATTTTGCCCCTGATATCACTAGGAGAGGGGCAAAAAATGCCCCCAAACTTTCTAAACGAATAAGAAAATGGAGCGCTTCTTAATCAGACCTGTGACTGCGAGACTGCGGTCAACTCAGCAGACACTTACATGTTAATGCACCTATATCCTGAAATTCACGGTAAACTCATTCAAACGGCGCAGATCGGGAGCGAGCGAAGGACTTGGAAAGTTAACGGAAAGATTAACGTGAGACAACATCCGGTTTCTTCAGACGAACATCCGGTTTTCAGAATAAGATGCCAACAAAGTATGAATTATATTCACATTAAGTATAAAACATGCTACCTGCATCTCGTGAGTTAAAGGGAAAATACACCTAAATTGTGCGTAAAGTGTCTTTATTCTTTGATTTGAGGGTTGCTGGAAATGAATAATACCTGACTGACAGTCAATTAAGATATTTTACTAAGTAAAAACTCAGTTCAGTAAGAACTGAATTTGTACCTTCAAATGGCACATTTTTTTAATTTTTAAGGTGCTATAAAAATGTTTTTCTCAATAATTCCATACAATGACTGAAGTATATGTAATCAAGGCATCGTTGACTTAATAATTGTTAATAGTTGTTTAAAACATTTAATAATAACAATAAATAACCACAAAGAAATAAGAATAAAATTGAATATGATTGTCTGATTTACGTTTGTTTCTAACAAAACACTTTGAATCTGTAGACTACTGCCTAATAGTATTATTATTGCCATTTGATGACAATTGCTCATATACTGTAAGCCTAAATAAGTATATTTATTATTTTGAACAAAGGTTAAATGTTATTTCACAAGTTTCAAAAAGTGCCCCCAATTTTTTGAAAATGCTCCTGGATTTCAGTCAGTGGGGGCAAAAATTGCCCCCAAAACAATATGTAAATTTCCTACCCTGATGTGTCTCCACCACATTTTGCCAAGTTGACACACACACACACACACACACACACACAAGGTGAAGTCAATACCAGCACCGCTGTCGTGGCTGGTAACAAGCAATTTATTTTCTGTCAAGTAAATTTCTAAAACCCGTCTCCTCTGTCACATCTTCAGGTTTGCCTCAGTGTTTGAAGAGGGAGAAGTCACCACCATGCACAGAGATGATCTGCCTGTTCTGAAGGAGATACTCAGCCACTCTGTAGACCCCATAGAGGTGATCATTTATACACGAGCATAAACACACACTCACTCTTAGGTAAAGGTATCGGCAGCATATGGAGCAACACTTATGTATTATATTTAGTGTAATTTATGTCTCCTGCTTTGTCTCAGACTGCAGGTCTCCATCCTACAGCAGAGCAGATAGAGATGTTTGCCTATCATCTACCTGAAGCTACACTGTCAAACCTTGTCGTGAGTATAGCCATCTATTCATCCACTTATTCTCCTACCTACTAACACTTTGATTAGGACCTGATGTCGAATGGTCGCTGCATTCATTTTGGGAGGGACTGTCGTTATTGTGTGAACTTCTTCAGACTGTTGAGATGTAAGATAGTAAACTCAAGTCAACTACCATCTTCCTAAAGCCATTTTGAAATGATGAATGCTTTGAGTGACGTGGCACATTATCCCACCGGGAGAACTGGATCAAAACAGGGCTGTACATGAAGAGATGTACGTGGTCCTTAAGAATGCAAAGAAGTGCCTAGAAGACACTGCTAAATTCTGACCGATAACAAAGAAGCTCAAGTCCAGGGGAAGTTGCACTCTAAAAATCTTCTGCTTTGGTTTATTACATGCACGCTGTGGCCTCATCTTCTCATTCTGACAAACGTTGTGACTCCTCTTTCTCGCAGGACATATTTGTCAGCCTCTCTCGGGTGGACGGTATGTATTTTGTCTGCAACATTGAGGACTTCAAGTTTCTGGCTGATATGATTCAGCATATTCCACTCAACCTGAGGTCCCGCTACGTCTTCTGCACGGCTCCCATCAACAAGAAACAACCATTTGTATGCACCTCCTTCCTGAAGGTAAGGCTGGGAAGAAGGCATGAGATGAAAGGCGGTAAATGCAGTGTTCGTACGGTCATGGGAAAAAAAGTCTTGCAATTTGAAAAAAGTAATTTCCAGGAAAATAAATGATCCCAGAAGGTTTTGGAAATGTCATGGACATTTTCTTAACCTGTATAATAGAGTATATGTGGTTCAGGTAAGCTTGACTGAGAAACATCTAAATTAGTTTAACAATGTTTTAATGTTGGCGTTACTTGACGTTACGTTGTTCTCTGCATGGAGTAACGTCGGACTCCCACCTTTTTATTCTTGTTTTTCATGCGTACAAATACATTTCAGAGAATTGTCATTAAATGCATGGAAAAGTCTTGGAAATTAATTGATAAAAATGTGTGTGAACCATGTAAATAGTTGGGTTGATGAGCAGAGGCAACACTAAGGGGAAAGTAGAAATTATTAATAAATAGTAACAGTGTCTGGGTTTTTTGGGGTCAGACGAGGCTTACATATGAAATATCAAACAAAACGTTTGATCTGTAATCATCAATCAGATATGTAGCTATTTAGATCAGTTTGTTTTTACTCTGACATTTAAGATGTTTCTGTTTACCAGACAACAGAAACTGATTCAGTGTTTCATTGTTCTAGTCCAAATAAGGATGAACACTTTTTATAGCTACTTCACTTTTGCTATCTGACTTTATGTCTGTAGCATACTGTTACATAAGATTGCCTCCAGAATTAAGATATTGTTACCTTCAGGATTCAGGGTCAGGTTGTATATTCTAATATCAGCCCCTTCTTGCTTGTTGAGCGGTCAAGAAGCAAATGATGTAAATGCATAGCAAAATATTTCATTACAGTAATAGAACGGTTATAATTGGTAATAGTTTTGGTTTTACTTTTTTTTTTTTTTGATATATATGATCCTGTATTTGGATTAATATTAATGATGTGATTGAGCTTTCCTTTTTGATTTGCAGACTGTCCTGTACTTCCAGCTTTGTTGCACTGATTTGAATCTTGTTTCTGTTAGTTTGCCCGTCAGTTCAGTCGAGACGAGCCCCTCACATTTGACTGGGTGGGTCGCCATGTCAGCTGGCCTCTGTCTGCACCCAAAAACATCAAAGACCTGGTTCACTTGGAAGCTGTTCATGATGTGTTGGATCTGTACCTCTGGTTAAGGTAACCAGATGTTTTTAACATTTCTTCTACGTCTCCCTGTCATTTAATTGGGTTTATTATGGGAAGTTGTTGTTTGACGTAGTCATCTATTGTTTGTGTGCGAAATCACAATCATGTTTCTTCTTCTTCACAGTATAACATTGTCCTTTTGTCCGTCTCTGCAGCTACCGTTTCATGGACATGTTTCCAGACACAGGCTTGGTTCGGGAAGCCCAGCGGGAACTTGATGATATCATACAACAGGGTGTCCTAAATATCACCCGCCTCATCAGAGCCACTGACCCAACCATCACTAACCCACCACAGACACAAGGCAGCAGGGGTGGACAAGCAGGTGGTAGTAATGCAAGTGCCAGCAGCAATGCTCTGAGGGGACGAAGAGGCTCAGGAGAGATGGACATCTCTCTAGCTAGTCGCCTGGTGAAAGACGGGCTGTTGACTCCTGATTTGCTCCGGCAGCTTCAGAGGGAGTGGTCTAAAGATCAGAAGCAGGAATTCACCAATCAGAGCGCACTTGATACAGAACCTCACAATAATAACAACAACAAAGGGAAAAGAAAAAAGAAGAAGAAATGAACAAAGCACACATGGTCAACACTGGAGATTGATAACTGATGCAAGCCTCGGGTGATATCTGGTGGTTTGTTTTTAGTCCTGGAGGGATCGTAAAGAGCTTTTAGCCCGAGCTATGAAAATACAACACCAAAATGTCATTTGAACACGAGAGCAGTGTTTGATTATGGTCATTGGACATGGACTGAGATTTACATCAGAGTACTGGGTCATTCAATGTTTCCGTGTGGATTTCCTGTTTTCACTGTGCTTAAATCTCACATTGTATTCTCCCGTTTCAGTGGGAGCAAATAAATGGCTCACAGAATCACCTTGGTAACTAATTTAAATCTGTCAAATTAGCCCAACAACAAACCTTACTGACCTAACTTGGATTTGGCTGACAAGAAATAGACCCATTGTTGTGGGTTATTGTGGGACGCCCTGCCTAAACTACAGGCCCACAGTTGTAATTTACAGACTGACTGGCAACATTTTGGTTTACCACAATGTTTCAATGCTGATTTACAAGCACTGTGACCAGGATACATTTTAACATGCACTGTTAGTGTGTGTGTTATGCAGGTCAGGAATCAGTTTGCTTCCATCTGGCTCAGTGTACTCAAATATAAATCCTCAGAAAAAGCACGAGTATGTATCCATCTTAGTTGGGTTATTACTGTCAGTGACAGTAATCTGACATGAGCTGCAGTTTCTGTGAACATTTTGATGTGTTCAAGATTTTCCTGTGTGGATTTTCAATGGGTCATGAGGCACCAAAGAGATGAAATCAAATGTGTATTAATGAGTTCATGTAGTAGTGGGAACAATCTCAAGTCATTACAGACCAATCACATCCGTGAAGAGGGACATGTGGGAATTGGCAGAACATGGATGTGGCACACATACTGCCTGTACAGTATATAGTTACTTTAATGCTTTAACGTGCAGATTTTCCCCTTTTGTTTTCCTTTAAGTAGTGTTAAGGTTGTTAAAATGTTATTATACAGTATCATAAATACTCTTCATCAGCTTGTTCCAATTCTTCACTGAAGCTATTTGATGTTCAAATGTCTGAACTATTCCATCAGATGGAAATATTCTATATGTTCTGTGCACCGTTTTATACACATTTTTGGTAAATTCTGCGTCATATATTTCAGATCTTTGGAAACTTTGGGACCTCCACTAGAATATAAAATGTTTACAATGTTTGGCTGCACAACATGAGTTTGTATTGAGTAGTTGGGCTGCTGCTTGTTGAGACGTTATCTCATTCAATCGTTTGTCTGCTTCCTTGACGTTCCCGTCTGATACAGTCTTTGGTGTTAGTGGGATCATTTAATTAATAGATTAAACAGTTTTTCAGAAAACCGTCATATTCATGGGGCTAAGCTGAGTCATCGCCGAAAAATGTCACTCATTTCCTTGACGTTTGTTGAGTCTTTGCTAATATTTTGCTGAGCCGAGGTTTCTGCAGATCTTTAGTAAAGGTCGAGTGTGTCGGTCACCAGAGACACAACTGATACTAAAAAAAAGAAAGGGTTGGGCGGAGAGCCAGAGAGATTGGAGGAACTTATGGGATCAAGGGGCTTGGCTTGTTGTTAATCATTGAATTTTGTACAGTGGTACAAAACAAGACTATCAGGAGGGAAGAAACAGACTTTCTGTATTTCAGTAGCTGCACTTAAATGTCTTTTCCTTTGTTATTTTACTAACAAAGCAACTGGAAGGAGTTTTCATGGTGGTTTGTGTTGCACATCAAGATGTTTGTCGTTCATCTTGTTGCCTCCTTCTTTTCCAAACTCCAGGAGGATCCCACAAAGAAGGTAAAACTAAACTTTTGTTCCAGCTGCAGTAATTCTCAGCATTAAAGAGACTACTGCTACAGACGAGGTATTATGAGATGGACAGAGATTGCTGTAATATATTCAAACTGAAATGCCATTTAGAAACATAACCAGTCAATTTCTTATATATAGAATTTGCTAAATTGCAAACAAAGTGTATTTATGGCCTTGATTTATGATATAATTACTGTAAAGCATTATGGCAAGTTCAACCAATATTAATTAGACTTCAGTTTTGTAAGATGTATACTTCTAACTTAATGCACCAATGTAGTGCTGCGTCATTCATTATAGGAAATTCATAAAATAAAAGACAAACCATGATATTTATGATCTTGTCCAAAAGAAAAGGCAGCAGCCTGTTCAGTAATAAGATGATCGTGGTGCTGTTATCATTAGTTACTGTGTCACCATTCATCTCTCCTGAGCAATGATTAACATCTTTCCCTGGCAGTGTCACTGTACTCCTCTCTTAGTGCAGATGGGATCAACACGCACTCTCAGGGACAAAGTATTGACTCTCATACGGAACACTGCACACATCCACACTCAAACACTAACAGTGTGAAACGCAGCCAGCTGACTTTACCCTTTAACATGACACAACAGTGATAGATTGGCAGAGTCTACTGTGTGGGACTGAGTGTGGAAAGGCTTTTTTTTGTCATTTCTTAAGAAGATTAACAGATTTTCCTTCTTTTTTTTTATTACACACTTTATGTGTGGCACAAAAGTCCATAGTCTCCTATGTCTCCTCCACATGCAAGCGACACTCCTTGGATTGAGTCTGTTTACCACAAAATGACCTTTGAGCTTTATAAACAAGTGATACATTTGAGTTGAGCACATGCCACATACACACCCTCAAGATAAAATAAACCATGTATTTGCTGATAATGGATAACTCTTCGCATCAAATCCAAATCGTCACCACAATGTAAATATACCCAAAATCTGAGGTTTTAATAAATATGATTTAGAGAATGTGACATTTGTTCTGCTGCTCCTCTTTGTTTATTACTTTGTTGGCAAGATAAAAAAAACAAAGAATGAATCTGTATCGTGTCTCTATGCTTCTGATTGCTTACCGTTTGCTCTGTTTCACCTTTAATTATTTAGGTGGACAGGTTTCTGTACGCCATGCATCTCCATGATGACCAGTTAAGTGACATCGCAGCTCGTTTCCAGGCTGAACTGAAGAAGGGGCTTTCAGTGGAAAGCAACGCCGCAGCAGCGGTGAAGATGCTGCCAACACACGTCCGCTCCACTCCTGATGGATCAGGTAAATCATATTAATGTGTTTTCACAGTTTTTCAGGTTGTTTTTTAGGTCAGTGCATTCAGAAGAAACATATAATGCATACATACAGTACAATACAGATCATATATTTTTGCATCGCTCCTCCACTGCTGCAGAGACAGGACAGTTTCTGGCGTTGGATCTCGGAGGCTCCAGGTTTAAGGTGCTCCAAGTTAAAGTGAGAGAGGGCATGGGTATTAGGAGGGGAGGAGTGGAGCTGGTGGAGAAGACCTACCCCATACCCAAGGAGCTACACATTGGGAGAGGAACAGAGGTACCGGGGGGGGGGGGGGGCATATAGGAGCTACATAAATGTGAAGAATTTTAGACAAGGATGGGAGCAGCAACAGAGAAAAACATTTTAAAAAGGAAACACATTTTCAACCTTCTTCTTCTTGACTGTCTTCTTGTCTTCTCTCCCTCTCGGTGTGGCTCTCTGTCTGTAGCTATTTGACCATGTGTCAGAGTCTCTGAAGGACTTCATGCATGAGAAGAACATCAGTTTGGAGAAGAAACATCCTCTAGCCTTCACTTTCTCTTTCCCCTGTGAACAAGCCACCTTAAATCAGGTAATGACACTCTACATCCATCTGGTTTTCATGACCTGCACCTGCAATTTATGTTACTTTTTACAATGTCTTCCTCTGTAGGGATTATTGTTAAACTGGAGTAAGAACTTTCGGGCTCGAGGCCTTCAGGGTAAAGATGTGGTCCAGGCCCTCAGAGGGGCTATCAAAAAAACTGGGGTAGGATGCCTGTATTCAAGTATACCCACAAACAACTTTTCATTTATTAGACAGGCCAGTAAAGGTACTGAATCATGACTTCTGATGAGAAGCTCATTCTTCTGAATATCTTACCCAATTTCATCACTTAGATACGACTGCACTTCTTCGGAAACACTTGATTCGGTATATAAACTGTACTGTAGTTGATGTTACCTTATGATCCCTCACACTGCAGGGTATGGATGTAGAGGTATTAGCCATGGTTAATGACACCGTAGCAACTATGATGACCTGCGGTTTTGATGACCAGTACTGTGAAGTCGGACTCATCATTGGTGAGTACATTCATCTTTAGTGTAGATATCATCAGACTCATACAATTCACTCAGGGGTGTTAACTATAATAATAATAATGTAACAGACAATTACCACCAACTCTGTTGCAGTCAATAATAAAGTCTATTGTATCTATTGGTTCCAGACTCTATCTCCAACTCCCTACACTTGTATTTGGAGTGTAATTAATTGCCAAAAAAGCCACTTTGTTTTGAAATGTGTGTGTGTGTGTGTGTGTGTGTGTGTGTGTGTGTGTGTGTGTGTTTGTGCCAGATAAACAGCCATTTTAATGTTTCATCCTTATCTTTGTGTCAGTTTTATCTTCTCCGTGTATGTACTGTACACGGGAATGGACAAAATAACACTGGACAAAAGAATGCAGCCCGAGCAAATACCGGTCTCAAATTTACAATAGAATTTAGCTGAGATATTCCTGAAGACCATAAGAGTCAGAATGCATCTTTATTTTTCTGTTAACATATTTGGGCCTGCTATGATGAAATAACAAATGTGTCTCAAAAAGTTGTCTCACCTGTAGTTAAACTGCTGCTTCCTCTAGTGTTTCACTGTATTCCTGCATGTGAGAGGGCGTGATTGTTTTGTACTGTAGATTATAGTTGGATTAGGATTAGGATTTCATTTTAAAGTTAGATTAGGTTTAACATTTTGTGATTAGTTAAAGATAAAGAAATGAAAGTAACCAGCGCAGGTTTCTTTGAATAGTATGAACATGGATATCCTGTTTGTGTGTTTAGGTACTGGCACTAATGCGTGCTACATGGAGGAGCTGCGTAACGTTGACCTGGTGGAGGGAGACGAGGGCCGGATGTGTGTGAACACTGAGTGGGGAGCCTTCGGAGACGACGGGGCTCTGAAGGATTACATCACTGAGTTTGACAGGGATGTGGACGCGGCCTCCAACAACCCTGGAAAACAAATGTGAGGAGACCAGCTTTGCCTTTTCCCATGATATGACATGCTATATGGCACAGCATGATTGACACCATATCTCCCTTAAACCCCTCTGTTCCTTTTCTCCTACTCGTAGCCTAGAGAAGATGGTCAGTGGGATGTATCTGGGTGAGTTAGTGAGGCTGGTGGTATTAAAGATGGCTAAACTCGGACTGCTGTTTGAGGGACATGTGTCTGATGCCCTGAGGACTAAAGGGACAATAACCACCGAACATGTAGCAGCCATGGAGGAGTAAGTTGTCTTTCTGTCTGTCTGCCTGTCTGTGTCACACTCGCTCTGTGTAAAACAAAATGATTCCATTCACGTCTGTCTATTTCAGGTACAAAAATGGTCTGAACAACACCAGAAACCTTCTCATTGATCTTGATTTGACCCCAACATCTGATGACTGTGTTGCTGTTCAACATGTCAGCACTATAGTGTCCTTCAGGTCCTCAAATCTGGTGGCTGCAGGACTGGCTGCCATCTTGACTCGAATTAAGCAAAACCGGAATTTGAGGACATTAAGGATCAGTGTAGGTGTGGATGGAACTGTGTACAAGATGCATCCACAGTAGGTTATTTTTTAAATATTCACCAAATTTATAATTATCTGTGTGCACATCATGGACATACAGTATCTTGAGTTATCTTCCTTACTAGTCAGATTCTAACAGCACATAACTTTAAATATAATCGGTCACATTGTTATGACCTGTAAAAATACATTTGTAGCTATCTAAATTAAAATATAACTAGAAAAGTGTACTTAGTAGAGTGCAGATCTCTGCACAGTGTGTCTGCAACGACCACTGGTGTATTGTAAGATTGAAAGAATGCAACCAACAATTGACTAACCCTCAGTCTAGACACCAATGGGCTGTAAGGCATCGTAAAACACACTTCATTCAAACTCAAAAACAAACAATGTATGAAGTCGTCCTATAAGGCATGTCATATAATCCTGCCAAAAACACAATTACACTCACCAAGCTGTCAGCTCACTTAGCAGCGGCTGAGTTGCGTAGAAGTACATCAATGTGTGTACTGGAAGTTCTGTTTGTGAAACACACCGCAATCTGCAGAGTAGCGGATGGAGGGTAGCAGATGCACTCAGCTGAGTAATCACTAGCTCACCAGTGTTTTGAAAAAGTCAGTCACCACAACCAGGAGAGGTCCTTGAGCATTTTGCCATAACTGAGCAGCCAAAACATTTTTCAGTTTGCTGCAGCAGAATGCGAGATTAGCCGTGAACAGACGCAGAGGTGCACACTCACGCACGCATGCATGCATGCCTGCGATCGATTGCATGATCCTCATGGTGGAGATAATAATTATGGATTCTCATTTGTTAAATCAACTTGCCACACTGTGGCAGACTTCTACATTGTAAATTTACAATAGCAGTGATGTCGTTGCAGCTGCTACAGATTACCAAGAGCGATTAAACATTCGACCTCTTCCATTTCAGGTATCCTAAGCGTCTCCAAAAGGTAGTGCGGCGGCTGCTCCCTGAGTGCCATGTCAGGTTTGTCCTATCAGACAGCGGCAGCAGCAAAGGAGCTGCTTTGGTTTCAGCAGTCGCCCAACGATTGGCATTACGAAGGCGACAGGTTAGGATGCTGTGTGTGTTGTATGTATTTTGTGTCTTTGCAAGTGTACACATTTAATCCTCATTAATTAATGCATATCTGGTAATATAAAGTCTCTCTTCCATGTATCGCAGGTGGATGAGACGCTGTCACCCTTCAGACTGAGCCAAGAGCAGCTCCAGTTGGTGAAGACCAGGATGAGGACGGGGCTTGAAGCAGGGCTGAAGGGCAAAGGCCCCTCTGCTATCAAGATGCTGCCTTCTTTTGTTTACCGAACACCTGATGGCACAGGTCACAACCCAAAATTAAACACACAATGAACAATCAAAAGTTGTTTCAAAGTTTTTGACTTTAATTGCCCATGAAAAAATGTATCTGAATTATGTAAAACCAGATAATCAGTAAGCTATTTTTTTGTGTTCTTCAGAGTATGGACAGTACCTTGCCTTGGATCTGGGAGGAACAAACTTCAGAGTGTTGCTGGTGAATTTTAAACAAGGTCTGCAACAGAACCCACGACTTTACCACAAGATCTACACCATACCACTGGAGATAATGCAGGGAAGTGGAGAGGAGGTAGGACATTTTGTTGTTGTGTTAGTACTAAATAATCAGACAGAAGACAGAAGGACTGGCAGTGGTAGGTACAGTAGATAGATAACATGAAACTGGAGCACAGTTTAGTGTAACACTGATGATGAGAAAATGATTGAATTACTGTGCAAATAAACACATTTCAAATGAATGAATTCGACCTACCACTTCCACAAAAGTTTTTCTCTGTCTCTCTGTCTGTCTCTAGTTGTTTGATCATATAGCGGCGTGTGTGAGTGACTTCCTGGACTACATGGGGATGAAGAGGGCTCGTCTTCCTGCAGGATTCACCTTCTCTTTCCCCTGCGAGCAGACATCTATTGACACGGTCAGTGTGGACATCAGAGTGTAATTTAATAGCTTTTCACAAGTAAACAAACACTAAAAGGAGAAACATCCATTTTGTAACCTTTTTCAACCTTTGTATGTTCCTTAGGGCACCTTGGTGAGCTGGACCAAATGTTTTAAAGCCACAGACTGTGAAGGACATGATGTTGTCAGCATGCTGAGGGAAGCCATCAAGAGACGCAACGTGAGTAGAAATACAACCAACCATCCATTAGCTTCAGTTTATCCGGAGCCGGGTCGCAACCAAATAATTCATAATTAATCTGGGTTTTGTCAGATGAGGTGAAAGAATAATTCTGCAATCTTTCCTATTTGTGCATGTTTGTTTATGTAAGATGCACGGAACTTCAGCCTGAAATGAATGGAAATTATGATGAGAAATTCATATATATACTGTATATACTGTATATTCATATACTGTAGGGCAGTGTTTCGCAAACTTCTTTTCTGGGGACCCACTTTCTAAAAAACGACACAGTATCGCAACCCAATTTAACAGGCCTTATCATCATTTTTCTCTCTCATCAATAAAACAAACATAATGTGCATTAGCCTTTCATATTAGATTCATGTTATAAGTAGGCTACAGTTATCAGAACAATACAAACATGCAGGCTCCTTCATGTGGCTCAAAGGTGTACTGCAGAGATAAATGTTAAAGAAAAGGCCATGGAAGAAATTTTGCTTATTTATTTAGCGACCCTAATAAAACCTCCTGCGACCCACCTGTGGGTCCCAACCCAGTCTTACAGTACATTTAATGGATGCTGAGTCATGTACTAAATGCCTGTCCCTGCATACTGCATGTGTGTGTCTCTGTACACACATGCATGTTTGTACCTATAGGAGTTTGACTTGGACATAGCAGCAGTAGTCAATGACACAGTGGCGACCATGATGAGCTGTGCCTATGAAGACCCTCAGTGTGAGATTGGACTGATTGCTGGTATGTAACCTTCAGTGTTTACATCCTTTACAAAGTGATGATATTTTGGCTAGTTGTCAGTTACTTGGTGTGCGTTTTCAGACGGTGTTTGTATTCCAGATAACTCTTTAATTATGTTCATGGTTGTGGTCAGTCCTGTAGTTATGATGGTTAAGATAGAAAGACACAGTACTGTCATAAAAATGCACGTTAGTGTGTGTCGCTAAGCACACTTGATTTTGTTCTCAAACACAAGCTACTGAGATGAAAAAACATTTTCTGAATATTGTAATCGTAATGTTTTATATAACACAGACTATGTGACTCTGTTTCACAGGAACTGGCACTAATGTTTGTTACATGGAGGAGCTGAAGAACATTGAGAAGATTGAACAAAAGACAGGAAATAAGGAAAGAGCAGAGGGGACGGCTGAAGGAGAGGAGGATAAGGTAGAAGACGTCTCATAAAACACTCACAGTGTTCAGTTTGTCAGTGAGCTGGGGTGATGTGAAATGGATCTTTGGATGATGACCCACATATTTAAACCCCTCGTTTGTTTCTGCTCTTAGCAGGATGATGGGAGAGAAAGAGAGAGAAAGGAGGGGCATGCTGAGATACCACAGATGTGTATAAACACAGAGTGGGGGGGTCTGGGTGACGATGGCTCTCTGGATGACATCATCACACCTTACGACATTGAGGTCGACCAAAACTCACTGAACCCTGGAAAACAAAGGTTAGAAACCCTCACTGCGCGTGTGTATGTGTGTGTGTTGACCTCGTGATGCTCCATGCTTGGTCATCAAATATACACGTATTGAATTGTATGTTTAATCAGCATGTGTGTGTGTCTTAGGATTTCAGGACAGTCACTTATTTATGTCTTTGCATATATACGAGGACATTCTCATACTTGTACATGTTTATTTTTTCAAAGTTTCTGTTAATCATGTGGTTGTGTGCCCATGTTTTTACTTTTGTGTCTCATGCTTCAGTCATTCTGTGTGTTTACAATTAAACCGTTTGGAAACTCGATGAGGTGGTCACATGGTCTATATGGATCTAACGATTTGTGTATTTGTGATTATGCAGGTTTGAAAAGCTGACGAGTGGGATGTATTTAGGAGAAGTTGTTCGTCAGGTATTATTGGATTTAACCAGAGGAAGTTTGCTCTTTAGAGGACACGTCACTGAAGCTTTAAAAACACCTGGAATATTCCAAACCAAATACCTGTCACACATAGAGAGGTAGGAGAAAATGTGTGTATTCATATACATACTGTATTTTACTGTAACGTGTGTAACAGTGTTGTCTCCCCCTAGTGACCGCCTGGCTCTGCTGCAGGTCAGATCTATTCTCCAACAGCTGGGGCTCGACAGCACCTGTGATGACAGCATTATTGTCAAAGAGGTAGAAGACAAAAAACTAATGAGCAATGCTATGTCATGTGTGTTGATGAACAGCTGTTTCAGTGTAGTTTCAGACTTTAAACCAACTTTTAAACCTGCATGTTTTAAAAGTGAACTGCAATATTAAGGACATAACCTTTGTTATACTGTAACTGATGACTGCAGCATAAAACATAGATATTTTAAGCAAATGTCTTTGATATTTTTGTATTAATAATAATATTTCACTTCTCTAGTAGCCACCCACAGCCAGACTACCTCTCTAAATCTATTTACTCCCTCACTACCATGAAGTATCTACTGGACAAGTGTAGTCTACTTCACATGCTTCAGTCATGGCAGGAGGAACACAGGTGTAATTGATTAACACTGATCATCACTCTCTTCCATTTAAGATTCCTTGTTAAGCCAAGGACCCTGGAACTACTAACCTAAATGCAATGCAGCCATCATTAACCTTATGTTAAACTAACCTTGTAAACAATGGTTAGAAGTAAGAAAATTATAAATATAATATCATATTTTGCAACTCTTTGGCCTAATTCTTGTATGTCTCAAATGCCAGAGAGAGGTTAAGAGTTTACATTTTTAGACACTTTTTTTTTTTTAGAAACCATGTTTTCTGTTACAACATCATTTTAGGATTGAGTAAGATTTATTTTGAATGGTTCAGGAGTGATATGATATTGTCTGGCTCAGCAAACTGTGGCACCAACAGTCTGTTAAGTGTTGCAGTAACGATAATGGTTTTCATTGTTATACAGGTATGTGGGGCAGTGTCATGTCGTGCAGCTCAGCTGTGTGGGGCAGGAATGGCGGCTGTGGTCGATAAGATCAGAGAGAACCGAGGACTGGATCATCTGAACATCACCGTAGGGGTGGACGGGACACTCTACAAACTACATCCACAGTGAGTTATTTGTATTTGTTATAGTCGTGGTGTGCTACAGGAGCAAAACAATATAATGTTGTTTTTTTGTTTGTTTTTTAATTGTTTCCTCTTTTATTTTGCTTCTTAAAAAATCTTTATAAAAAATAAATATCTTTTTTTATCTTCTGTTGCTGTTTCTAGTTTCTCCAGCATCCTCCAAGAGACTGCCAGAATTTTGGCTCCTCAGTGCAACGTGACCTTCCTGCCATCAGAAGGAGGCGGCGGCGGGAAGGGTGCCGCCCTTATTACAGCTATGGCCAGACAGAAGCTGGAGATGTAACTTCACATGACTGAAAAGAAAAAGGTTTTTTTCCTCATAATTTGGGTTGCCAAATTCCCCCAGTAATGCTGTTGTTGTCGCTGCTTGTCGTCTGATGGTCAGAGAGAGCTGCAGACCGGCATCATTCGTCGCCTCAGATACGAATGGATTCGCCAACAGCTTCTTTTCACTTGACAGCAAGGAGCCTCACCTGAAGGGCATAAAACATGCAGAGGTTTTTACTGCACGATCCCTCACAGGCTTCCCACCCATGGACACAGCCATTTGTGCTGCACTGTGCTGCCAAATGGGAAAAATGGAAAGCATTGCTGCCAGCGATTCAAATGTGGTTCTTTATATTTAAAGAACTGGATTACAATAAACAGATTTTTACAAAATCACAACAAAGCTTGTCAACCAGTACATTTTTCTGGTTGACAAGTACCTCGAAAAGCCTTTGTTTTATTGTGGGCTCTGTATTAGCGATGGACCATATCTAAATTTCAAAACAAATGTGTGACTGGCCCAAAAGTATTTTAAATATATTTTAAAATATTTGGTTCTTGAGCCATTTTTGGTATTTGAGAGCTTCAAGTCAAAGCCCTCTATTTTCCAATAATCACCAAGTCAGCTGTGGGAAAAGTGCCACACCCACAGAGGAACTGAACAGTCTCTTGTGTGACACACACACATACACACACACACACACCTAATCTGCTCTGTTTGAAGTCTTTCTATTTCATTTTTAAACTGCAGTAATTTGGTTACTTCTTCAGTTCTTTAAACCACATGATTCTTTCACACTAACCTAATAAATTATTGCTTTATATTAAATGTCAATCTATTTAGAAATTGTGGTGTATGTTGTACAAAAGAGAGACAAAGAGAGAGAGAGTGTGTGTGTTTCTGTGTTAGTCAGCACTATTTCAGTATTGATGAAGAGCGGAAGGAGGATTGGAATGCCGCTGACCACATTTCCCAAAGATATCAAAACAACCAGCGCTCTGTTCGGTCATTCTGGACTGACTCTCTGTCCTTGTGATCTCCTGTCTGTCTCTCTGCCTGTCTGTGCATCGGTGCCATTTTGGCCATACTGTCTGCCTGCTTTATCTGTCTAACTGGATCCTTGCCCATTCGTGTGTGTCTTTATTTGGTCTGTCTGCATGGTATATGCTGAAATGGCAGTACAGACATGTACATGGAGAAATAGAGACCTTAATGTTTTAGAAAAGTGATGTAACAATTTATCTGAAGATGTGTTTTAGTATCGCTGATAAACCTTCAGTCTAAGGACCTGAATAATGAGGTCAGGCCTACATTATTTCTTTGTGAATGTAATGGTTAGACTAGTAGGCTGTTTTGTATACTGTATGTTGCATTATAAACTCCAACTACTGATTTGACAATACTGGATTACTGGATTCAATTCAATACAATGATCAGTGCAATGATTAGTGTATTTATGATAATCCATTCATGACATCTTAGATGATGTGCTGAAAATGAAGGCAGGAAGAAAGCAGCACAGTGCAAGGAACACAGAAGAGAATGCAAAGCAAAACCAAAGCATCACGAAAGAATCAATGAAGGAAGGAAACAAATTAAAAGTGATTATGGAAAGGAGGAAGGAAATGTATTGAGAAAGACTGCGTGTTAACAGGAGTGAAACAGAAGCTAATCTGTCAGCGATTAACATGTTACAATGCTACCAGTTGAGGGCTACGACACACACACACACACACACACACACAGAGCATGGTAATCCCTTACTGTCCTAGTAGTGACCTAGTAGCTTCGCAGGTAAACCACACATGCACTAACTCTGCAGCTTCGATGCAGCAAACACAGCTGGGCCACTGAATCTGCAGCTTGTGAAGCACAGCAGAGTGAAGTGACTGATACAGGAGATAGCACGTTCTGTCACTCTTGTCCCCATCCTGTCTCCTTTAATGTCTCTATCTCTTTTCACCCTTTCATCCTATACAAACTCACTCTTCTCTCGTGTAGACTGTACACAAATACTGTTAATCCCTTTTTAATTTGAGCTTTTATTTTAGTTTGAATAAATTCAAATCCCAACCGCATCTTTCAGAGTCTTCCTGAATGAACATTCTTCAGGGAGCAAGGTGTGTGAGGCCTATTATATATTCACTTTCTTTGTGTGTGTGTGTGTGTGTGTTCAAGGCTCTGTGTGTATGTGGGTCTGTCTCTTTGTCTCCCCTGTATGCCAACAATAAGAGCTTTGACACACATGCACACACAAACACAGAAATGGTCACCAGTTGAGATGCTGGTTCGACATACACAAGGGCTCAAGTCCTTTTCTCAAGGGATTGTACTCTGTTTTGTTAAGACTTAGTTTGTTTTCAGGGAGCTTGGGCTTTCATTTTTATTTTACACCAATTTATTGTCTTCAAAGATGCAATGAATCGAAGATTTGACTCTCTATATGGAGTGGATCGTGGGAAAATGAGACACCACCGCTCCAAAACCTCAACTGTTGGATGCTGGCTCCACTTGATCGTGGGAAAACTTTATCAATGAAGGTAATTTAATAATCCAGATAATATAATAATCTGGAGTGGCTAACACTGCTGGAATTATATGTAATAAATCGGTAGAAAATGCTACAAAGATATTCTGGAAATGGATGAAATGAAGGAGGAAAAGCACAAATGTGTAGGTAAACTTCAACTGCAGAGCTTGTAAATGTTGTGTGTTGTCATGTAACTTTTTGCTGCAGACATCCACCGTACTTGTTGAAAGCTAATTTTCTGCACAGCGTTGTGCTAGTGGACATCATATGTTTTAGCCTTTAGCTGGAGCAGGATGGCTAACGATAGCTTGTATTTAGTGATCTGTAGTGTAAATTTAGCTGGCTTGTTGGCTCCTGTGATCTTTACAATGAGAAACATGCTGACAGGTGGATAATTCTTATATACATGTGTGACAATAAAGCGTATAGAAAAACACTAGGACTGATATGATTAATACTTTGACTGAGACAAATGACTTCACTATACCATGAATTTTACAGGATTAGGAGCAGATTTCATGAACTCCAGTGACCAAAATACTTCCAACATTGGTCTACACCGGAGCACCCCAGGGCTGCGTTTTGAGCCCCCTGCTATGTAGCCACCTTTGACTCCAACACCATCATCACATTAGCTGATAATACAAGTGTTTTGGGCCTGATCACAGATAACAACAAAAAGGCCTACCTGAAGGAAGAGGAGGACCTGACCCGCTGGTATCAGGACAACAACCCACTCCTGAACATATTTAGTCAACTTTAGGTAGTAGCAGGGATGAAACTACGCCTCCCTTAATATCAACGAGTGCTCGGTGGAGAGGGTGGACAGCTTCAACGACTCAGTGGTGAGATAGGCAATACAGAGACTGTTTCACCCCAGATGCTTGAGGACATTTCAGGTGTCTCTCAAATACTGTGGAATCTCTACTCCTGCACAATCTAGTGCGTCCTGACAGGGAACATCACTGCCTGGTATGGAAACAGCACCTAACAGGATTGCAAGATCCTGCAAAGAGTGCTAAATTCGAGTGAACACACAATAGGCCTACCTCTTCCTGAAGGATATTTACACCAGGCGCTGCAAGATTAAGGCTAGGAGAATCATTAAGGATCCCAAGCACCCGGATAACAGTCTATCCTCCCAGTTGAGCTCGGGCAGAAGGTATCAAATACACCAGACGAACACTGAGAAGCTCAGGAAGAGCTTCTACCCCCAGGCCTATAGGTCCTAAATGAGGTCACTGCCTGAGACTGAAAGGGTCTGAGCATGGAGTTTACTAATAACAGCACAGAAATACCATGAAAATAAATTTGCGCCAGAAACACTATCTGCTATATTGGGCAATCAGACATTGTAGATTTGGGTTACCTTTGGATGTGACATCGATTTACCAATTAAAGCTTTAAAAAGCCTCCTTGAAGAAATTCAATTAGTGCATTTGGTTTACATTTGACAAGCTTTTTGCTTTTATTTAAACTTTATTTTTGATTCCCTTTCCCTAATTAAGTCAGAAGTCCAAGTCAGTTAATTACATATACAGTGTCTTGGAGCAAGGTTTGGATTTGTCCTGGCCTCTCACTTTGCCCCACTGCTGCCCTTTAGATAAGCTATTAGGGTGGAATTGACTCCACATCCGACATATAAAGTGTATAAAGGATTAAAGCTCATCTCTGTCAGTGGCTGTTCTCTGGAGAGGCCAGACAAGAGGCAGCTGTTGTTCTAATAATGACGTCTGTCTGTAAGGACAGCGGAGACAGAGGCTCTCTGATGGGTTGACTCTCAGTACGAGGAGTGAGTGAGTGAGTGATGGCTGTCTTTCTGCCTGAATTATAGAATAGCTGGTGCAGTTTGTCATCAACACGGTTCTGCTTTTGGATGACTCTGCACTTTTAAGGGGTAGAAAGACAAATGAAAAGAAGTCAAAGTATCTGATCTCTAAGGTTTCAGTCACACAGTAACACAGTACAAGTAGTCCCACACACAGGGAGGCATACGGGGTCATACATTTTCAACTAGCACACCTGAGGTGATAGAAGACAATAGACTTTTGAGGGTGCAACACATTCAAGAACATGACAAAACATGTGACAAGACAATGTAAAAACATAGGCCTTCACCCACAGAGACATAACATAGAAATGTAAACATGCCTAAATACAAACACAAGTTAAGATAAGGCACAGATTAGGTAATAAATACCTGGATCATCTGCTGCCAAACAAAGGCTCTACAGAACATCAGAGCTACATGTCTTATCTGAGACAGAAAGGCCAAAAAAAGTTTATATATATATATATATATATGACAAAAGAGAGAACAGAAACACAAAGACACAAATGCAGAGAGGAAAAGGGAGATATAGACACACACACACACACACACACACACACACACACACACACACACACACACACACACACACACACACACAGAGCATGGTAATCCCTTAGTGTCCTAGTAGTGACCTAGTAGCTTCACAGTTACACCACACATGCACTAACTCTGCAGCTTCAATGCAGCAAACACAGCTGGGCCGCTTAATCTGCAGCTTGTGAAGCACAGCAGAGTGAAGTCTTCCTGAATGAACATTCCTCAGGGAGCAAGGTGTGTGAGGCCTATTATACATTCACTTTCTTTCTTTGTGTGTGTGTGTGTGTGTGTGTTTGCTTGTGTGTGTGTTCAAGGCTCTGTGTGTATGTGGGTCTATCTCTTTGTCTCCCCTGTATGCCAACAATAAGAGCTTTGACACACATGCACACACAAACACAGAAATGGTCACCAGTTGAGATGCTGGTTCGACATACACAAGGCATCACGATGCTCCCTGACCTCCCCACTGTTACGCTCCAGAACTTTACCAGTGCTGTGTATAAAACCTTTTCTTTCACCCTTCACAGTTGCTGAGGCTCAAAGGAGGAACGTTCGGCAGCTTCCTCTCCTCTTCCAAGCAGAATGACTCTTCAGTGAAAAGCTATAAACTCCTACACTGGTGTCATGACTGTGTGAGTCATTTTCTCAATAACACACACTGGATGGTACGTCACTTTATAACTTCCTTGAAACAGTAAAACCCAAATTCCCTGCTCACCTTCCTCCCCCCTTCCTAAATAGGCAGTCCAAGGCATCAGCAGGCCAGCCAATCACAGAAATGGCCGCTCACACTCTGTAACCAATGAGCTCAGAGACAGTGGGCAGAGCTCATGTTCTGGCCCTCCCTGTTTCTCTCTCTTTCTCTCTCTCTCTGCCTCCTGCAGCTAAACTTGCTGTCTCACTCATGCTTCCTGGCTTCACTCACATGCTCAGAGAAAAAAGAGCTGAAGAGTCTTAGCAGCACATGAGGAAGCTCTGGCTATTTTAAACCACGCCGGATTGTACTCAGGATATTTGTATATCTCGTGCAGCGTGTGACAGATTGTATGTACAATCTAAAGCCAGAGCAGAACTTGAGTTGCTTTGTTTTACCTTTTTATTTAGGATATTTCCTCATCTAACTGTAGGTGGTCGTGTGTGTGTGACAGAGAGAGAGAGACAGAGTGTGTTTGAGTGAGTCTGCATGTGTGTGTGAGAGAGAACTAGGACCAGGATGATTGCGGCCCAGCTACTAGCCTATTACTTCACTGAACTCAAGGATGATCAGGTTAAAAAGGTGAGTGCTTTCCGGTTCTTCTGGCTCCATTTTTTGACACATGTTTGATCGAGGGAGACTGATGGGGAGAAAAAGCTGAGGTTGAGAGGAGAGGAGAGCGTGTGTTTGTAGAGGTCATTGAGTTTACTCATGCTGTCATCATCATAACTGCTGAACTATTGGAGTTTTTTTCAGTACAGTGCACATCAGGAAATCCTTGTTATGTGAAACATGTCTTTAAGGAAGTGAATAAAACAGAGAGCATGTTGGGAGTGAAGTGCAGTGGTCGTTTCACAATTAGTTTTTATTGTAAGATTTAAATTGACCTGGCTCAACGAGACGTGTCAAACTGCACAGGGGTGTGTTTGTGTAGTGAGATGTGTAAGGACATGACTCACAGGTGTGCCATTGTTGCCATGACGTCCATTTTTAGAGGTGTGGCAACAATTGAGGCAATGATGAAAGGACAGATGAGAAGAGAAGGTAGAGGTTTACAAGAAAGAGCAAAGTTATTTTAAGGGTCCCTGAGTTTCTTTCATGTTCTGTTTAAAATGATACTTGCACTTCTGTGTTTACCTTAAATGAAAGAGAAAAGAATGATTTGAGTACAAATGAGTATGACTGGTAGCTTCTTTTGGTAGGTTTTAAAGTAGGATTGAATATGGAAAAAGTTCAAGGGGAAAGAGGAGAAGAGTGACATGAGTTCAGCGCCATGAATGTGTGTCTTTCATAACTTCTCAGCTGAGCAGCCTCCACTGTGCAACTTCTGGTATAAAACTGTCGAGACCAGTCTTGGTTGCCCAAAGGTGTGTGTGTGTGTGTGTGTGTGTGTGTGTGTGTGTGTGTGTGTGTGCGGGTGTGTGGCAAAGGAACTAAGGTTTTCCAGTCACTCAGACCACAACAGTTCACCTTACTTTTTGATTTAATGCTGTTCCATAAAGTATAACTGAGTCAGAGGAAGTTAAAATACTGTCAGACCCATTGGTGTCATCTTGTAATATCTTGTAATATCCTGATCACATTGTGTTTAAATTTATATGGTGCAGGGTCCCTTTAAGGTCGCTTTCTGATGATGTCACACATCATCATCACCAACTGTAGATTCTGCATCAAGCACCGATCCTTTCCCTGTATGCCCCTTCCTTCATTTCCCTCTCCGTCTGTAGCCACTTTCTCAGTTTGGTTAAATCTTTATTTGCACAAGGCGAAAGACAAAGCTGTCTTACCCAGATGTGACAAATTTATATCCGTAAAGGTAAAAGACATTTATCAGCAGCCAGGATCTGATGTAATACAACACATCTCCCTCCCTCTCTACTCCTGCTCTCTTCCTCTCACTGCCTCCCTAAAATAGGTCAGCTTTGAACCATGTGACCACAGGTGACAGGAGGAAGGCTTACACACAAATACACCCACACACACACGCACACACACACACACTCACACACACAAACATACTGTGCCAGGTGTGTAGCTATTGTGTAGCTTTTCAAAGAACAGAGTTTGTCTGGACCTCGACATCAACTTCTCTAGTTGTGAAACATACAGTCAGGATTTAAGCAACCACAAGAGAAAGTTTACAGATAATCAATTCGCTAATGTGGTTTCAGACAAACTGTGTGTAGCTGCAGTTGACAAAGAGCTGCAATCAGCTGAGTGTGTCCCCACTTCACTCAATCCACTGCAGTGTCCTTGACTGTACTCTTTGATACACTGTGGGGGTGTTAGCGGGCATCCAAAGTGCGTGCGTGCGTGCGCGCGCGGGGGGGGGGGGGGGGTGTAGAGGACAGTATTTTCCCACATGGCACAGCTGTGTGCACAACATCGTGCACACGTACATACACAATAGTCAGGTTTCAGTGCTTCTTTAAACCACGTTGCCGTGACGAGGAGAGCAAGGCATTGTTGAGAGGAGGAATGCAGACAGGGAGAAGAAGAAAAGAGACACACAGAGACACAGAGTGTGATCTTGGCTTCAGAGAGAGTCAGAGAAACGTGTGTCAGAGGTGTGTTGAGGGGGAAACACAGCCTTTATAGTTGCATGCGTACAGACTTGTACACCACAGAGGCCTCATTTCACCTTTTCAGGAAATGTCACTCTTCTCAACTTTAGTGGAAAAAGTGGAAGCTCCTATTTTGGTTAAAAAACCTCACAAATCTGATGAAGATGAATCATACATGTGCACAGTATTCTCTGTATTCAAGTATCCACAGCAGCGATCTGAGCTGTGAGATCAGATGATGCCCTGCTATAATAAAATGCTTAGGCATGGTTTTTGGCTGCAGAGTGCTGAGTCATAGATGCAAATTTTTAATCTGCAGCAAGAATTTAAGTCTGAGTTCGGTGGCTTTCTCGTAGTTCAATGTGGAGAATTGTGTACAATGCCTTTAATCAGCCCCTTTGTAACCCAGCACCCCTGGTCAGCTAGTAACACATTGTGATTTAATTAGACTAGCTAAAAATGCATTCTCCTACGGATTAAGAACACATTTAGAATTCAACGTACAGTTTCCAACATAGGAATTAATTACAATCCAGAACAGAAAGAGCCAGGTGATGATGGGAGAATATATCTATTAAGACTAATGCGTAGCAGTGTTGACAGGCAGCAGTAGTGTAGTAGCAGTTGGCATGTGCAGAATGGGTTGGCTGCTTAAATAATCTGAACTGATCTACATCAACTGACATCTAGAGGCGTGCACATGGCCTGCCCTAAACTGCCATGCTTAATTTATTCAGTCACAGAGGTGAAAATCTGTTTCTAGACGGTTAATCAGAATTGTGTACTTTGTACAGGCTACTTTAAATCATCAAGCCTTTATATGCTGCTTATCAACGCATTAAAGTATATGACTTACATGTTAGCAAACACGTGGCTAAATTTACTTGAAGGAGCTGTATTTACCATTCTGATTGATAATATAGCAGCACAAAATATTTGTTATGTAAAGATTAGTGGAGTATCGTGTACCTGAGCAGAGAATGAAGTCGCTCTCCCTCTGTGTGTTGACATCGGAGTTTCCCCTTGACCTAGCCGGGCCGGCTGCGCTTGCTTTAAGTGCATGTTCGTGCATGTGAGCGAGCTCCACTGGTTAGCTGATTGCCGCCGCTCTGCACTGCTCTCATAGGCTACGGCTGTTACAATTGATATTGCCGTCTCAACCAACAGCGTTGTTGGTAGCACCCACCCTCTGGTTCCCACACTGTTGGCTCTGTCAGCACTTTCGCTGTAGTTTGCACTGTTAGCGCTGTCAGCTAAATTAGCTATGAGTCGCCGGCCCACCGCCGACGCGTTAGGAGTCGTTCAGAGGCAATCAAAATGCAATTATTCCTTCTTGTCAAAATCCTCTGCTTACATTACCCACAATGCAACAGTTCGGTTGGAGATTCAGGTGTGTTATGGTAGTAGTGGCTAATGTAGCTTCAAGCCTCTCGTCTCAAACATGAGGAGGACTGGGCTACAGCTTTCTAACTCCACACATCCAGATTTCCTTTTATTCTCAAACTTGTAGTCTCCAGCCCCATTCATCAGATTTCTCACAGTTCCTTCTGGAAACACAAAAGTCTTTATACAATGTTTGTCTGCTTCTCATACACATCATTTAGCAAATAGGGTTTGGAGGGAGCTGTATGAACTCAACCACAAGTACAGACTGCACAGAGCTGCAGACTAGAATATTGATTCCCGATGGAATCACCAGTACTGGCAACCATTTCACATTACAGGGATGCATGTCCAATGTGATTATCAAGAATAAATAGAAGTGTTAAAGTGTGTCAGTACAGGACGATGAAAAGTTGGGAGAAAAGCCAAAGCTTTCTTATTTACTGTGGACCTCTACTCCTTATTCAGCCACAAGTTTACATTTTTATCACTTAAAAACCTTTGATGAGAAGTTCTATGTGGACACTGCAGATATTTGTAGTGCAGTAGCTCCAACTCATACTCTACTTTCATTTCCTCAGCTGACCTGGGTCAAACACACCACATGCAAAACTGCATATACAAATGCAACAGGCTCTGTGTCTGCTGTGTTTGTTTAACCTGTTTGGTGCCTTACCATAGGGGCACAGTGTCACATAAGGACAACTCAGCAGGATGCTAGTTTACCAAGTTGACTTTCACATACTTTAAACCGTTTAGTCTTTGTACTCTAAATACCTAAATACTATCACATTCTGAATGCATTTAGTGTGTGGTAGTGAAAGGTAGAAGGTACTGTCTGTGTGCATCGCGATAGAAAGAGAGCGGAGAGACATGTGGTTGTTTGAGTGTGTGTTTATGGCATTATTGAAATAGCAGATGCAAAGGGCACGCTGTCGTGTTGAAAGAGGAGGGCAGTGTCAAGCACCAACCACCGACTCGACCTCAGTGTAAAATACAGCTCAGGGTGGGTCTTGGACTGTCTAGCAGGTTTACAATGTATTTTACTGATTCTATGAAGGCGAGAGGTCACATTTAGTCAGCTGTGGGCTCCTGTATAACAAGAGCATGTGCTAATGAGCTTTCATCGCAGAGGCAGACTCCACATTTAGCCAGAATATAGGGAATGTAACACATTAGCAGTTGGACAGTGCGGTTCACATGTACAGTGGGTACGGAAAGTATTCAGACCCCTTTAAATTTTTCACTTTGTTTCATTGCAGCCATTTGCTAAAATCAAAAATGTTCATTTTATTTCTCATTAATGTACACTCAGTACCCCATCTTCACAGAAAAACAGAAATTTTTGCAAATTTATTAAAAAAGAAAAACTGAAATATCACATGGTCATAAGTATTCAGACCCTTTGCTCAGTACTGAGTAAAAGCACCCTTTTGAGCTAGTACAGCCATGAGTCTTCTTGGGAATGATGCAACAAGTTTTTCACACCTGGATTTGGGGATCCTCTGCCATTCTTCCTTGCAAATCCTCTCCAGTTCCGTCAGGTTGGATGGTGAACGTTGGTGGACAGCCATTTTCAGGTCTCTCCAGAGATGCTCAATTGGGTTTAGGTCAGGGCTCTGGCTGGGCCAGTCAAGAATGGTCACAGAGTTGTTCCGAAGCCACTCCTTTGTTATTTTAGCTGTGTGCTTAGGGTCATTGTCTTGTTGGAAGGTGAACCTTCGGCCCAGTCTGAGGTCCAGAGCACTCGGGAAGAGGTTTTCTTCCAGGATATCTCTGTACTTGGCCGCATTCATCTTTCCTTCAATTGCAACCAGTCGTCCTGTCCCTGCAGCTGAAAAACACCCCCATAGCATGATGCTGCCACCACCATGTTTCACTGTTGGGATTGTATTGGGCAGGTGATGAGCAGTGCCTGGTTTTCTCCACACATACCGCTTAGAATTAACGCCAAAAAGTTCAATCTTGGTCTCATCAGACCAGAGAATCTTATTTCTCATAGTCTGGGAGTCCTTCATGTGTTTTTTGGCAAACTCTATGCGGGCTTTCATATGTCTTGCACTGAGGAGAGGCTTCCGTCAGGCCACTCTGCCATAAAGCCCCGACTGGTGGAGGGCTGCAGTGATAGTTGACTTTGTGGAACTTTCTCCCATCTCCCTACTGCATCTCTGGAGCTCAGCCACAGTGATCTTTGGGTTCTTCTTTACCTCTCTCACCAAGGCTCTTCTTCCACGATTGCTCAGTTTGGCTGGACGGCCAGGTCTAGGAAGAGTTCTGGTCGTCCCAAACTTCTTCCATTTAAGGATTATGGAGGCCACTGTGCTCTTAGGAACCTTGAGTGCTGCAGAAATTCTTTTGTAACCTTGGCCAGATCTGTGCCTTGCCACAATTCTGTCTCTGAGCTCCTTGGGCAGTTCCTTCGACCTCATGATTCTCATTTGCTCTGACATGCACTGTGAGCTGTAAGGTCTTATATAGACAGGTGTGTGCCTTTCCTAATCAAGTCCAATCAGTTTAATTAAACACAGCTGGACTCCAATGAAGGAGTAGAACCATCTCAAGGAGGATCAGAAGAAATGGACAGCATGTGAATTAAATATGAGTGTCACAGCAAAGGGTCTGAATACTTATGACCATGTGATATTTCAGTTTTTCTTTTTTAATAAATTTGCAAAAATTTCTACATTTCTGTTTTTTTCTGTCAAGGTGAGTGTACATTAATGAGAAATAAAATGAACTTTTTTGATTTTAGCAAATGGCTGCAATGAGACAAAGAGTGAAAAATTTAAAGGGGTCTGAATACTTTCCGTACCCACTGTATGTTACTCTTTGTCCATGTTGACCCACAACTTGTTTATACTATTTAAACATGACTGCATGGTTAATCAGCAGGTCATCAATGTTTGTCTACATGTTAGGTCTCATTTAATGTATGATAAAAGCAAAATTGACCTCTTACAATGGCAGAAAAGTCACATGCTCTATGTTCATGTCAAAGCCTGAGTATATTTTATTGATTGTCTTTATCTTTTTTATTTTGAATAGACGTCTTTTGTGTTTATTTTCTGACAACAAAATCCAAATGTGATTTTATGCTCAACGAAATCTGCTGATTGTAATCTTTATGTCAAAAACACTGTATTTGTCCTTTAGTGTCGGCACACATTTTCTCAATTAAATCTATTTCTATGGTCAGCAGATGTTAAGTACACTCACACCCAAACTAGCATTGTCCTGAACCAGTTACCAGAGACCGGAGCTGTATAGGAAATGAATATGTGACTCCTAAAACAGGAAGTTAGAACATTCCCATCTAACGTCCGCTACAATGAGGAAACTAGTACATTATCACATGGACGTCACAGATGCATACAAACATTGTTTGTGTGTGAATAATGAGTCATGTGAGCATGTCTGTGTGAACTAATATTTAATATAAATCTCATATATTCTGGTAGTCATTGTTATGAAACAAACTGATGATAATCGGGTTAACTCTCGCTCAACTACACTGTAATTTTACAAAGCAAGTCGTAATGAACATGACATTTGACCATAGTGACTCGTTGTGTGTAACACTTGTGGATAAAGTAGGTCTTTGCTTCATTATAGAGTGTGATGCAATGATGGATTTCACCAGGATTGTTTAACATCCTGTTCCTGAAAGGCCAAACAGCTCAGGCTGTTGTGTGCCGTATCTACGACAGTTTACAGAGTGAGCAAGATCTACAGTATGTGCCAGACGTGCTGATCATTTCTTTAAGGCACACCTCATTTGTCTCTCTTGACCTCATCATTGTCATACCCATAATAAAGTCACAAGGAAGGCCTTGATAACAGCACAGAGCGAGTATCATTTCCTTCCTGGACTCGCTGTGTGTCACACCGATGAAGCTGTGGTTTTCATTAGATAGTGACTGTGCAATATGATCACAGTATGAATCAAAGAACTGCCCAGAGTTTCATTGCACTAAAGCAATATAAACATAGTTACGTAGTTTTGTGGCTCTGATTCATTTCTGGGTTAAGCAGAGCTGTGATCAATTAGTTCAGGAAGTGGATTATCGTCATGGATGACTAAAAACATTATGGATGGTGAGTTAGTTGTACTGTGTTTCCTGCATCATCATGGTTACAGATAAAAAACGCTGTCATTACCAAAGGGGATAGTGCTGTGAGTATCAATGTTGATATGTGGCACATGGATATTATTATAGTATTGCTGTGGGTTCAGATTTATGATGATTTTTTAAGATTAGGAAGATTAATGTCTCTATTATTTTGTCTGCTGTTTATTTTCAGATCGATAAGTACCTGTACTCCATGCGTTACTCTGATGAGACGGTAAAGGAAGTCACGCAGCGGTTTCGGAGGGAGCTGGTCAAAGGACTGGGCCGGGACACGAACCCCACTGCTGTATTGAAAATGCTGCCAACGTTTGTGCAGTCAATCCCTGATGGCTCAGGTTTGTAGGCCCTAACTCTGATTTTAACCATGGTTGGATTGTCTGAACTCCATCGAGTCAAGCACCTAAAAGAAATCAGTAACACAACAAGTTCGCCTCTTTTATCACTGTGACAACAAACTTAAGGCTGCACAGTCCAATATGAAGAGAAAATTATCAACCAAAATGACTTACAAATGTATCATTTTCATGTCCTCTTTCTTGGCTTTTTACAGCATTTGTACTTTTTGTTTTCTAAATAAAAAAGGTATTGACACAACAGAGACAGGGGGAACTATTTTGCCACCACTCAGGTCTGTGTGGAGTTGTATTCAAAATATTTTTACTATACGCAATATTGATAACCACCGCTGCACGTGGCTAAATCTTAACTAAGATGGTATAAATATCAACAAATACAAGCTGGTAAAGGGGATATCTGCACAACAAGATCTATGCAGTGTGCTAAACACATATATTAAACTGAGTTATGTAGTCATCAGGACAGTGTATTGCAATTGAGAGAGAGAGAGAGAGAGAGAGAGAGAGAGAGAGAGAGAAAGCAAAGGCCAGCTCTACAGCTCACTCTGTTGTTCGGCTGGCCCACACAAATTTCCCCACCCTTTGGCGGCCACGGTTTTCGCCTTTGGAGGCTGAAATATGGCATGAAGGTCAAGTTTGTAGGTGTGTGTTTGTGTTCATGCCAGTGGACCTTTTGACAAGCATTTTGACATGTCTTAGTAGGACAAGCACAAGTGTATTTAATAACATTAAAGATAGCTGCATGCCACTTAGGAGAGGCCCTGGTATTGTGCATGCTGGCTCACTGGAGTGGCTTATACTGGGACACTTAATAGCAGAATCTATTGAGTAGTTCACCAGTGATTGATCCGATCTTGCATGTATTTGGCATGTAGGAGGAAACTAAATGTAATGACGATAACACAGGGTGAACATGCAAACTCTATACAGTCAGTTGTGGTGCTGTGATCCAAACTAAGGTGCTTTTAGCTGTGAGTCAACAGTGTGAACCACCACAGTGTGTTATATTAGATTAGTAGCTGAATCACTTGTGACCATTGATGATAACAATTGAAACTGTTCAACAATACAATTCTGAAAAACAAAACCTTGCTGATAGATTAGTATGTAATGCAGATAAATGTTTTCTTGTCGGGTGACAAAAAGTATCATACTGTACTTTTCACTCCTCATCTGGCACCCTGTAGATCTCTTGCTTACATGAATCTAACCTAAACTCAAAAGGCAAAGCTACTGTTTCGTCTTTGGTATAGTGACTTATACAATGCACTTAAATCTTCTCTTTCCTTGTCATTATGTCATTGTCTGCTGCAAGCTGTCTAATCCTAATTTACTGCAGACGTTCTGCCCTTGTAACTCAGATGAATGTGTCAGAATTTGTTGATTTCTTGTACTTTGGGAAGAAAGTGTCTGTACTCGGACTGAGGTACAGATTGTATTATCTTCGTCAGATGAATAATAATTGAGGCAAAGCTGCAAACAAAGGTTGGCACAAAAGAAAACTTGTATCTACTTTAGTCCACATCGTGAGAGCACACACACACACACACACACACACAGACACACACACACACACACTCAGAGATTAGCACTAATCCTGCTGCCATTGTTAGAGAAGATGGTGACAATGAAAGTCAAAGTCTTAATGTTTCAAATGGTTGAACATAATACGTTAAGTCTAAATTATATTACAAAATAAATCTAATCTTTGTTTGTGTTTTTTTTTTTTTTTTTTTCAAGAAATACAAATGATATGGTGAAAAATGTATTTTTACTAGTAGCTGATGTACACTTAATCCTCTTACTTTCTCATATCTCTCTTCAGTGTTACTGTAAATCAAAAAGCGAGCAGAAGAGCATAGAGAGCATGAATTAGTCTGTGTTTTAATAATAAATCTAATCTGATAAATCACTGATAAAGACAGGAAATGTCTCGGCATCTTCTTACTGTGAGCCACTACAACATGTTTCATTATCAAATCTTCTGTCAAATGTGCACAGATATCAATAAACATCCATAGAAGACAGTGACCGTGTTATTCCATTGCTCTGCTCTCACTGCTCCTGACCAGAAGAGAATTTAAAATGATTAGAAAATATTTTGTCATAAAACAAACCATGACTGCTTTTTACCGACTGGCGTCTGTTGTGTTTACGTTCCTTACAGATACATTATCAGTCAGTCTGCACCACTGAGCTGACCTTGCATTCTGATCTGCACAAAAAGTTGTGGGACACAATCACAGTAATGTGAAAAAGCATTTCTGATACTATTGGAACCTTTACTCAGAATCAACATAACATTTTTAATCACTGTCTACAATTAGCATTTCCAACAATTTGAATAAGGCCTGTTTAGACTGGACTACTTAGTTGATATAAAAATAAATGGGCTCTCTACTCTCTCAGCGGCAGCAACACCAAGCATTAACTGATGTTTAGATGTTTAGGTAATCTTGTTAATACCTTCTAAATGGATCTACTTAAGGTGAAGAGTGCAGTTTGATTTGGTACTGGATCACCAAGGAATAAGAATTGGATGGAAACACCGTAATAAGAAGGGAACAGGCTGTGTATGCAATGAGTTACTGCCTGCTTTATCACCCCTTGTCAAAGGGCAGTAAGATCTCTATCAGAAGGTTTTAAACCAATTATGTTCCCAATTCAGACAAACAATAAACTACAGTCACTTCTTACTGCCAAGTGACCATGGACTAAATATACACCAGCGTTTCATGGGATTGAACTAATCACAGAGCGCAGAAACCATTAAGAGCAACACGGCATCCTTCCTACACAACGGAGGTTTCTCTCTGCCATCATGACATTTTCTAACATATTAACACACTAGTATTTATTCATGCACATTCTTGACCAGGCTGCCATGAAACATAGATATAGAAACAAGAATACGTACAAATAATAAACCAAAATATTATACTTTTTTTAGTATAAGGTTTTTAGTTCATCTTTTAAAATGTCCTCCTCTGGAAGGCTGTTCAAGTAAGATAAACGGAAAGTTAATCTGGCAGAGAAGGTTTAGGCAAACCTACAGTATACACACCAGCATACACGGACAAACACAAAATGAATGCATCTAAAAACATACACTGCAAACCTTAGTTCCTTTGTATTTACTTACTGACTTCTATATTGTATTTGTACGAGTTGATAGGTGACAGCTTTAGCCCAAAGACGAGACATAACTTCTGAAACAGCTTTATCTTTCCATACATTGCTTCTTCCATGTTGCTTATAGACCACACATTGTGTGACATTAATTCACTGTACAGTAATAGTGAGAGCTGTGTTTGTTTGCCAAGCTGACACAACGGAGACGTACTGTTAATGCATGTCTTCAAGTATCTGGCCGTTGAAATTAAATCCGTGTTCTTAAGTGAATGTCAACAACCCTTTCTTATGTCCCCAACTGCAAAATGACATTCATCCCCCTCTCTGTCTCTCTTTCTATTTTTGTGTCTCCCTCATCTTCCCACTTTTTCTGTCTCGACAGAGAAGGGAGACTTCATTGCGTTGGATTTGGGTGGCAGTAACTTCAGGATCCTCCGCGTCAGAGTGAGCCATGAGAAGAAACAGACTGTTCAGATGGAGAGTCAGATCTATGACACCCCAGAAGACATCATTCACGGCAGCGGAACAAGAGTAGGTTTATACTGAAATACATACACACACACACACACACACACAGAGTCTCTTCAGCTCAAACTGAGACGACCTCTCCCTCTCTCCACCTCTGTTCCAGCTGTTCGACCATGTTGCAGAGTGTCTCGGTGACTTCATGGAAAAGCACAGCATCAAAGACAAGAAACTCCCGGTTGGGTTTACCTTCTCCTTCCCCTGCCAGCAGACTAAACTAGATGAGGTGAAACACTTTTCTTTTTTAATGATGTTGCTGTAGTAGACTTCTTTGTGACACACAACACTTTCCATGTATTATTATCTTTTAGTGAAATATGTGATGATTATACATGCAGTCAATTTGCATTATGAGTTACCACAGGTTTAATGGAGACCTGATCCACAATATTGTGTGTGCCAGGCTCTGACCAACAAAACAAGTCTCCAATAAGTATCACATCTGTCTCTTCCATTTTCTCACTTCTGTCTCTCCCTCTGTTGTTCTCAGGGCTTTCTGATAACATGGACAAAGCTTTTCAAGGCCAGTGGAGTGGAGGGAATGGACGTTGTCAAACTGCTCAACAAAGCTATTAAGAAGCGAGGAGTGAGTCTTATCTTTTGTCTCATTTGACAAAGTTATCAACTTATTTATCCTAATATGCGTTTTGTTTAATTCAAACTGGGATGCAGAATGGCACAGATGACAGCAAACGTGCATCTGCTTTAATTTGTTTCAGGACTATGAGGCTGACATCATGGCAGTAGTGAACGACACTGTGGGAACGATGATGACCTGCGGTTTCGATGACCAACGCTGTGAAGTTGGCATTATCATCGGTACGGTATTAGAATAGTCAAGAGTTTGGTTGGCAATGTTCGAGTAAAATGGAATTCAGTACTCCAATCCAAGAAGCAGAATATAAATGAGATTAAACTGTAAGAATGTATGTATTTCTCTCTTTGATTAGGTACGGGCACCAATGCGTGCTACATGGAGGAGCTGCGTCACATTGACCTGGTGGAGGGAGACGAGGGCAGGATGTGTGTGAACACTGAGTGGGGAGCCTTCGGAGACGACGGCAGGCTGGAGGACATCAGGACAGAGTTTGACAGAGAGATAGACCGAGGCTCCCTCAACCCCGGCAAACAGCTGTACGTCAAACCAAAACTGTTACAGTTACAGTTTTTATTCCAGTCTTGTTCATGTTCATCTTTTTAAGCTGCGAAGGAACCACGGAATCGACTGATGATTAGCTGTCAGTGACTCAGTCGGCTGTTTCCACTGCTGGGGCCACATGCAATTTCAGTGGTACCAAAAATATGACATACCTCAGAATGTAGAGCGGTCGTCCACTAGGAAGGTCATACAGTCTACATTTCAAAGTGTCCTTAGGCAAGATACTGAACTCCATATTCCTTCCTGAGTGTAAATGTGTATCGCGCCTGATGAGCTTGTATGCATCTATGAATGTGTGTGTGAATGCTGGTGTAACAGGCTCCCTGCTACCCGGTGGGTCTGATGAGCACAATGACGCCAGCACACGGTTAAATGACGGTTTGCAATGTTGCCTCCGAGCACACGCCGCGGGAGGTTTCCAGTCCTCTCCCGTTCTGTCCGTTCCCGTGTCTCTCTGTGCTCGTCCCGAGCTGTCCCTCTCGCCTCCGTCGCTACTGTTGATTAAATACAGCTGTAAGAGAGACTTAATCAGGATCAGTTTCAGCTGCGCCTAATTAAGTCTCTTCCCGGCACCGTTCCCTGAACCACTCCCACACTCCGTCCCCTCCACAGCTGAGCCACCCACGCCCGCCACCACATACACCCACCGCCCGACTTAGGCCGGGGAGCCATCCGGCCTGACCTACTCCCCCCCCCCCCCCCATGAGAGCGGGAGAGGAAGTCGGCCACGGTCATCTGCGCCCCCGGCCTATGGACCACTTTGAAATTAAATGGCTGTAAGGCCAGATACCACCGAGTGATCCGGGCGTTGGTATCTTTCATGCGGTGGAGCCATTGCAGCGGGGCGTGGTCCGACCAGAGGGTGAATGAGCGCCCCAGGAGGTAATAGCGCAGGGAGTCGACCGCCCACCGGATGGCCAGGCACTCCTTCTCCACCGTACTGTACCTGGCCTCCCTCTCGGAAAGCTTTCGGCTGATATACAGCACGGGGCGGTCAACCCCCCGTACCTGCTGGGACAAAACGGCCCTCTGTTCGACGCGTCAGTCTGCAGAGTAAAAGGAAGAGAGAAGTTAGGAGTATGAAGGAGCGGTTCCCCACAGAGAGCCTGTTTCACCCTCTCAAACGCCAACCGGCACTGCTCCGACCACTGGACCGGATCTGAGGCACCTTTCCGGGTCAGGTCGGTCAAGGGGCTGGTCAGCTCTGCAAAGTCCGGGATGAACCGCCTGTAATAACCCGCCAGCCCCAAAAAACCCCTCACCTCTTTTTTGGTCTTGGGCCGCGGGCAGGCTGCGATAGCAGCAGTTTTGTCCACCTGAGGGCGCACCTGTCCGCCGCCCAAGTGGTACCCCAAATACCGTACCTCCCTCCGTCCAACTGCACACTTCCCTGGGTTGGCGGTGAGCCCCGCCTGCCTCAGGGACTCCAGCACCGCGGCCACCCGCTGCACATGCTCCGCCCAGGTGGTGCTGTGGATGATCACATCATCCAAATAGGCGGCCGCATATGCAGCGTGTGGACGCAGCACCCGGTCCATGAGGCGTTGGAACGTGGCTGGGGCCCCGAACAGCCCAAAGGGAAGTGTGGTAAATTGGTACAAACCAAACGGAGTGGAGAAGGCCGATTTTTCCTTGGACTCTGGCGACAGAGGAATCTGCCAGTAGCCTTTGGTCAAATCCAGTGTCGTAAAGAAACGTGCAGTGCCCAGTCGGTCCAGGAGGTCGTCGACCCGGGGCATTGGGTACGCATCGAATCGTGACACATCGTTCACCCTGCGATAGTCCACACAGAACCGTATAGACCCGTCCTTCTTGACTACAAGAACAATGGGGCTACACCAGGCACTGTTGGACTCTTCTATTACCCCCATCTCCAGCATAGCCGCCAATTCCTTCTGAACCACTTTTCTTTTGTGTTCAGGTAACCTGTAGGGTCGTAACCTCACCGTCACGCCCGGGGGAGTCTCAATTTGGTGCTCTATGAGGTTTGTGCGTCCTGGCCGGAGGGAGAACACGTCAGCAAACTGCTTTTGCAACTGGGCAATGTCGGTTCTCTGGGTGTCGGAGAGATGGGCTTCACAAAGGAGCGAGGTGGGATTAGTGGATTTTGACACCTCCGGCCCCAGCTCCTCTCTCTCGGATACCGCGGACACCAGAGAAACAGACTCCGCCTCTCTCCATGCTTTCAGGAGGTTGAGGTGATAGATCTGTGTAGCCCCACCCCTGTCAGAATGCACAACCTCATAGTCGACATCCCCCACTCGCCGTGTGACCACAAAGGGCCCTTGCCACTTGGCGAGGAGTTTAGAGCTGGAAGACGGAAGCAATACAAGTACCTTTTCTCCCGGCGTGAATTGTCTCAGCCTGGCCCCTCTGTTGTACAGCCGTTGTTGACGTTCCTGGGCCTGGAGCAAATTCTCACGTGACATCCGACCCAGTGTGTGGAGTTTTGCTCGCAGGTCCAGGACGTATTGAATCTCATTTTTCCCGGTGCTCGGACCTTCCGCCCAGTTTTCTTTAATCAGGTCGAGCACCCCCCGTGGTGTCCTGCCAAACAGTAGTTCGAAGGGAGAAAATCCCGTGGAGGCCTGGGGAACCTCCCGCACTGCAAACAACAGAGGATCAAGCCATTTATCCCAATTGCGTACATCTTCGTTAATAAATTTACGGATCATGGACTTTAAAGTTTTATTCAGACGCTCCACCAGACCGTCGGTCTGGGGATGGTAAACACTGGTCCGAATAGATTTAATGCCCAGTAAACCGTAAAGTTCTCTCAGTGTGCGTGACATAAACGAGGTGCCCTGGTCAGTCAGAATCTCTTTCGGGATTCCGACTCGGGAGATGACCTGAAACAGTGCCTGCGCGACACTCTTTGCAGAAATGTTGCGCAATGGCACTGCCTCGGGATATCGTGTTGCGTAATCCACTAGGACTAACACAAAGCGATATCCACGTGCACTCCGGTGAAATGGCCCGATGAGGTCCATGCCGATTCGCTCGAATGGGACCTCCATTAATGGCAGAGGACGTAAAGGCGCCCTCGGAATGGCCAGCTGATTTACCAATTGACACTCCGGGCAGGATGCACACCATCGGCGCACATCCCCCCGGATACCTGGCCAATAAAATCGGGTCATTATCCGGTCCAGTGTTTTTTCATATCCCATGTGGCCAGCCATCGGGTTATAGTGAGCCGCCTGGAAAATACTTCCCCGACGGCTTTTCGGCACCAGCAACTGGGTGTTTTCCTGACCTGACTGAGTGTCACGACTCACTCTATACAACCTGTCCCTAATCAATGAAAAGTGCGGGTATGACTGTGCTGCATCAGGGCGCACCAGCTGACCATCAATGCGTATCACTTGGTCAAAGGCTGAGCGTAGAGTATCATCCCGAGACTGCTCAAGTGGAAAATCTTCCATGGAGTGTATTTCGGGACCTGGTGGAGTCTCCACGGGAGGCTCCGCCGGTTCCCCCTCCCCGTCTGCAGCGTCGGACAACCTCGCGTCACCGCTGAGCACAGCACACATACCGCATGACCCTGTCTGTCGTGAACGCACCCCCGCACCCAGCCCCATTAATTTATTAAACCCTGGCCAATCTGTTCCCAAGATTAGGGGGTGCATAAGGCGGGAGCTAACCGCAACCTGTAGACTATGTTTTTTTTCCCATGTATCTAATTTCTACTGGCACCACGGGATATTCGTGAACATCCCCATGCACACACTTAATTTTCACCCACAATGCCTCCACCAATGCCCCGGGCCGAACCAGGCTCTGGTGAATCATAGACTGGGTACAGCCAGTATCCACCATTGCCTGATGTACACCCCCCTGAATCCTTACCGGAATGCGGTACGTCGACCCTGGACCGGGGGAGGGTGTTGGAGGGCCGGCAACCCGAATCACCTGGCCCACCTCCATCAGCGGACATTCCCTCCGGAAGTGACCGGGCTGACCACACCTCCAACACTCCAGCCCTGGCGCTTGAGGAGCCCCCTGTGGGTTGGGAAGAGTGCCGGCGGATGCGGAGGTAGGTGCCTCGGTAGAGGGGAGGAAGGGGACCGACCGCGGAGCCCGTGGGGGCCGAGCCAGCAGTTGCGGATGCAGCCCCCTCCGAGGTGCTGGCGTCGGCCGGGCTGGCGCCGGCGGGCGGCCACTGTCTCCCGGGCCGCTGGAATGAACTTCCAGATGGTCTTCTGCCAGGGAGATGGCGGTCCCCAGGGTCGTGGGCCGGTGATATCGGACCCAAGCTGACGTCCGAGCAGGCAGCGCCCCGACGAACTGCTCCAGGACCACCTTCTCCACGACTCCCTGCACCCCCCCTGGACTCTCTGGTTGCAGCCACCTGGCTGCGTCGTCCCTCAGCCGCTGAGCGAACGCGAAGGGCCGGTCATCGGGTCCCAGTCTGGCCTCACGAAATCTCCGCCGGTGGTCCTCCGGAGACAGGCCCAGGCGATCGGTGACAGCTTTACGCACGTCCGCGTAGCTGTGCCTCGCTGCCGGTGGCAGTCCCAGGGCCACTGTTTGTGCCTCCCCAGTGAGGAGAGGCAGAAGCCGGACCCCCCACTCTGCCGCGGGCCAGCCGCACGCCTCCGCCGTCGCCTCGAATGTGTCCAGAAATGACTGCACGTCGTCGGCGGCACTCATCTTGTGTAGGACCACCCCGGCCAATGGAGGGGGGGGCGTCACCGGCGGGGCTGCCGCTGCCCGGGCTGCGAGCTGCTCCAGGGCGCGGGCCTGCCGCTCCGCCTGAGCCTGTAGCGCCCCCAGGAACTGCCGGTTCGTCTCGGCCTGGTCCCGCTGCATGGCCGCGATCCCTCCCAGCATCTGGCCCAGCACCATAATCGGCTGCGTCGGCGCCTCCGGTGCTGCTGCGTCCATCTCTCTGTGCAACCCACGTTTGGCTCCACTGTAACAGGCTCCCTGCTACCCGGTGGGTCTGATGAGCACAATGACGCCAGCACACGGTTAAATGACGGTTTGCAATGTTCTTTATTGGTAAGGAATCGGACTAGCTTGGCCGTGTGCTCTCCTGCCTTGCCTCTGAGCACACGCCGCGGGAGGTTTCCAGTCCTCTCCCGTTCTGTCCGTTCCCGTGTCTCTCTGTGCTCGTCCCGAGCTGTCCCTCTCGTCTCCGTCGCTACTGTTGATTAAATACAGCTGTAAGAGAGACTTAATCAGGATCAGTTTCAGCTGCGCCTAATTAAGTCTCTTCCCGGCACCATTCCCTGAACCACTCCCACACTCCGTCCCCTCCACAGCTGAGCCACCCACGCCCGCCACCACAGCTGGTTTGTGTGTTGAGCGCTACATAAATGCAGTCCATGTACCATTTTCCACCCTTTAGGTTTGGTTCTCCGATACACATACAGTATAAAAATAAACACAATAATACTCATTCAGTGTTAACGTACATTTTATCACTGCTATGGATAGTTACAATTTCCCCTCTAAAATGTGGGCTGTAAAAGGTGTGAAAATATTTGACACAGTAAGGGGCAGTACGGACCGCCCTAGAACCCCCCTATTAAAGACGTTTTGCACTCTCTTACTATGACTAGCCGAGATAAAGGCAGTGGTCTTCGTTGGCTCTCTGCCCTTGTTTTTTGACCCACCTGGGAGCCAAAGTCTGTACAGCCTCACCATGAGAATAGCAGCACCTGAATCAGCATATTTAATTATCTTTCTGAAATGAAAATGGGTAGAAAAGGTTCAGTTGCTAAAAACTCATTTAGTGACATCTTTATCTATTAGAGAACAGTAATTAATTGGTAATTTGGTAATTGCTGAATATTTCACCAGGAATTTCTGGGAGTTTGTTTTACCCACCTCTCATTTCATCTTTCGTTGTGTAGATTTGAAAAGATGGTCAGTGGTATGTACATGGGGGAGCTGGTTCGTCTAATCCTGGTGAAGATGGCCAGAGAAGGCCTGCTGTTCGAGGGAAGGATCACCCCTGAGCTTCTCACTAAAGGGAGGTTTGAGACCAAACAAATCTCAGCCATAGAGAAGTAAGTCACACTTCATGTAAATAACGTGCATTTTCTTAATTGAGTAGTTGAAACTACATCACAAAACTCTAAATGATATATATATATATATATATATATATATGTATATTTAAAGCCCATCACTGCTTCTCTGTCTTTCCTGTTTAGGAGTAAGGAGGGGTTGAACAAGGCCAGAGAGATTTTAACCAGACTTGGAGTGGAGCCCTCAAATGACGACTGCATCGCTGTGCAGCATGTGTGTATTGTTGCTGAAATAGCATTTCAATCTTGTGAATCCCTCTTTTCAGAGATGCCGCTTAATGTAGTAATTTTAAACAAACAAACAATTTGGGCATTTCTTTTTAGATTTTTGTAATTGCAAACATGATAATGTATCTGAGATGTATGTTGTAGTATCTGAAAAGGGTTCAAATAAAACCAAATTGTACATCTTATTCTGCAGTTCATTAAGTTTAGATGTGCTACTTGATGAGTTTCTCTCCTTCAGGTTTGTACCATTGTGTCTTTCCGCTCTGCCAACCTGATAGCTGCCACGCTGGCAGGCATCCTGCTGAGGCTAAAGGAGAACAAAGGCGTGACACGACTCCGAACCACTGTAGGGATCGATGGATCGCTATACAAGATGCACCCACAGTAAGTCAAATTTAGATTAAAGATATTTACATTTATGTTGTATTACTTTTTTGATATCAAGGGGAGTTGCGATTTGTTGTCAGGTGTTTGGAGGAAGTGCAGCACTTAAACTCTCTTGTATGTATTTCAGATATGCCCGTCGTCTTCATAAGACAGTCCGTCGTTTGGTCCCGGACGCTGATATTCGATTCCTCCTGTCAGAGAGCGGCAGTGGAAAAGGAGCAGCCATGGTGACAGCTGTGGCCTACCGACTCGCTGAACACTCAAGAGAAATTGCCCAAACGTTGTCCGAATTCCGCCTGACAACAGAGCAACTGCTGGAGGTGAGGACAGAGAGATAAAGTAGTGTTTGTATTTGTATGTATGTGTGTGTGTGTGTGCGTGTGTTTGTGTGCACCATTCACTGTGTGTTACATCACTATTGAAGATATTCCTAAATTCCTCCAGGTAAAGAAGAGAATGAGGGTAGAGATCCAAAATGGCCTTTCAAAGAGCACTCAGGAAACTGCTACTGTCAAAATGCTGCCAACTTTTGTATACAGCACTCCTGATGGCTCAGGTGACACACACACACACACACACACACTCATACAGAAGCATATCCATACATTCATTCATTCATATATGCATACATACATACATACATATTCAAGCTGCCAACTTGACTGCACATGTGTCTGTTGGGAAGAGAGAGCAGCTGCAATCATTATCACTGAAATACCTTACACACTGTACTGATGTCACTATTGGCCCTATTTAAAACCTGAGCTAATAGAATACAAACATGGCCAAAAACAAAAACAACAGTAACATTGTAGAGGATGAACAAACATGTAAACTAAGTTTTCTCACAAGTTTTAGTCTACGACTAATATGGAAAATACATCTCCAAAATGCAGACAGGAATTTAGATTTTCACATTGACATCCTAAGCTATTCTTTTGCAGCATTTTACAAGGCATATCTCTGGTTGCTGTTAAATGTATTCATCTGTTTGTCTGCCTGCTTCGTTTTTCAGAACATGGCGATTTCCTGGCTTTGGATTTGGGAGGAACCAACTTCAGAGTTCTTTTAGTGAAGATTCGCTCTGGCAAGAGGAGAACAGTGGAGATGCACAACAAGATCTACTCTATTCCTTTAGAAGTGATGCAGGGCACGGGAGAGGAGGTGAGATCCATCAGCCATTTGACCCGTTAATCTGTGTCAAATGGACGAAAGTGATGCAGACAATGCATTCCAGCGAAAGTCAGAGGGGTGGTTGAGAAACGTTGAACTTAACCTCCTGTTAGCTTGTTGGTACCGTAAAGATCAGCGTAGCTCGGTAGGTGGTCAGGGATGTGACGCTCAGTAGTAAGTGGATAGGATAGAGGCATGCAGAGAAGAAGGTCGATAGGTTAGAGGAAGACTTTTTCGAGATTAGCATTGAGTCGACCGTCTTTTAAACGTAGATTTGAACTTGTTCACTGGCTGAGGCTAATCCTGTCTGTCACCTTTGGCTTTTTCGTCCTCATTTCACTCCTCCACGTGTTTCTCTTCCCCCTAAAATAGGGTGTGGTGATATGGCCAAAGTCTCGATAACGATATATATCTCAAAATATAGCATTTTTCTGGTAATACTTTGAATAAATTAACTGTCTATATGAAATAACCACATGGTAATCCCTATTTTTTATATTTTGTGTGTATTAATACTTGAAAAGTACTCAGTATTTTCTCATTGTATTAGGATTTTAAGTGCAAAATGATCTGCTTTTCTGAGAAATTAGATTAAGTGTGTGCTTGTTTTAATCAATTCCGATGATGTAATTGTATCATAATATATCAATATATGATTCCAACACGATTCCATTGGAAGATATATTTAATTATCACCCAGCCCTACCCTTGGGTACACAAAACAAGAAAGTCGGTATAGAAACGGCAATAGTTTATTGTAATATCGCAGGTTTTTCATTTATTTTGCCTAATTAGAGTCGGCTCAAGACCCAAGTGCCCACTCCTCTATGGGACAACTCACACCTTTATCTTTTTAACTTGTATCTGGTGTATTAAGTGTCTACCTGCTTTGAATGAATAGCATTAACATTAGTTGAATGAAGGGACATATCTGGTTAATACACCAGATCTATTTTCCGACAACATCCAATCAAGATGCAGGAGAGAACCATGAAAAATCTAAAATTACCCAACTGAGCGTCAGTTGATTTTGCAGCATGATTTCGTGTGGCACACTTTTTAAATAACATGCTTTTTCATCTTTGGGCTTTGGGGAAAGTTAAGTATTTTCAAGTCATAAGGCTCAAGTCCAAGTGAAGTCACTTGGGACTCCATACCTCTGCAATTATGTGTCCAAAATTGTTCACTATATACTATATGTTCCAGTATATAGTGTCCTCCAAATGGTAGTGTTGTCAGATAAGATCCACTATATTCTATGTACAGGACAAATTATTTCACAATGCATCAAGTTAAAAGTCAAGCATATGTCTGTGATCTCGTAACATGTGTTTATTCATTAGCCGTCCAGGGAAAAATATCTTCTGTAACATAACTGAAGAAATGATTGGGGTGTGATCAGAAGTACTATATGCCTAAAAGGCTTTATCCATACTGATCAGTGGAGCAGCACTTTTCTTATCTAGATTCAGTGTTGATTACCTGCTTAATAATAATAATGGTCAGTGTTAAAGGACTGTTGGAAAACTTGTCAGTCAGCATTGTGTCTGTGTGATAACAACTACTCTAGAGCACTGCTGGATATATGAATTAACTGGCCTGGTTACGTATGTGACACACATGAACAACAGATTTAACAGTGGTCCACTAAATTCCACCTTTCCCAGTCACGGGTCTGTACTGCCTGCAGACCAGTCAAATTATATAATAGCTGTGTATAATTAAACCTCTAAAATATGTAAATTATAAGGCTGCATCTACAGTCATTTCATTAATGTGTTTTATAAAACCCATCAAAAGCCCAAAGGGAGTATTACTTTTTAAAATTCTATGCTTACTTATTTTTGTTGATACTGTATTCCCAGAAAGATCTAATCTGATTAATCTGGCGAGTAATCAGTATTGAAGTTTATCATTCAAAGGATGATCACTGGAAACTCAAAATGGATTTTTTTTAATAAATAAATAATGTAGTTTCATATATTGTCATATATTTTTTCTTCCAGTTGTTTGATCACATTGTGCAGTGTATCAGTGACTTCCTGGACTACATGGGGATGAAGAACACCCGTCTTCCTCTGGGCTTCACCTTCTCGTTCCCCTGCCGACAGACCAGCCTGGACGCTGTGAGTGTACAGCTCTTCCTTCCTCTCTGATATGCTGAACTGCCTCTTTCTTCCCTGGGAGTCTTAAAACAGCTGCGTCTGCAAAATGGGTCCACTGATAAACACTCATATTACCAGCGTCAAGAGGAAAATCCAAACCACTGTCTTCTTTTTAAGCATTTAGCAACACTGTGTTTCATGAGCCCAAAAACAGAGTTTTCTGAGCCCTGAGCAGACCATGAAATCCTGGTTTCCTATGCAAAATATGACAATCTTTAACTGTGTGTGTGTGTGTGTTTGTGCGCGCAGGGCATCCTGGTGACATGGACCAAGGGCTTCAAGGCGACAGACTGTGAAGGAGAAGATGTGGTGGGTCTGTTGAGGGAGGCCATCAAGAGGAGAGAGGTAGGATATGAGGAGCAGCATCATTCAGTTAAACATCTGTGTGGACTGTGAAGTTGCATCATATCACGTGTCGCTTCTTTAGGAATTTGAACTGGATGTTGTGGCCGTAGTGAACGACACAGTGGGAACCATGATGACCTGTGCCTACGAAGAACCCACCTGTGAGATTGGACTCATTGCTGGTTAGTTTACCTTATATTCACTCTTTTTTTGATAAATACTCAGTTTTCGGTTCGCTATCCATCTAACGTTTCTATCTCATTATAGGCACTGGTAGCAATGCATGTTACATTGAGGAGATGAGGAACATTGAGATGATAGATGGAGATGAGGGTCGGATGTGTGTCAACATGGAGTGGGGGGCTTTCGGAGACAACGGATGTCTTGACGACATTAGGACAGAGTATGACCGCACTGTGGATGACTTCTCCCTCAATTCTGGCAAACAAAGGTTAAAATCCCCATCACACACACACACGTTATGTCCATGCTTATTAAGACAGAAACCCTTTATTTCATGGACTCATACCCTTATAAATTACTTCTAATATGTGTGGATTCATGTGCATGTTTTGTGCTTGTATGTGTTTTAACAGATATGAGAAAATGTGCAGCGGCATGTATCTTGGCGAAATTGTGCGAAACATCCTAATAGATATGACCAAGAGAGGATTCTTGTTCAGAGGACAGATTTCTGAAACGCTGAAGACCAGAGGCATCTTCGAGACAAAGTTCCTCTCACAGATAGAGAGGTAAGAATAATGAGCACTTTGTTTGTGTCCACTCAAGGAGGCAAAAAGTAATCTGAACTTTTGTCTCGCATCTGGCCATGTTGTGAAAGTGACGACATCAGTCCCAGTAGATTGCAGCTCATTAGCACCGTTTGTAGAACAGTATTTGCAACTAATTCTCTTTTCTTATTTCACTGTTTGGCTGCTCGTGTTCTTTTCCTTTTTAAAGTTGTTCTTGAATTGAGTTAAACTTCTCTTTTGCGCATGGCTCAGTCTTTATGTCTTTGTCTTTCTCCAGTGACAGATTGGCTTTGCTGCAAGTAAGATCCATCCTGCAACACTTAGGGCTGGACAGCACCTGTGATGACAGTATCATCGTTAAAGAGGTAAGGTATAGCGAGATACATATGTGTACGCATAACAAAACATTATATTATAATATGTTTTTTGAATTTTAAAACGGTAGCCCGCAAGAATGTTTAGTATCTATCCAGTCTCAAGTTATCACAAACTCATGACCCTTATTGCACCTCAGATGGAGTATGGACAGAATAAACACCCAGTTGCCAGTTTATTGGTCACACATACACATACATACCATATCTCTAAACTGACCTTACAGGTAAATCAACACCTTTCTAAAACAGTTTCAACACAGATGAACATTACAACCTTCATGAAAGCATGTTTTATTAGACTGCATTTGTTTTAGCTAGGTGTATTTAATAAACTGGCAGCTGAGTGTAGACAGTGGACACTGTGACGAATCTGAGTGCCACAATACATTGTTATCACGCTTGTCTTGTGAAAGAGGCAGGCATACCGTATGTGACCATACAAGTGTCAATAGAAACAGACGTGTTAAGATTTATTTCCAATGTTTGTGGAGTGATATGATATTTTCTGGCTCAGCAAACTGTGGCACCAACAGTCTGTTAAGTGTTGCAGTAACGATAATGGTTTTCATTGTTATACAGGTATGTGGGGCAGTGTCATGTCGTGCAGCTCAACTGTGTGGGGCAGGAATGGCGGCTGTGGTCGACAAGATCAGAGAGAACCGAGGACTGGACCATCTGAACATCACTGTAGGGGTGGACGGGACACTCTACAAACTACATCCACAGTGAGTTGATTCATCAGAAGCAGAAAAACTATTCACTGTCCACTCAAGTGTCTAAGAAACAGAGATAGGATGTAAAATATGGAAACCAGGCCATTCAGTCATGTGGTAAATTGACTTGTCTGAAGGACTTGTTTAGACACTTGTTTACCATATTTACTGTATTTGTCATCCCTGGGTGTGGAAATTGCTCGGCAACAGACGAGCAAATGCGAATACAGGCAGGCTCAACCAGTTATGGTCAACAATGATGAGCTGCAGGCCATTTCAGCTCGACAAATAAGTGTCCGTGTTTGCTCCTTTTTAATTATAGTCATGCCAGTTTTCTTTCCCAGCCATTTAATGAGAAATGTAACTCTGTGTTGTTGTTGAGGCTCTATAACAGCTTGTCTAAATCTAAAAAGAGAAACCACAGAATGGGAGGAAGTCCCATCAGACTGTTCAGTTATATATTTTTGAATAATCCCAACTGATAACGGTATATTTTTTTGCCATTTTCATACTTCATGTACATAGTAAAACAAAATGTTTCCTGAGCTGTTGGTCTGATTTAATGTCATGTCAAATAATGCAACAATGAGTAGATGTTTAGTAAGTGAGTAATTTGTGTGCAGATCATGTTGAGTCATGCTTTGCTGATGAACTAATTATGTATGTTTGTGTTGACAGTTGCTCAACACAAAAGAGATACCTGAAGTTAAATTAAATCTCTCACTCCACCTCCTGTCTTTTAAGCCATGTTAGTTTTAGCACTTGCCATACATAAAATTGTCCAATACTATAATTTTACCATCATTGGCAATATCATTCATGCGAGGCTAACAACCAAAAGAGTCTGTCCCTCTATTCAGACAGGTCTTACTGGCTTTCTGAAACCTGAAAGTTGTTGTTTAACTTGTCAAACATGTAACATGCTGCTCTCACTCACTGTCATTTTAGAGCCAAACTATCTCTTTTTCCTATTTGGTACAATCTTCATCACTTCACTGTTTAACATGTTGTCAAATCTTTTGTCTCTGTCTAGTTTCTCTAAGATCATGCACCAGACAGTAAATGAACTGGCTCCTCAGTGTAACGTCAACTTCCTGCTGTCAGAGGACGGCAGTGGGAAAGGAGCTGCCCTCATCACAGCGGTGGGCTGCCGCCTGAGACAGGAGCTGAACAGCAAATAGAAAAAATATCTCTTCTGTCTCGCTGTTATCTCCCCACTTTTCTGAGTTTCTCCTCTCTCCTCCCCTCTGTTTTTTCCCTTTGTCTCCTGTCCTCCTGAAGCCAACCAGTCCAGTCAACCTATTACGCTCCTGTAGCTGCTTTAGCTCGTCTACATGACCCACAGAGAAGGAGATAGCTTTCTCTGTTGTGAGCAGTGTTGTAGTTATATTATCTTTTAATAGCCATTGAAACAATACCCAGACTCTTAACATTGTTGGTTGTTAGGTTAAATGTATCTATATAGATAACACATGCACATTCAACTCCTGTAGAAAAATGTACAGGGCAGATAACAAAGAGTCCACACATGAGCAGTTTATCATCGCCATATGGAGGAGCCCTCTGATTACAATGTACCAAGTACAATATAGTTGAAAGACAATTTCCAAAAGCATTGCAGAGAAACGGTTATCCTTGAAACATGTTCAGTAAATGCAGGGACATAAAAACACAGCTTTAGACCAAAATTTCCAAAGTGTGTCTGCTGTCTGCTGCAGTATACCGACTGTCTCTACAACAAGATGTAAAAGGGATATGAGGTTAAACATGAATGTGTAATGAGATGAAAGGGAATATTTTTGCTTTAAAATTTGTAATATCTTACCCGGATATGATACAATATGTTATACATGCATTGTTGCTATTTATTTTATTTTTGTATTGGACAATGTTGAAAAATATTGCTGTTGCAATAATGCGGCTCAAAGGGGAATTCACCTTGAAAGCCCCCACAGCCATCACCTGTCCCATAGCGGAGGATTTAATAAACCACGTCAGGGCAGAAAGGTGACTAAAGAGGGACGTCAACCATGCAGGAGATGTCATGACATGCTTGCTAAATGTGCAGATTTAGACTAATTTATGACAGCAATACTATTCTACTCTAATGTGCACTTGTATACTAAGTAGAAATCCTGTTGGTTCTATCACAACTATTGATATGTTGTCGTTGTCTTGAGATGTGCTGGCTACCCTCATCGTCAACTTACTTGGCAACAGCCATGATGCAGACATGCGGTGCTAACATAGATGCCATTGGAACAACAATGGCCAAACTGGGGATAAGAATAATATTACAGTAGCTCAAACTTTAAGGAGAATTTAAACATTTTGGAAATAAAGCTTCTCCCTGTACTCATTCACTGTACTCCATATGCCCTGAAAAACTCAGGAGGTTGTTTAAGTGAACTACTGTAAGGCTCATTCAAGTAGCACAATTCATGCAAAGGCGAATATTTATTGTAATATAGTTAAAAGGTAACATTGGCAGTTATGGTGCAGTGATGTGAGATGCTACGTTTTACAGCCATATTTGTTAACCACAGTTAAAATTCTGGCTTGCGACAGATTAGCACCAATCCAAACCTGCAACAACTAAGTTTGCTGCCATGATGAAGAGGGCTAGATGAAGAGGGACAGCCTCTACTGCAGGTCCTGAAATACTCTGCCTTCAGATGTTACCCAAAGTAGTATACATGTCTATAAGCCAGTCCCACATCATACAGACACTTTAAACTCTGTTCTTCTGTTCATAAAACCCAGACTGTATCTGTCCAACAGTGTTAATCAACCAGTCACTAAATAAAGACAAACCTGTGTCAATCCAGGGTTGTAGTTGTTTGCAGATTTTGTTTAATGGTGGTGTTGGTGTGTTCAGAGGTCACTGTTCAATAGGAACATAAGCTCAGTCCACCTCAGGCCTTCTGAAGTGTCCTTTAGCAAAACATTGAATCTGCACTAGCTCCTGCTTGCTGTACTGCAGCACAGGACCTCCCCTCTGTAATAATTATTGCAATGTGTAAAAGACAACTGACAACACGTACATATACTGTCACATTTATTAAACATTATTAACGGTTATTTAGGCCACAAACAACTACCCTGCTTTTTTTGTCAACAACCAATACAGACATTTCACTTTGTCATTGTGTATGTTTAAAAAGTCAAAAGTTATTTCAAGGAATCAAAAGATTTTCTATACATTCTCAAATGTCAATGCCAACAGGCTACAGTATTTACAACATCATGATCCTACTGGATAAGTCCCATATTTAAATTGCCACGTCATCTGCATGTTTAACATTGATATACTCAATAGATTACATTTTACATCACATTCTTCTAAGTAGCAGCACTTTGACTTTTTAATCTGGACTCTACTGTACACTGACCATAATACATACAGTTGTATGAACCAGTGAAGTCACAATATATGAGCAACGTGATGAATGAATGCACACCATGTGACAGATTTAGTACTGTGCAGTAACAGGTCCGTGCTCATGTAACTAATGACGAGGGAGATCAAGCAAAGTCTATAAAATAAGGTAAATTTTCCTTTTAAAATGGATAATAATCAGTTAATGTCAATGTAGATGTTGTATTTATGTTCGACACAGGAGGTGGTGCCCTCACTGCAACTGAGTCTTTGTTTACAGGGTGCTGTATAGTAGCTGCCCACAGCTCATAATACCAGGAGGACTTAAATGCAGAGGCTATATTTTACTTTGTGCATGTTACATCTTGTGTAAAGTATGAATAGCTAATTCTGTGTCTATTAGATGAGGATGGAATTAAACTTTAAGTTGACTTAATTTCAGTTCTAAAAGCAGTCACATTTGTATTTTCATAAATCCTTAAAGGAGCATTGTATAGGATTTCGTGGCGGTGACATGGTTTTTGTGCAACATGGCGGCAGACTCCATGAAGAGGACCCGGCGCTCTCTATGAAGAACTCATTTTAAGGTAACAAACACAACAATTCTTAGTTTCAGGTCATACACTAATGAAAACATAGTTGGGAATATTCAATTTTTGCCAACAAATCCCCTAAATCCTACACACAGTTCCTTTAACTGCTGAATTTACACCACAGAGCTCCTCAGACAAAACTACATGAACTGATCTGCTTAACTTATATATACAGTATATTCAGCATTCAAAATTGATTGGTGAAGAAATTAAATAGAAATGGTCCCCATGAGAAAAGGCCTTTTTTTTAAGTCCCATGTCTGGGGCAATAAAAAGATGAAAACAAAATGATTAAGGCTTGGTGCTGATGCCAGTAGACTGTTCATCCATTCCATGCTGTTGAAAACCAGTAACTACGTACACAAAAATATCCACAGTTTTTTCTCAAAAGTAGAGAAAAAGTTAGTAAAAAGTCAGTGATGAAAGAAAGAGTGTAGATGATAGAGGGAGCAGGAGGGAGAATGGGCTTCAGTAAAAGTAATGAATGATGGAGGGATTTATCTACAGACTTTCCCATTAATGCAACAATAAGCGTCCCTTGTTGTCCAGTATGCAAGTGTTGTTACTGCATATATAACTATATTTTCACATGCTCATGACCATCAGCTTGAGTCACATTTAGTCACATTTATTTATATTCCTCTTTTACAAAAAAAGTTATTGGTCCCAAGCCAGGTCCAATGAACAACTCTTTACTATAAGGTTTTCCTCGATGATGAATGTCACCATAGTTTGCTCAACTCTGTTGGCAGGCTCTCCTCTGTCTTTATTGGCTGCAGTCTATTTATTATCAGCTCTGTTGCTATAGACAAACCCTGTTACCTTGCCATCGATGTCCTCATCATGATTTGATTCAATCGTCAATGGTTGTGCTGCATAAGTTTGGCAGCTGGGGATTTTGTATCTTCCGGCCTCTTCTCTGCACGTGTGTTGTGTACACTGTATGTTTTTGTTGGTGTCTGTTTTTTAAGCTGCATGCAAGCATCTCTCTCTGTGTTTAGCTCAGTTTTGACAGACACTTTTGCGTCGAAGATGTTGTTTGTTTTGATGGAGGTGTGTATGTATGCACTGTCTTTGCGGTGGCTGCGTGTCATGGTGACTCTGAAGGTGCGGGTCTGCTGCAGCTCCATCCTGTCCTCCTCCGACACTTTGATGAAGGGACACCACGCAAACGCATGGCGGAAACCAGCACGAAACCTGCAGGAAAGGCAGGAGAATTGATTTTCTGCTTCGAGTTTTAGGATACTGGAACCTGAGGAGCTTCTGTGTGTGAGTATATCTTTTACCTTTGGTTTAGACAGCAGTAGATGATGGGATTGTACATAGTCGAACTCATCGCCAACCAGAATATGGCCAGATACACCTGAAAAAGAAAGTAAATATGATGCCCCAGTAAATAAATACGTCAGACTAAAGAGAATTAATGACAGAAGAGCAGCTGCTAACCTGTTGGATGTAATGTTGTTTATAAATGTCTCTGTTAAATGATCCCAATATGAAGTAGATGTGGTAGGGCAACCAGCAAAGGGCAAAGGTCACCACAACGACAACCATCATCTTCACCACCTATCAGAAATTACAGCGAGACAAAAAGTAAATCAATGTTGCCATATTTTAAATTCCTAGTTCAGTTCAGCGGTGACGCGTCAAAAGCCCAAACTTATAGTTTACAACAGTAGAATGTTGAAAGTGTGTGACCTTTCTCTTGGCTGTTATCTGGCTGTGGTAATGGTCTGTCGCCTCTCCAGGGATGTGCCCACCCCATAGCGATCGGCCGACCAAACTGTAAGTCACCAGCATCACCAGTAGAGGGAGCAGGTAGATCAGCAATATCACTGCAAACTGGTAACTGCAGAGGGAGAGAAAGAGAATCTGATTGTTCAATAGTTTCAGATGTTGTGAACTTCTGTAAGCTCACTTTTTGCAGGCTTCCTCTGGTTGATATTTATCCTTTGTCAACATACATTACCAACATTTAAAGGTGAAGATAGCTTAAATAAGAAAATCAAATCATAACCATTTATAAAAGTCAATAAAAAGCCTGTAATTACAACTGCTGGTAAGTCATGAGTAAATACATTTTGGTCCAGATGTTTTTCGTACAGAGGGTGCGAAGACAAACCATTTGTCTGCACCGTGCTCATAATGCTCACAGTTCTAGATTTTTAGAAATGTTCATTACAATAACTTCTTGTGTACTGATTTGCATTAGTGTCCCCATATAAATCCCTTAGCAGTGAGTGAATCAATACAGACACTATCTTAATTATTTGGTGTTTTATATGACAGATGCCACTGTCTGTGTTTTTTATCATCAATTTTGTTCTTTCACCTTAGTTGATGTGTTCCTCCATAGTCGTCAGGCCAGTCGACCATGCACACGGTTCTGGGGTAGTAAAAAATTGTCACGCTGTAGTAGCACTGAGGGAAAGCCAGTAGTATCGCTACGATCCATATCAGGGCAATCACAACCTTTGTAGAGGTGGAGGAGAGGCGGGGCTTCAGAGGGTGGATGATAGCCATGTACCTGGAAGAACATAAAAGCTTTATTCATTCATATCTTTTACACAGAAATCTGATGTTTAACTCACAGGAACCAGAGTGACTCTATAAAGGATCTTCTCTAAGTGGGCATCTGTGCCACAGATTGTTCAAAGTATTGCTTTCTCTTTATTAGAAAATCCACCCACTCATTCATCAAGCTGTGAAATAATGATTTTATATCTCGTCACTCTTTATATTAAATACTAGTTTGAAGGATGTGTAGTTAATGTGTTGTTCCATGTGTGGCCTCTCCTTGTCATCCATCATCCTGACAACATGTAGTTCTCAAACTAAAAAGCTTTATGATCTAAATATCCTGTAATTTAAAACCTCCATCCCCTTTAAATCAACTTGTGCTTTCACTTGAAAATTGAAGACCTGACTTTGAGTGAAATGTTAATAAAAAAAGACTAAACTGATTCTGTCGACTTGATATGTGCTTTAGCGAAAGCGATCAGCTTAATGAAAGACAGGTCTTATTTCCTGGCCTTCTGCCAAAGTACTAAAAATGGCATTCCTCCCTGCACAACTAAACTCAATTTACTGACAAAGAGTATAGTGATTGCCATTTATCATCAAGCTTAACATATATCTTATGTATATCTGTCATATTAATTGTATGGCATCAGAAGAATGCTTTTGTCTGACCTGACTAACTGAATAATGAAACAGATGTATTAACAGTGAAGACTCTCTGAACATTTATATGCAATTTCACTGATGATAGACGAAAGCTACTGTGTGTATTTGCATATCTGATGTGCAAGAACAAATACCTTTATGCATGAAGATGTAAAATGTACTATATTGAAGAGAAACATTGCACTCTGGTGTATCAGCCCGTCTGTCCACTGACAGCCATGTTCAGTACAGTTATACTCATTTGCTTAACAGCATTACTCAGTTGTATCACCATCATAATCAAATGATAACTCTGACTATGAATCATTCATTTGAATTATTCACGACCAACAGTGTGAATGTATTTAAATGGTTTATGCTATATTTAACCCTCCTTTTTAGCTTTATAGATAAAACCTGTGGGATCTTGCATAAATTTATTTTCATTAAAAGATATTATTTAATTTACATTTTTTTATTTTAATGTGTTGCAGTCAGTGGAGCATAAATGAAAATAAAAAAAATGTAAACTTGTCATCTGGATCTTGTTAGTGAACCCTAAAGTGTGAGCAGAAATATTAAACTGCAAATGACACAAATAATCTAAAAATAAGAGAGAATGTTTTTTCATGTAATTAGTTATTCTGGCTCTGTTTTGTAAAACACCACACTCTCAGGTTTTGCTTTAACTTTAACTCTCTTTATTTATCTCTTTCTCTTCATTTTCAGTTTGCTCTTAAATCTGTTTTGGTTGGCGCAAGTAACGTCAGACTCATCTGTAAAGGTAAAACTTTTAGGATTGTTGCTGCAAAGTGGAGGTGACAGAGAATCATCTTACAAATGCAGATTATGTTCCACAGTTTATATGTTTAACTTGTGATTAAGTGTTTTCTGCTTGCTGCTGCAGCTGTTGACAACAAAGAAAACGTCTGAATAAAATAACAAAAAATGACGATTTCACGAAATTGGAAAGTACTGAGGAGGAATTATTGATCTATAAGTAGATGTAACACCTGGTCTGATCCTAGCATATGGCATATGTTATGTATATTAAGCGCAGTATCAGATTAAAGACTAAACAGACTGACCATTCATGCTCCAGTACGCATTAATGACATCTGTATCTCTGCTGCTTGTTGACCCATATCTCCTTCTTGCAGCATTTTCCTCTGAACTTTGGGGAACAGTTTCTGCTGCTGCTGGTGTCAAATGATATCAGTATTCAACCTCAAATGACAAACCCCTGACTGAAAAAGAACTGCAGTGAAGAATTAACTGATGAAACATATTGTAAGGCCAGCCTGTATCTGCCATTAAAGACCAAAATGTGGTCGTACGAGTAGTTTTTCAGGGTATTTTATACTCATCAACCAGTGTGTTAAGCACATTTATTCACCATAACTAAAATCCATAAAGAAGAAGAACATCAATATGTCACAGATAGAGTATATGTAGCAGTCAAGTGGGCAGTCAAGCTTTCTTACCTGTCCACTGCGATGGCAGCCATCGAGTATATTGATGAAAACATGGCCGTGATGGGGAAGAAGTTCTGAAACCGGCAATAGCCTAGGCCAAAGTACCAGTCGTTGTGAAGCGCATAGACAAAGTTAAAAAGAGTGTTAAAGGTTGCCATGGAAACATCAGAGAAGGCCAGGTTGACGATAAAGTAGTTGGTGACGGTCCTCATGCGCCTGTGAGCAAGAATAATCCAGATCACTGTTACATTGCCAGTGATGGAAACTAGGATGATGAGGGAGTAGGCTATAGCCCACAGAGCCACCTGAGAGAGGAGAGGAAGAGGAGAGGAAGAGGAGAGGAGACGAATTAGAGAGGAATAGGAGAGGAGACAAATTTGAGAGGAATGGGAGAGGAGAAGAAAGGAAAGGAAGAGGAGAGGAGACAAATTAGAGATGAATAGGAGAGAAGAGGAGAGGAGAGGAGAATAGAGGAGTGCAGACAAGACGGGAGGAAAGAATACGAAGAAGAGAGGAGAGGGGGGAGAGAAGATGAGAGGAGATGTAATGAGATGACGAAAGGAGAGGAGAGATAAGGAAAAGAAGAGAAGAGGATTGTAAATATATACGTATATATCTTCTCTTCTCTTCCTATATATATTTGATTATATATACTGTGTATATATATATATATAATCAAACAATCAATTGAAAACTTAATCGATAGCCTATAATATTCTGCCTCAAAATATTAATTAGTAGACTTAGTTGTTTTTTTACATTTAGGATGCTTGTGATTTTTTTTTTTCAAACATCCTGAGGATCTCTGCATTTTTAAAACGAACACTTAAAAGCATTAGTTTTGTTTGCTTTGTAGTCGTTTTCTTAAACAACTTTAATAGGATATCGTTCATTCATTCATTGATTAAAGTCTTCCGGGTTTCATCTCTGATCTTTATTCTCCCACCTGCCAGTCCGGCTGCTGGAACTGATTCCCGGTCGTCTCGTTCCCGTCCTCCAGCCAGTCCGTGGTCAATGAATACGGCAACGAAGTGGCCTCCATGTCTCGTTCAATGTGTTGAATCTGACCCTCAGCCTCCATTCTTCTCCCTCTTCTGGTGACAGAAACTTTATTTAACTGTAGGTCCTTCATGCGTAATGGGGCACAATGAGAGATTTACAGGAGGTCAGTTAACCTTATGTGATATTCTACCGTCTCATGTTCTTGGAGTTACCTAAAATATAACTTGATTTGTAAATATCTCATGCAGTAATAAACTGTTGTACAATTCTAGCTGATTTTTTCCTATAATTTCAAGATATTTATAGATATGTAATAATAGATATTTCAAGATATTTTATAATATTTTAACACTAAAACATCTATGCTTTGCAGATGGGCATACAATCACGTCAAGTGGGAAATTAGCATTCGGCTGTCTGAACATCAGCACAGTCGCCTGAGTTAATAATCATACATCATATCACTATTACAGCAAGTTCCACATCTACTGATAGCCTAATCTTACAGGAGCACATGTTAGTTTTATTCAAACATTTCCTTCTGCATTAAATAAAGCTGCACTTTGTTTCACCTCACATTTGATTGAAATTATGTTTTAATATGCTAAATATGTTTAACTGTTCATCAGCCAATGTGCATCACGGGCATTTGACTCACAGACATTTTCTTTGGATGCAGAGGCGCAACAGCCACAAGTGATGAAGTCATGCATTGGACGGAACCAGTGAAAGATGTTCTGCACAACTATAAGACAAAATCTTTACTTCTTTCATCTGACTTACCTCTCGTGGTTGAGTTGTCAGTTTTAACATCAGTTTGTCCAATCCATAGTAAACAGTGTCCGTAAATTAGACTCCGTGTGCGTAATGGACAACCAGGTACATCCAATAATCCATCAAGACATCTCAACTCTCTCTCTCTGACCATACACACACTCTTTCGCTCTTTCCTGGAATGTGTAGCTGATTACGGTACAAGCTGCTGAGAGAGACGCACTGACAGGCAGGCACGCGACTGTGCGCGTGGAGCTGCGCCAACAAAAGAGAGAGAGACTGAGAGAGAGAGAGAGAGAGAGAGAGAGAGAGAGAGAGAGAGAGAGAGAGAGAGAGAGAGGTATAGATGAAAAGCAGAACAAAATCAACTGCTCTGTTCCGCACATTTCCTGAATCTATTGTCTGTGAGAAAATGAAAATAAAAATTTAAAATGAATAAATATTGAAACAGAAAGAAGAGGAAGGGCATCAATTGAAGGCATGTGTTGGCTCTGGTTGGCTCCATCTAAACCATGGCTGAAAGCTTGGATGTGAAATACAGAACTATAAAGACTGGTTAAAAAACAGGAGAGCAAGAGTTACATCCACACACATTAAATAAACTCTCCATGGAAAAGCAAGGCGGTGCTCCTTTGAGGGATTGTGTCGATATCTGGATTACTGCAACTGAAGTGTTCCTCATAGAATTTATCTGACATGAACTGAGGGGGCTACAGAGTTGAAAATGGGGTTGATAATCCATGGTGCAGTACTTGTAAAGTACAGCTCTGTGTTTGCAGTTATTGGCAGTCACACATTTAGAAAATAAATGCTGCTTCTTGTTAGAGCTGTGGCATTTGACACATGACAAAACACTTAAATGTCTCCCCAGAGATTGAATGAGTCAGTGTTTATGTGCTGCTGGTTTAAAACTGTGAATATGAATATGAGTATTACAATATTAGTGCATGTAAAAGGGCACATGATTACTGGCATTGTCCTAGTATTTTGCATCAATACATGTGTGTTTAATAAAAAGAGATAAACAATATAAATATGCACTTTTTAACTCAGCCACTATCACCATAAGGTCCCATCAAGGGCACTTTCATGCACACTTGCTGTACTTGTACAATGTTCACATATCTATAACGGGGATGTGTGGCAGTAATTTGTTTCTTCATACTCTGTGATAAGCTAATTTTCTTTGATGTGATGGCTTCTATTTTTCTCTGTCTTACTGTTATCTTCTTGTGCTTTCTGTTGTTTTTATACTCACTGACAGTAACTAGCACTTTGTTGTTTGATATTCCTCCTCACATTTGTACTCTTTTTGTGTCTCTCCTCTCTCCTGCTCTCTGTGACTCTCCCTCCCTCTCAGAGGAAATCTACTCTTATGTGTTTGCACAGAAAATAACAGATGGAGGTTAAGCCTGCTGACTTCAGCTGAACTCACTCAGTTCTTTTCTCTGCTGTGTGTGTATGCACTGCATGTGTGTACTTTCACATGCTCAAAAATCTTTATTGGTCAGCAGGGCCTGGTGAAGGGCATGTTAAAGGGCACAGGCAGGCAGGGGAATGAGACGTTTTTTACCAAGCTGTAAGTGTATACTCCTGAGTGAATCCAAGCCTGATGCACTGCAGAGGGACGAATAACAGTGACGGTAACACTAATGATGAAGGGATGAAACACACATACCCTGATCTAGCACAAAGACATTTCCACTCATCTTAATTGTAGCACTTGAGCACATTTCAAAGACTACATCTGAAAATACTCAGGTTTGCTTTACTTTGTCAAGATGAGATAAAAAACAGCCAAAACTAACGGGTGAAAATAGTGATTTACTTGACTGAAAAGCCACTCAGACGGCTCCCTCTTATCGACTCAACACACTATATTGCTGAACGACTGCTGATAAGGGTCGACCAGAGCCAATTGTGCCTAAAGCACAGCAAACAGTATGGCCGATGGTTGGCCACAGACAGCCTGTCTGCGTGCAGCCAGCTTTCAATGTCTCACATAGATTCATTGGCAGCACAAGTCAGTTGGTATTACATGTACAAATAATCACCACTTTGTATATATGTGCAAGACAAAGGGTGGCATATTATTTATAATTTTTTGACAAATTCCTGAATCAATTCACAGATTGCAGGGTAGGTAATTAATGCTGGCATTGTGGAGATTACTGCCTGTAGAGGGGGGAAGGGAAGCCAGTGTTACATAGTGTTGTTGCACTGTTTTATGCCATCCTCCTTGCCAAACCACTTTCAAAAGGTGGTTTATAACCTAATCTCAGTGAGACTTTTATTTGTTTAAATAAAGGAAAAGAGGAGGAAGTGCAATGAGCCCATAATTCCTGGATACGCCCCTGAGGCAGTCAGATCAATTTCGCGGTTCACCGGTCTAAAAACAATTGTATTTCATCAAACTCATCGATCATTCGAAATCTCAGTGGCCATTTAAATGTTTTACCGGCGAAATACTCCCACTCGATATCGCTTTCAGTTTACTCCAGCCCATAAACCTCCCACCCATCCATCACTCGCGCGCTACCAGGTGAGGTGACGATGACAACGCGGAAGTGAGTTGTCACCATCACAGGAGTCAACTGTCCTCAGTCAGCCACGATGTCCGACAAGGAAGATGTCCGATACTGTCAGCGATTCTCATACATTTTACTCAAATTTATCCTGTTCGCTTATGCCATCGTCTGGTGGGTGAGTAACGTCATTATGATGATTTGTTAAAGAGGAGCGCGCGCTGTTTGCACAAATATCCCGGTTTGCGATGCGCAGACAGACAGGGGGTGTGTGTGTGTGTGTGTGTGTGTGTGTGTGTGTGTGTGTGTGTGTGTGTGTGTGTGTGTGCCGTCCACCTCCATGGAAAGGAATCATAATAAATGGTGTTCTTGCTAGAAAATGATCGACGCTCAACATTTCATCCACTTTTCAAATCGCAGCGTTCAGTTGTGATCCACAGTTTGAACGCGACAGGTGTTGTACCTGTGGAGGAGTGTTCTTCTGCAGTCTGTCTGCTACAAGGTGGCCACACCCTCCCGTGTGCACCTTTACCCTGCTCTTACCTGCCTGATCCGTACTTGGTAAACACATCGAGCGAGCAGATAAAGAGGAACAGTCAGCTATAATGAGGCTTTTCTTTCTGGGAGATTCCACAAGCTGCTTGTGCACATTTTCTCGTGTCCGGCTGTGGTCGGACACGAGTCACGTGAGAGCCACCAGATGACAGACAGGCAATAATGTTTTCAGTAAGTTTAGGAAAGTGTCGTAACAGCATTAAATTGCTCTAAATGACAGTTGGTCTAGTAATTATAGGCCTATTGTTCAGTTTACCAAGTAACACAATCTGCATGTTAGCATGAAATTGGGGATATTCAGGCATTATTCTCTGAAGTTTTGAGATATTTCATCTGCTTCCCTTTTCTTCTTTTTTTAAAGAGACAGAACATCCACACGTCAGACCTGAATAGTGTGTGTTTTTCATTCAAAGTGATTTAAAAAAGGTAGTCAACACAACAAAACATAAAATGTAATACAATTACTATGATTAAAGGTGCATTGTGAAGGATTTGGCGACATCTAATGTTAAACGTCAGTGGCTGATACAAAAAGGTGAAACGCTAAAGGCTCCGGCTAGAGCCAGTGTTGTTTATCTGATCTGGGCTTCTGTAGAAACATGGCGTAGACATAGACATGAACAGCTCAATCTAACAAAAACACCAGGTTCTTACTTTCATGTGGTTATTCACTTATAAGTATTTTCATTTATTTATTATATTCCATTTCTGCCAATAGATCCCCCTAAATGCTTGACACTGATCCTTTAAATCTAAGTGCAGTTACACTCACATAGTACATTTATTTTATAGAACTGCACTGTAATCTCTGGACGCATCATAATGTAACCCAACTGCACCATCATTCTCCTCTGGTCAATTTAAACACACATTGGTTGTTTACATTGTAACATTATCAGGGGTCAGGGAACAGAACCGATGTACTGATCGCATATTTTATTGAACATTGGTGGATAACGATCCTCAGTAAAACTTTATTTCACACTATGATGTTTAAGGTACCCTCAGTATTTAATCCACCGTACATGTGTGCTGAACCGTGAGGGGGTCCGTACGGATCACGGATCAACGACGATCAGTTACACCGCTATTTACAACCTACACAATAAGGTTACCACAGACTGTGAAGGAATCTGCTGATTGTGTAGCTCAAGCTGGCTAACTGTTTATTGATTGTTGATGGAGGGATTATTATGACTGGGTTCTTGCTGCCTCTGCATGACTGGCTGATTGACTGTCACAGCAGATGTCCAGGGGCCGTTGACCATCAAAGGCCCCCAAAACCACAAGTAGTGCAAGCATGCATAAAATCAAAAGTCTCAGGGAAGTTAGGAAGGGGAAGTTATGACAGAAATTCAAAAATATACACAGGTTGTATTGTATATTATATTAATTCAAGCTGAAACTGAAAACATATACTCTACTAGTTTCTATTATGTCAGTTTTTTTTTAAAGAAATAAAAGTTTCTGTGCGCCAAACCCTGCAGCTGGTCCCTGTCATAGAAAACATGACAGATGGCTGATTGACACAACACTTACCATAGAAAGAAAATCAATTATTAGTTTCCTCCGTGGGATATTTCTGAAACGTTTATTCATGGAGAGAGGGGAAGAGTGGGATGGTGAGGCAGATGGAGTCAGTAATGGGTTTATTATGGAGAATGAATGATAGGAGATGTGAATCAGCTTAACGGGTTATATTTACATTGCTCATACAGCTTGTTGATTCAGTCATGATGTTAAAGAGACACTCGCCAGACGCCGTCTCTGAGGAATGTGGCTTATCTCAGCGTGATACAGTCGAGAATAAAGAGCAGTCTGGGTCATGTTGTCGCATCCTCCAGGAAACGTTGACAGTAGCAAGTGTTCACACACTCGACATTAAAGTGGGTGCTGTTTTATTCAAATCAACACCAACCGTTTTGTGCCGTAATGTTTGATGAAACAGGTGTGTGATAGTAATTGAAACGTATTTTTAATTGACTGCATGCACAAATGCTGATACAGCAGGCAGCTTTATTGGCAGCAGTGGCCAAATTCTGTGGTGGTGATTTATTGGGACGGTTGTGTAGCCCATACACGATTCAGTGACATGTTTTCAACCTCAGACCTGTGCTTTCTCATCTGATCCACTGATCTCTTAAACTACCTAAAAAGGAAGCTGTAGTAGTATAATTAGCTCCTACTGTCATGCTTTGACACTTTTATTTATTCCTCCTTTTTTATTATTAAATGACAAACGGCATATATTGGAGGAACAATACAGGAGTTACTTCCTGTTCACTGTGTGAAATCGAAGTCGTAAAAGGACAATGACGTCATCTAATCCAGCTTTATACTGTATGATCAAAGGTGGTGCAGTTGACGAGACTAAAACCAAAACTAAAGCAAAGCATGAAAAAGGGATATGATTATTCCAAACCAAAGGTCATGATCATTCTGAGATGTTATGCCAATGTGTGTAGTGACATAATGCAAACAGTGCATTTGGAAGGCAGAGTAGAGCTGGTATGTAATGTATTACATGTTGTGATCAGTCACTACGATTACCATCTGTAGTTTGTCATGAATTGCTTACATCTGTCAGTTGAATTGTGAAACCAACTGTGATCTTAGCTCTGAACAAGACAACCTCCTCTCTTATTGTCTGTCTAAACGCACACCAGTGTCATGTGTCCTGATGTTTGTCCCATGTCTGCAGCTTGTAGCCTGGTTGGTTTCAGAGCTGCATCTGAAGTCTCAGCACCGACTGTATGACAGCAGTTAGTCAAGCTCACCAACAGCACTGTGGAATTGTTGCAGCGGAGTGTAGTCGGTTATATGATACAACTTAACCTTGGCCTGATGCCCTGACATCGTCACGAAGTCATCTGCAGAAATTTGGAGTTGCTTTGTTTATGGCTCTAAGTGCCCCCCCCCCCCCCCTCTCCTCTTGGCTGAATTGAAGTGAGTTCGGGGCTGGCATGCGACCAGCCAGCAGCGAGATCTCATAACACAGCAAGCAGGGACTTGTAAGGAAAAGACATTATGGTGGATTATAAATAGTGCTTGGACCTTTTAGAACTGAAAGGCTGAAGATAAATTGTGGGGAGGCAGACAAACGTGTCAAAGAATGAGGCTTTTTGTACGTGCAACATGCTGTCCTCGTGTGTGCGTGTGCGCGCGTGCTTTCTTCAAAGTAATCTTTGCTTCGGGGGAAAATTGAGACTGAATCAAAAAGGTCGACTCCGCCTTATAAACTGCCGCTGTAGATTGAAGTAATAATAACCAACACTGTAACAGGACGGTACGGAGGACACAGAAAATAGTGGCAGCACAGCAATCAGAGACAGAGACAGAGTCAGTTCTGCAGGTTTTCAGGTCTCAAATCTCTCCAACCCTGGAGATGTTGGGGAGGTGTGTCTCCTCCCTCACCTGATCCCAATGCTCCCCTGAAGGAGTGGGTGGAGCCCTCCGGCTGGAATGTAGATTCCTCTAACTACCCTGGACCTCAGCCTTACAGCTACAAGCGTGACGACAACTAGACTGTGTTTTACTGTAGTTCCTTTCTTATAATGCTAATTGGCAAATGTTAGCATGCCAACACGCTAAACTAAAATGGTAAACTTATCAACATATCAGCCGTGGTTTTGTGATGTTAACGTTTAGCTTGAATCTGGTTAGTCTTGTTAAAAACCTAATTTTGGCTGCGATCATTTTCTCCTCTAATTAAAGTGGTGTAGATAATCAAAACTGTCAGCTTGTTGATACAAGTTTGCATTTGAAGAAAGTGTTTGTGTGTGTGTGTGTGTGTGTGTGTGTGTGTGTGTGTGTGTGTGTGTGTGTGCGTGTGTGTGTGTGTGTGTTAGTTAGTGATGTGTTGTGTTGTGTTTAGCAGCTTACAGGTGAATGTCTAGATGTGTGATTGTACATGAAAGGTGGCTATTTCAGACTGAAGAGTCTCTCGGCCCTCCCTGGATGCATAAAGGATACAGAGATGATTAAAGCTACAGTGCTATAAATGGGTCATTGGTGTTTGGCCAGTTACTTTGGCTGTCTGATCACATTACAGTCCTACATTTGCTCATGTACCATTTGGCTATAATTGAATCTGTGTGATGTAATTGGCCTTTTTAATTTTAGATTTGCCTGAAGCTCATTGTAGGAAAACACTTGGTCATTTTACTTTGTTGTCATGTATTCAATTTCTACTTCAATTCATAGTATACATTAAAAGGTAGAAGAAAAAGCTTTTGCAAACATCCTTCACCAGAATTTTTATTTTTTTAAGGTTAAAATGCGAGATAATATTAGGGCTGTAATTTGAGTGAACTGACCCTTTAAGCTTTTCTTCACTCTCTTGATGTCCCTGCTAGGCTGTGACAGTTGCTGTGACATAATGATTCCAGATGATTCCAGATGCTGATAAAATGCAGATTACTGTTGCAGTTTTGATGCTAATGTCACACTGAATATGTGGCAAGGAAGGCACAAAACACTGGACTGGATGGTTTACCATTTATATTTGACTGGAGAATCAAGCCTCTGTCTCAATCTGTCTTGTTAGTGTCAACAAGGTCGGTGTGAAACAATTATTACATTTGCCGATGGTGGTTTATTTTATTCTAATCTAATCTTTTGAGGAAGGATCAAATTAACTATTTTAATATCTATCTAAATGAGCGTTGATGTGATATATCCTTCAGTTAGTTAAAGGGTTTAGAGGTTTTAGATGTTTTTATTTGCAGGCTCAAACTGGAATCTCAGTGTAGCCCAGGCTCATTAATTCTTATCAAACCTTAATGTTAATTAGCATCCATTAGCAGCTATACAGTACTAGTTGAGATTGCTTTTATTTTTGCAGCACAAAACCAAATTAGACAGTTGGTCGGTGTCGGCTACCAAGCTATTTGAACACCAGGAAAGCCAATCCACCATCGTTGTAGGGATGGTTTTACTGTATACTTTAATGGTGAAAGAGCTCAGTTTTCAAAACACGATTACAACTTTTGTGGTATAAAGAAACCCTGTTGTTGCTGATGACTTTCATGACACTTTGGGATGCCTTCTTGTTAAGTTTCTGAACCATAGATGCTGGGGGAAAATCCAGCCTCTTGCAACTCTGATCCAGATAATTCTGTTTTAAAAAAGGGGATCGATGCAATGAAAGGCTAAAATTGAAGGATTGAAAGAGAAAGAAGCACAGACAGTGTTACAGAGCAGTGTGTGTGTGTGACAGTCTAGACACTAATCTTCTTCACAGCATTTTAAACATTTTAAAGTCAGACTTGAATTAATTATCGAAGGTTTGATCTTGAAGACAAAAATGCATTGTGTGTGTGTGTGTGTGTGTGTGTGTGTGTGTGTGTGTGTGTGTGTGTGTGTGTGTGTGTGTGTGTGTGTGTGTGTGTGTGTGTGTGTGTGTGTGTGTGTGTGTGTGTGTGTGTGTGTGTGTGTGTGTGTGTGTGTGTGTGTGTGTGTGTGTGCGCGTGCGCACACTCGGAATGTACTCAGGCGAATGTTTACGGAGGACGCTTTTTGAAAGTTAGATTTTGCCCACTGAAGATTAAACAACACTAAGGGTCTGCTGCCATACTAGCGACTCTGTGAGGCTGCACTTAGGCTCAGCAGTGCTTAAAGTCAGCATTCTAGTATGCTCACAATGACGATGTTACATGCTGACGATAAGCAGGGAATCTACAATCAAAATAAAGCATGTGAACTTCAGTGTTCATTTTATAAACTATAAATAATGAAATGAACAAAAACACTATTCAATAATTGCATGCTACTAAGGCAACAAGGTAAACGTATGTGTTCCGCTATGCAGCACTTCTTGGTCATCATATATTTTGCTCATAATGAGTACAGTATTTAGTATACAATGAGGTACTTCAGTCAAGAAGTAGATGTTTTGTGTTGCTTTTGTTTGGATCAGAGTCGAGCAAATCTCATACTGTCTATATTGTTTTTATAGTAATGAACATTGTCCATAAAATTCTAAGGCTGTCCTCAACCAAAGACATTCTTAGTCAGCGAACACTCATTCGATTGTGTAAACCACTCAATTAGTTGATTTAATCAACAGATCTGTAAAAGTTAGTGTCTCCACAAAGAATCATGCAACAGCACCACTTAGCACCCTTTGTTTACCAGAGATGTGTTCATTAGTTTCTTGGAAATAAGTCCTAAAGAACGTCTGATAGACTAAAGAAATCTTAGTCGCCTAAGACCAAAGGAACCATGAGTGGACTGAAAGGGGGCAGCCCTATAAAATTCAGCTGAATAGATATTCTACTCAACATAACTTGAGTTTAGTCGATCTTTAATTTCTAATTCTTAACTATTTCATTTTAAAATGCTGAAACCAAATAGCTGATGTAATTAAAAAAGGGATTTGAAAATGATTGAGATTCACTGAAGCAGCTATCAAACCCCAGTTCACACTGTCTGATCACATCTGTACATCTGATGTAGGGTATGTTGAAACCTGTTGATCCCATGACTTTCTGTGGCGGAGACACGAACTCGATGCATCCACATGACTATGCAAGGTCAGAGCAAGTAACGTAGTATTAAATAGCGACAAAGACTACTTATGGTGGGCGGGAGTGGAGGTGGATGTGTCCAACGAACCCACGAGACCGGTTTTGAACACGTATCCAAAAGTGTTGTTGGGTTTTTGTTGCCTAACCCTAACATTCATGATGGTTTTCCTAAACCTAACCTTTGTTGCCTAACTTTCGTTTTATATGGTATTTTTATAAGGTTGTCTCGAGAAATAAGTTTTGCAGAGCGACAGTTCCCTGTACACAAAACCAATACATTGCATTTTTTTGTGACTATTTCAAGAACTGCCATGAGACTGAGGTTTTTTTTTATACATAATAGTCATTTTCCCAGCTGAGTGGTGGCTGTGAAAGTAGCATCTAATCTAGGAAATCATGAAGAGTGTTTTCTTCTTTTAGTCGTATTTTAAACCCGCTGGAATGAGATGAATCGGACACCTGCTCTTTCAAGCGTATGACTAACCCATCCTTACTGCTTTTTGTGTTGTTTCCAGTTGATAGGTGGCTTCATCCTGGGCATTGGCATCTATGCTGAGGTGGAGAGACAACGCTACAAGACATTGGACGGAGTGTTTTTGGCCCCGGCTATAATCCTGATCCTCCTGGGAATCATCATGTTTATTGTTTCACTCATTGGAGTCTTGGGTTCACTGAGGGATAATCTAACCCTACTGAAAGTGGTGAGTGGTGTACTGAGAGCCAAGTACTTTATCTTTATCTTTTAAATTAAGTTGCTGCCAGGATGCTTTTATTCTTTGTTTTTTATAACACTTTATGTGTGTTTATTTCTTATTTACAAAGCAGCATTAGTTATAGAACGGTGTTAATATTTACCTCCATTTGTACCACCAGTAAATCCCCTTTTAAAACAGGTGAAAGTAGAGCTATAGCTATATAGAGAGCTATAGCTCTCTATATAGTTATAGCTCTAGATTCCTATTGACCATTTCAATGGAATTGTGTTCCTAGGTAACAGCTTGGGTACAGCTTAATTTATTCACATAGGCTGTGTTCAAAATCACATACTAACAAACTATTCATACTAAGAATGACGTGAAACTGAGTATGTAGTGCGTTCACACTGCATTGCATTTTGTGTTCGTGAGAAATGCCCAAATGTATACTTCATTAGCAACAATTTCTGAGTATGCAACGTGAGCTTACCGCGCGTACTCGACTGCCCCACAATGCATTGCGTCTGAGTACCTCGAGACCGGCTGTCATTCTTCTGAGATTTTGAGCCAAAAGCCTAAAAGCTGTTAATATGTTCACTCCTAAAAACATTCTACTAAAGGAGGTCAGCATAAACTTTGTTTGTTTTTTTGTCATTGCGTTTGTGTGATTTTATGGGCGTCATTTGTAGAAGTCGTGAACATAAGAAAAAAAACTAGATCCAAATTTGTCAATTTGTCTTATGGCGTGTTATGGTTTTATCTTCATCTCATTTACATGGAGATCATGTTACAACTGAAGATGCATGAGGTATTAAACTGCCTCATGTTATTTTGTTCAGATGAAAACCTTACTGTCACGTGACCGTGATCCATGATTACGGAGCCAAATGGGTAAGATTGTGACGGTCCTTTCCTGAGATGTTCGTTACATTCATTATCAGTTTTCTTGTCATTAACAACCGTTCCGTGTTCAACAGCAGTTTACTTCGGGCATGGGAGCATATGCTTCCCTTTTATCCTGGAACAGATGTTTGGGTGCAAAGACATGCAGGCAGACAGACAGTGCTACAAACGCAGGACCAAACAAATACCGTTGTTTGTGGCAGTAGTGAAAAGCCTGATTTCATATATCTAAGTTTGGTGATAACTTTAATAGCTGATCAAAAGCTCGTCCAAAAAACAACTATAAAGATGAATACTGAAATGTAAATGTTTAATGACTCTTCCTTTCTATGGTCTGTTTGGTTACAGTTCATGTACACCCTGGCTGTGTGTCTGATCCTGGAGCTGCTCGGAGGAATCATGGCGCTGGTGTTCCGCAATCAGGTGAGTCGTCCAAGGTGTCGATCAATAACCTGACATTTAGAAAGACCTAGTGGGGGAACAGGTTAACAACCAACGCTTTATGCAGCAATAAACTGAAATTGAAATACTGTTCATCATGAGGATATAATAAAAACCAAGACAAAATGAATTGGATTCATCTTGTTTAATATAGCTTTTGGTTGATCTCGGTATGATTGACATGCACCAAACACTGCATGCATCTTTTAAAGCACACGGTAATATTAATGAATGAGCCATGATGAAGAAAAAGTCAATTTATCAAAACCAAATGCAAAAACCATGCAGGTTAGTGAGTTGACATCCTATAATGTGTGTTATTAAAAGGAGACTTCACTGACACCACATTGAAATCTTAATGTCAGGGACCGTATATTCAGAATGTATCTGTTCAAAGAGTAGATAGGATGATCATTGTAATGATATCCGTATGCTGATGAAACGCACTGCTTTCCTGACTTGTGTTTCTATATGTGAGGAAGTGCTAATGTGATCATGTGACCATGATCCATGATTACAGGGGGAAATGATAATGACATTCCTCTACTGAGATGTTCATTACATTTAATATCAGTCTTCTTGCCAATGATGAATATCTTAATGTCTTTTTTTCTTCTTTTTAATGCTTTCAATCATCTCATTTACATGACTTTACACTAAACATAATAATGGCCTCTCTTGGAATAACTTTTTTCAATAATATCGTGTGGTGCATTTTAATGTTCATGCCAGTTTGTCATAAGAAAATCTAAATGATCCACATAATGAATGTACGTTTCAGTTTGTTAATGGCAGTTTTATTGAAAATATATTACAAACTGAGCTTCTGTCACTTCTTTGTTTTACTGTTGTCCCATTTACATTGAGATTTAAAAAGACATGTCCGTGCATTTGAATAAGATTTCAGTCTATTTCCTCTATAAGTAGATTTTATGAAAGATGGCTTTTTGTTTTCAGCGTTGTGTTAAAGTGATAACGACATATGAGCTTATAGCACGTTATTTAATAATGGTCCAGTGTCTTGTGTCTCAAAGGGAAACGCCTCGCTAGACTTAATCCAAGTCTATAAATCTTCTTATTGCAATGTGATTTAAATATGGCTGCTTTGCCTCTATACATTCACTGTGAAGACCTGATATTTTCAGGGGAAGAAGAAAATAAATTGAATGAAAGGCTCAGTCCCTTCAATCTCTGAGCCTCTCGTGAGCGGAGAAGTCTCAAGTCTTTATTACAGGTTGTTAAAAGAGCGAAATGACGGAGCATCAGCGGGCCTGAATGCAGTAAATAGCCCAACCCCTCTTATGAAGTATAAATAAGACTAATGTATCCCAAACAAAGAGTGAAGTGGAATTAGTGGAATAAATGATTAGTTCCCTAAAAGAAAACCTCTTCATAAACGTACTTAGTGGAGTTTCAAATATTTATTGTAGCATCCGGATAGACTAATGCGTTAACCTGACGTGACCCTGCTGCACCAGATTGTGACTGACAGATGTGAGCTGTCAAACTGTCACATTTCAATATTCCAGTTCAGTGGATTAGTCACCTTGACTAATGAGAACATTTCCTCTGCTGCCTGCCTGACACATTGATTGTAGATAAGATGTGTCGTAGAAACAAAACAATTGTGGTAACATGACATCCTTTGTATTATTAACACACACAAACTGTTTTGCTTTTGTTGTCTTTTCTCCCTCTTTACAGACTGTGGGTTTGCTGAACAAGAACATCCGAAAAGGCATAGTGAACTACTATGATGACCTGGACTTCAAAAACATCATGGACTTTGTACAGAAGAGGGTAAGGTTATGTCACTGAATGCTTTCTGTCATGTGACAGGATTGAAAGGTCCATGTGAGCTTTTTAAATATGTCGTAATGCAATGCAGTACACACAACACACCTGTTTAGCATTACAGGGCTCTAGTCAGGATTTGAAGTGATCTGGGATGATCACAAGTTGTTTACAGAATAATCAGAGAGACGTTACTCTGCAGCAGGAGTCTGTTGATTGAATGAAACGACAGTTGGCTGTTGTTTTGTGGAAGGTAATTTGGTGGTTTAGCAAACACCTGCACCTGCCTCAGTTCAAATCCCTTCACAATGGAAGAGTTCAGCTTTTAAATGATTGTCTTGAATCCAAAGTCTAAGCTTCCAAAGCATTTATAGACTAGCAGACTTAACAGGCGTGTTCCCTTGATCTCCAGTGTGCCAAGGCTGTCAAATGATACCATTTATATCAGTTTCTTAGTATGAACAACGTGGTCACAGTAGTTTCTGTCAAAGTTAGAACAGTTCTGTTTATTTCACATGAAAGATTTCTGTATTTGTGTTTGTGTCTCTTCTCACTGGTTTAAAAGACGCGGCGCAGTTAGGAAAAGGGGATGTCACGTACTTCGGTGCACCAATCAGGATTTAGTAACATTTAAATCTTAATGGGATGATAGTTGTGGGGTTGTTGGCTTTTTATTTCTTCCAAACTACTGTCAATCAAATCTGATCAAGCCACATTGATACAGTCCTGCTGAGTTTTTATGTGTTAAACTCTTACTTAAAGCTACTGCAATCTCATCAGAGGGAATCCAAGACAGACCCCCCCCCCCCCCCCCCACATAAACGCCACCCAGCTCAAATGTTTTATCATTCTTTTATCTGCAGTCACAGCGTTCAGTGTTGTCACAGCCATCGCATGAGGATTTTATATCAAGACGTCTTGCAGCAGTGAAAAGCACAAGGCCATCCAGTCATTTGGAGAAACATTGACTTTGTTTCCTCAGCGCTGTGTGGTTGTTTGAACAAAAAGCCATTTATTTTCTGGAGAGATGCTAAGAACATATTCTTTGATTTGTTTTACGTCAGTGTTGATCTTAACGACATTGATTACTCTGATAAGGGCTGTTTGAGTGCTATGTTGAGCTCCGTAACTCGACTGACACGTCACTGTGCATTTAGATAATTATCTAATTATTTGTCTCTACGTTTCCATGACTATCAAGTATTTTGCTAACAAAAGGAAGGTCAGTAGTGGGTATGGAGTCCAACACACTTTAATTTGTTTCTAAAGCAACACAATGCCATCTGTTGAATCATGATATGAATGTTTATTAACTGGATCCCGTTAGCTGACGCCTTGGCGGTCGCTAATCTTGCTGGGGTCCACAGAAAGGACAAATCATAATGCATACAATACATGACGCAAAAGAAACGGTTATAATAGTACAATCAGATACAAAGTACAGTCAGAGACTAAGATGTATAGTATCGGCACCGATCATTAACATTATGCATCCATAACCTCTTTAAAGAAAGGATCAGGAGTCTACAAAGGCAATGGAGTTCTAGTCATATGGTCAGTGGCCTTAGGTGAGCCTTTAATTGTTTTTTAAATGACAGTTTAACTGTACAAGTTATATGAGGAGGTAGTCAGTTCCAAGCTACTATTAGATAACTGCGTTTGAGGAGGTTTGTTCTTGGGATTGGAGGTATCAAGTGATCTGAGTTTGCGTTCCTTGTGTGATGGTTATGTTTGTTGCATGTGTTTTGTACTTGGTTGAAGAAATATTCAGATGTTTGATTAAATACTACATTTCTGAAAACCATTAGAAGGCTTTAGTGGAGTTTAGTGTCAACTGAGAACCATGCAGGCAAGAGTGCATATATGCTATATTTGTCTCTCTTATTGAAAACCTTATTGAATGTCAAATTGCATGCAGATTCATTGTGTGTGTGTGTGTGTGTGTGGTGGTAAACCTGCTGTAACCTTTCACACAGGTTTCATCAGGGGATAATGGCTTATTAAAACTAATTGGTCAGTAATTGGTAATAACCCAATATGAAGAGAGTGTAAATGTCTGAACTGGTAATAATGGTTGAGGTTGCATAAAATATCCCTATTTCAGTTCAGACACTATGACTTCAATAAGCTTTTTGCTTTGGTTTGTTTTTTGGCCCGAATGGATTTTGAAGGAAAATAATCAGCTACTTAATCTGTTTTAGAAAAGAAAAACACAGAAATCTCAGAAGGAAGGAGTCAAGATTCTGTTATTCAGCCCTCTAATGTGTTTCACCTTTAAAAAACATTGGATGTGGAAAGTTGGTAAAGGAGAAGTTTGGCAAAAACATTTTTTTTTTTAAATGCTAACTTTATCGGGCATGGAAGATCTGTCACAACGTTTCTGCATGGATGCCATAATAGTACTAATTAAATAGTATTGAATGCAGGGAGCACATGATGGGGCTTCAGTCTTTGCGACACACACTTTGAGCAGTCAGCTGTTCAATTAGCCACCCAGTTAGACACTCAGTCAGCCAGTGAACAGCCGCTCATCAGTCAGTTCGGCAGTTGGCTCTAAAATCAGTCACTCCTTCAGACACAACTGACTCTCAAGTAATTGACCTCTGGAGAATTGTTGTCCTCCAACAGTGAAAAAGACTAATAGAAATAGAAAACTATCGGAAAATGGAAACATTTAAAAAAGATGTAATGGTTAAGAGAGGTTCATCCGTGACACCAGATTGGGATTGAACAGAATGAGTATTTGATTGAGACGGAGATGAATAATGAATGTTGTATTTTACAATAACTGCAGTAAACAAATTGGTGGGTGATGTAGTCATGAATCTGAAAGTGACGAGTCTCTATAGTCTCTTCCCTCTCTTGGGTTTGTCTCGTGAGGATACAAAACCTCCTGATCAATTTTCCCAAAGATAGGATTTACTGTTGGATTGTATTTATGGTACAGTGGCACCTAATGAACTCGTAAGTCAGTTGTGAAGTCGTAGGCTAATGTTTTTGGACTTATACCCGACACTTGCAGACATTAATCGCATCACAATTGCTTTGCCTTCCTGTGACCCTCGTTCGGGTCCTGACCCGGCGCTGGATAAACGGCGCTCTGTGGAGTCACGCCAACGAGAAGAGGGAGTAACTTCCCGGCACACTGGCGTCATGTCAGCATACTGATCACACGGCCTGGCAAAGAGCAGCTTCATATGTATTCATTTATTCATCCTCTCTCTTCATCTCTTGTCTCGTCCTCTTACTGTCTGACCTTTTGTCCCATTTTCTCCCTCTCTTACTGTCTTTCTGATTCCCAAATACAATATTTGCCTCACCGACTACAAAGCAGAGCCAATGGTGTGGTTTTCAGGTATTTCTGCGAGTGTTAACTCTCTGAGGGCAGCTGTGCAGCCACAGCTAACCAATGAAAACATAAATTAGATAGAAATGTCTGAATGGAGGCATTACAGGATTTGGTGTAATCTATTTTGTGTGCAAACAACTGGGGCAGTCAATTATTTTATTACAATTTGAAAAGCATTTAGTCATCCCACATTCGGTCATATATATATATATATATATATATATATATATATATATATATATATATATTATAAATAGACTTTTCTCTATTTGTTACACCTGTTCTTCTGCTGCTATGAGAAGGTTATTTAGGTTATATTTTGATGGTTATTAAATTAACATTAACATCCTCGTGGATGCCCTGCAGCGTGGTTGCCTAAACAGCCTTCAAACCATGTAAAACTGATAAGGAAGATGTTTGAAGCAGCTTTAATCAATGAGACTCAAAAGCTCTCAGCCAAAACCAATAATTATTAATGTGCTCTAGATATCTTATCAAAGCTTGTTGTATATTTCCCCTGTTAAGTGATAATATATTGTTTTCTTCAGGGTTTGTTAATAATGGCTGAAATAGAGGGCAATACAAAACAATTGGTTTGTATCATTTTGTCGATTTCGGCTGTAAGTGTTATAGATTCAGGAGCAAACGGTTCAGTCTGTGAGGCTGCTGTAAATGTATACATTTGGATTTTAATTAATGATGATGATTTCTAATGTGAGTGAGAGGACGAATAGAGCTTTAGGTTCTTGCGTTGCAACAGCCATGATTTGTTTATATGTAATCTGGATAAAAATGCATTTTTTAATGTATTTTTGTTTGTTGTCCAAATTCATGAGTCAGAGTTCTAAGTGTTGTTTGTGATTGATTTCCCATATTGAGATATATTATTATATCAGAAAAGTTATCTTAATATTATAATATAATATTTTACTTTACTGTAGTATCATAATATTGATTTTACCCCTATCGCCCAGCCCTACCACCAGCTGACCAACCACACTGAGTGTGGCAAAGTTGGGAGATGGAGAGAAGCATGCACATATCAAACGGACTCATAATTACATGCAAATTATTGTTAATTATGGCTCATTTCCTCCCAAAATGTTACTGGCATTACTAACATCAGAAAAAAATGTTGTTCATCAAGTTGTTTACTTCCTTTCTTTTTATCTCTCCCTTATCTATGTCTCCACTCTGTTTATCTCCTATTCCCCTTATATCCTCTCCCATCACTCTCTTAAACTCTTGCTTTTTGTCTTTCCTCCTCCTTCCAATTTCGGCCCTTGTCTCTACTCTGCTATCTTTCTTGTCTGTGGCAGTTTGAGTGTTGTGGAGGTCAAGAGTATACAGACTGGTCGGTCAACATGTACCACAACTGTTCTGCACCCGGTCCATCGTCCTGCGGCGTCCCATACACCTGCTGCATTACTACTAAGGTGGGTACAACTTTTCCCATTACTTTTAGTAGTATATAAACTGCTGCTTACTGTTGTACTGTAGGATGTACTGGCAGATAATATTGCCGCCATTTCTACCCCTCACTGCACTACTGCTGCCACATTACATTGCGCAGCAAATGTAACTATTAGCTGTTCAGTTACAGCTTGGATTCAAGTATTATAACCAAACATGATTAATTACTTCTGCTCGCGTCATACCGTCATTGCGCCATGATTTTAATGCGCTTAACGCTAGTTTGTGCTAGTTGTTGAAATTCTTCTCAAAAAAAATGTATTGCGGTTTGTTTCCGTCTGATTTTGTTCGGTATATAACACAGACACAAAATATAAAACAAAGAGCAGTTCCGTCATGAGCGCTCAAATGGTTTACAGGCACTCTCCTCATCTCATTATGGGCCAGTTTAGGGAGCTAGCAAATACAATATAAGACAAATATAAGACAAATACACCCAATAAAACAAAATACTTCCAAAACCAATCATTTATTTATTTATTAAACTTTAAGATTACAGAAAGTGTTCCCAGCAGCTAAAAAATGTATAAATTTTTCCTGAAATCTTCATTTTTCCTGTGGTGGCTTTTCCATCTCACTTCCACATTAAACTGCCAAATTGTCGTTGATGACAGAATGTGATTCATGCAACAATTGCTAGGTGCCACTAGTTGCTATGCAATAAGTAGCTTTCTATAAGTCAATCGTTCCTAAACGGATAGACGCTTGTTAAATGTGCGCTGTTCGACGCAGTAGCTGAGTAGTGCACTAAATGTCAGCTGTTGAAAGTTGAAATGGAACGCAGATGATTCAAATATTATGCATGCATTTCATATCCTGTTCAGGGGCCGCACAAAATGTTTCTGAGGGCCGCCATTGCTTAAAAAATAAGCGTAACATACAATTTCCATGTATGTTAAATGCTGGAATCATCAGAATTCCCTTTCAGTCGCTGCTCACTGTAGCTGCCAATACCACCCTGAGCTGAGAAAGACCCCTCATACTTATACTGTATATGTGTGTTAATTAGTTTTGAAGATCAGCGTTCGATCCTAGCATCTTTCACTTTACGTCATGTGCTCGGAAAAGAGAAAACAATTCATCGTTCCTGGCTCTATTTATTTATGATGGATCTGTGAATCCCTGAACACTCGGTTCAGTTTGTATATCATTACAGTAATAGCTGTAATAGTGTGGAGTTATGTTTAAAATACATCTCAGCACCCTTATGATGGTGATTAAGCCTTTTCCATGCCAGACACGCTAGGAGGCAATTTTCTCCAACACAAAACAGCATGTGTGCACCGTTTAATTTATACACCTACACTCCCCAGAGTTTACAGGCAAAGAGAGAACAAACAAAAACTTTTGAGTGAGACAGACAACAGTTTGATGGACTGTCTCATAACTGGACTCATGAAACTGCTGCTGCTTCATTACTCCTTCATTCTGTATGTGTTCTCAATATTTTATTCAATTAGCACAGTATTGCTATTAGCAATTAATTCATATTTTCGACAGTTTTGCATTTTTGTGAGTCACTTGTGACAAAAATGTAATTGATAACATGCGATGTCATCCCTTTTGTTTCCGCTATTTTCACTGGTTTGTTTTCCGTTCCACTGTTATGGTATGAAATGTTCTTGCAGTGTTGCTCATTACTGTAAACTGTAGAGGAGACGTTGAGCAGCCTAAAGTCAGCCAATATGATATTTTTACTGTAGTATTTCAGATATCTTTATCGTAGAATTATAAAGTAATAATTGATTGATTCTCAGTTTGGTTTGTTGCTGTATTCAGAATTGTGTATTCTTCTAGAACTGTTAAAAGACGATGCTCGGCAACAGCTGACGCCACTGCCACTATGGTTTATGGTCTGTCATTATCATCCATATTATTGTTGTTCAAAAATCTCTTTTAGGAATGAATACATTCAATTTGACAAACATTTAAATGAAGAATGAGAAAACGTGTGTGCCAGAGACGACACATGGCAGGAGATAAAAGCTCTCCGACAGATTGACAACTGTTGCCCTCGAAACAGACTCGTCTTGGCAAACAAACAAGAAATACATAAATAGAGAGATGTATTTATAATACTTTCTTGGAAGTATTAAGTGCAAGGCGACATTAACAGGAAGAGATATCATTTAAACTCGATACCATTTCCTGCACTCCTGTCTTTAAAATGTGGTCCATTTGGTGCAAATTGAAGGTAAAAATTATGCTTTGTCCATCTACTGTGTAATCATTCAGATGAAAGGTTAATGTAAATTGGGCTTAATATATCATATAATTCCATCCCTATTTAGATGATGATGTTGTATTGAGATTCACACCCATTCATTGAACATAACCAATGACTCATTACTGTCGGCTCCGATGCTCAAAAGTGTAGTTTTCAACTCTATAATCTTTGTAATTATCTTTGTAATTGCAGGCCTGTATGTCCATATTAACACAAAGCAGCAATTAGCTCCAACTTGATCAAGCATCGCGTTTCTTCTCTGACAGACGAGCTGCAAGGGTTCCCACCTGAGACAACAGCTCCTGCAATCCAGCTCATAACTGCACACCGATTCCTGCTTTTGCCTTTTTAGTTACATGACGATATATCATATCGTTGCAGTCAGGCACTTTGCAGAATAATTGGGCAAAAAATAGTAGCAGTGGGGTGTTGTGAGCTACCCTCCTGTTCCTACTATTAATCATAATACTGATTTTAAAAAAGTTTTATAAATATAGCTGCTAAAATGTTAATGTTGACCCCCCTCCTCTTCTTCCTCTGCCAGACGGCCACGAGAGATTGGCAGTTTGTTTCATCTCATTTGAATATATGAATCCATCTGAATATTTGAATATGGAAAACCACCAGCTCAAAGTCATGAGGGACAATGCGTGCATATACACACTTCAGTTTTTACACAGTCAAAGGTATTGTGATCAGTGTCTAGCTCAAAGGCTCTTACACACACACACACACACAGTTTCTCTCGTGATGTCTTCAGCAGTCTTGCGGTTCAGGACTGTCTTCTGTGTGTGCATGAGAGAGGTAGTTATGTGTGTAATTTTGTGTCTTGTTTATGTTTTCACCACTGTTAAAGGTCGACTACAAACTTGCCTTCTTCCGTCTGCTGCTGATTCCTCTTCACAGGCGTCTGTCTGTATCTAACATATTATTCCTTCCTCTTAACTGTATCTCTTCTCTCTGCTTCTCTCCCCTCCAGCCTAATGAAGTGGCCAACACTATGTGTGGCTACAAGGTGTTGGAAAAAGAGGTGAGATCTCAAAAGATTGACTTCCATGAAATGTAAGATTATTAGTCACAATGTTGAATGATGTGGTCTTTAATGCATGTAATTCACGAAACTAGTAATACACCTTAATAACCAAGTCCTTGACTGTATCACTAACTGTGAAAACTGAAATTACAGTAACAAGCAATTTGTGTCTCGCAGCGTTTGGACTTGATTAAAACCATCCATATCCGAGGCTGCACTGATGCTTTCTTCATCTGGCTGATGGACAACTATAAGATCATGGCTGGACTGCTATTAGGGATCCTACTACCTCAGGTACACACACACACACACACACACGTATATTGTCACAAATGTGTCACGCACCATCATTTAAGGCAGTTTGTTATTCATGATGCTCAGTGCAAATTGTTCTTCAAGTATAAGGAAAGGTGCTCTGTTTTTTGGTACCAACCTAAATTACAAACATGTAGTCTGATGAGAAACAGTTATCGTGTCGTAAAGCAGAAGTTAAAGATCTCTGTGTGCACAGTTACATGAATGTACACGACCATCAGCTGAAGAAACAGGAAGGTGTAATCGTCTCCCTGAAGAGAAAGATAATGTATGTTCTGTGATTGAGGTGTAATTGAGGATGAAGTCCATTCCATGTTTAATTGTTAAATATGTAATAATTAATAACTTCAGTAAAATGTCCTTAATTTCTAATAAATATGAAATAATGTGAGCTGTATTTTTGGAAGAGCGCCTTTTTTTGTGGCAGATTTCATTTGACTAGTTCTTTGTTTCCAATGTTATTTAATAAGTTCTGTTCATGTCAGACAAATGTTTCACCAATGCAACAGTGTTTCTTTTAGTGTCTTAGGAGTTCATATGGGCACTTGTATGTGCGTAAATAGCAAAACTGCATACAAAAGGGATATTGGCTTACATTAATTCCCTGATTTAGACTAACTTTAAATATTACATGTTTAACCCCAACCTTCAACTTAACCTGAAACCAAGTTTTAACCTTTGGCGTCTGACCTCTGAGGTTCATATCAGCAAAATATTGTTTCTATACATGTTTACATGTTTTTTGGAAATTAAAAACCGTCCCCTTTTCTTTCATTTTCTCTTGTATGATTCTTATTCTTTTCAAGCAATAACTCAATTTTACTACACAAGCTCCACGAGAAACTTGTTGTTGGTGCATTCTCCGTCAAACCTGTATTTCCAGTTGTCTCTAATTTAAAGTCTGATTTACATTTGATTCAACTCAGGTGCAATATCATCACCAGGCTTAGATTTTATTCTAGCTCCGATTCAATATTTAGTAAAAAAATATTTTGATTAATAACAGCAGCAAAAAACAATTTTCATAAATCACCATGAATTTTTTTTCTTTTAATTTTCGGTCTTTTATGGATAATAATATGCTGTCCTTCAGCAGTGAAAACATTTAATGAACAGCTGGTAAAAAGACCCTGTGAGTCAGGTAGAAAGTCTATATATGATATATTTAACAGTATCTTTACAAAATGTGGTTTGACGGATCTGTTATAGGAATATGAATATTATCTGCAATATAAATACAAAATACCGGTTTTTAATGATTGAGCAGATGCTTGTAAAGCTGCTTATTTAAGTGAAAACATGCAGAGACATTTCACATTCTCACTACTGCACTGTGAGTAGTGATAGTACATCACATTATCTGTGCAAATACAAACTCTAATGCATGCAGAGATGTCAACATCTGCAGGCGGACAGGTCATGCAGCTCTGCTTTTGTCATCAGAAACTGAGATTACTTCAGATAACGGTTCAGAGGAAAAGACATCTCATTTGTCTGAAAGCGATTCCTCTCCTTGCATGTCTTCCTCGTGTCTAACGCGGGCGGGATTAAGACACGAGGATAAGACGCAAGAGAATGGAAGGAGGAGACATTTAAGACAAATGAGAAGCACTCAATGGTGACCTGCCTTCCTATGCTTAGCTTCCCTTTCTCTTTCTGTCTCCAGTTCTTTGGTGTGATAGCCAGCTGGCTCTACATGACTCGTGTTGAAGACGCCATCAGTGAGTACGGTCACTACATGGACCTGCTGACCTCCAATAAGAATAAAAGGGTTGCCAAGAGGCAGGGCCATGTGGCAAAATGGTTTATGTGTATGCCAGAGGTCTGATGGAGATGACGAACGATAAGCAGCAAATGGACTCCAGCCAACACTCACAGTTGGTTAAAAGTCAATCCAGATACTGCTGCAGACACTGTGGGAGACTACCTTTGACTAGAAGGAAATGTTATGCAACCAAATTATTGATTGTTTGATAGTCAAGTGTTGCTTTTTCAATTTTACTGTAAAGTTCCTGCATGTATCCAACACAAAATAATTAGCAGGGCCCATTGATGTGTTAATTAGTATTACCGTGTTAACATACAGTGTATGAATGCATGAGTGGGAATTGATGGCTCATTTAGATTTGCTTTTAGCTGCATTGTGCCCAAAAGAGTCTCAGGGATAAACGCAGAAACCAATACGACCACTTTTGCTTCTTTTTTACAATATGACAATGAAATCAGTCTGTTGAGTTCAATCACACAACCACAATATACAGCACTGACTTTTTTTGTATAGCTTTATACCTGTGTTCATTGCTTGTTTTTTGCCAGCAATTAAAGCTTTGCTCTGCTCCTCTATACAACCAGCGGTGAAGCAGCTCCTGTCATCCACACTGCTATTGCCAAAAACTCAAATGCAAGATATTGTAGGCTGAGACACTATATCTCTCTGAAGCTCCATTTCTTTTGCCTTATTTGTATATAGAACTTGAAATGCTTTGAGAGAGTGCCCTGCACATCATGTTCACAAGTGCTGGCTGAACCTTCGTGATGTGTCCAGCACAACTAGTGTTGCCTCTAACTTAACCTCAGAAATATATTAACTATTCATCTTCAGTCAACTTACTGGAAGAATTGAGAAAAGAAGGGGAAGAGGCTGACCTGCATGCAGGGCCTGAGTCTGCTTTAAGATGATCAGTTTTACGTTGATTTATAAGATGAATGCTAATGCTGTGCCACTGATAGAACAAGAGGATATCTCAAGGTTATTAAGTACAGCAACCCTCTCGGTTTAGAGTTTATGTACTACTAACTTGCAACAGTAAATCTATCTGTGAGACACACAATTGCGCCTGAATTATAAAAAAAAATGTATCGATATGACAAAATGTTTTTAGGGAACACATTCTGCTAAGAAAGCAACAAGTACTAGCCAATCAGAGGCAGAGTAGGGCGGGGCTTCGCGGAATGCGGGTAGGGGCAAAAAAAACAATCAAACTACCGTAAATAACAGGGCACGCAACTGACAATGGCTGTGAAACGGGTCATTTGGCATGCAGATGAGAGGGCTCATCAACATTTCCAAAAAAGCTCTCTTGCACACATATTGCTGTTGTGCCATTGGTTAAGCTACCCCTGCCTTAGAACACCCTACAACATATAATACAGTGTGGTTTGTTTGTTTTACAGATATGCACTTGCACAAGTGAATAATGTGAATTTAATGTATTACTGAACTGTTTGAAGTGAAGTTAAAAACTTAGACCAAATACAAAATATTTGTTGAATTTGATTTTTTTCTTATTCAAATTTCCCTTTTGTTTTTGTCTTTATGTGACTTCCCACTACATTCTTAGTGATATTAGTATATTATGTACTGTACTTACATCTCTGCTGTTTCCAAGTATTTCAAATTGGTTCTTTTCTGTCGTTGCCTCTATTCAGTAGCACACGAGAGGATCAGGCCAAACAGGACTTACCAAGGTTTACATGTTAGCCTGGTTTTTTGTCAAGTCCATACAGTACTTAACACTTTTAATGTGTACAGCATGGAAGATGTTTTCTAAACATGTAATATAACATAAAGAATATTTGAGTGATTGTAATGATGACCTTTCTGTAACTATCATTACTATAGGCTAAAATCACAGTTTAAGTGCCAGTGTTGTCAATTTAAAGGGATAAGATGATAAACAGATGTACATCCTAAGTTATCTTATTAGTTTTGTAGTTGCGAGGACATTTGGCCCACCACTGCTATGTATCCCATGTACTGTGTGCACATTGTTTTTCATGTGCTATATACAAGTGCATACGTTAAGTACGGGGGCGGCCTTACTGGGAATTGCATCATCTATTTTTTTTAAAGAGTGTCAGTTCATTGAGTTGCACAAAACCACATGTACTGAAAGAAGTGTGTTAAGTTGTTTTGCATGGTTAAGGGTGGAAAATAAAATGATTTAATGCTGGTTTGTGTTTTAACAAACAAATCTGAATACTTTTGCATGAAATATTTAGATCCCGTTTGTGACTCAGGGGGAAACCTGCTCTAGAAAATACACAACGTGATACTGTCAGCCAACATTTATTTAACAGCCCCCCCCCCCCCCATATCCCTTTACAGAAAGATCATTCAGTGCTACAGTCAACTAAACGTGAAAGGTCCAAGTATGAATAAAACATGAAACATTAGAGAAAGGAAATGAGTTTATTCACAGAGATTTCTACAAGTTTGTGTCTATAATGCTACGAAAATGAACAATGTACTCCATAGAGTTTAAATCACAACAAAATGTATTTGTTAATTAACATTGAAAACGTAAATGAATAGATGAGTGATCAATAATAGAACCATTATGCAGATGAGAATTTGATTCCTTAAGAAACATTGACGTGCAAAACATTTGCTGATCTCAGCATTACTTTGCTGTGGTTCTTCAACTGTGTTACACATTGGAGGAGCTTGTGTGTAAAGTGAGAGGGAGCTCTGGCAATGAGGAGTGTGCAGAGTGGTTTGGTGTTTCTGTGTTGTGTTCTTTCTTATTGTTACACCGTTGTCTCCTGCTGCTTTGAGGACTTCCTGCTGGATGGAACCTATTAATATTTTACTCCTAACACCACCACAGAGGGAAAATGATTTTCCTACATCACCAACAAGGAAGGAAGAAGCTGTTTTGAATGGTCTTGTAGGAGTGATCATGTTGCTCTGCTCCACCAACACTGAACTTAAAATAACCTGTTTGGTTTCTTCCCGCCTGCTCTCATTTTCTCTACAACTCCCCAATCAGAGAACATATATTTGTATTATTAAAATCCCACTCTCATAGCAGTCACAGCTGTGAGTCCTCCAACACATTTTTTGTTGTGGATTTAAAGCGCTATGTGTCCAAATGAAAAGTCACATTACAAGTTTGTATCTCAGAAATGAGAATACATTGGCCAATGACGCATAGGCCTGCAGTGTCATCGCAGATCTGTCACTTGAATATTCACTTGTAATGGTGTGATCATGCAGCCGAGCAGGTGAGAGCAATGTTTGCATGAGATGTAACGGATCCTTAAATACAGTGCATTTGACACCATTCGAAAGTCTTCCAGTATTTATGTAACACTGCCAAACTCCACCAACACCCATGTTGCTTACATTTCCAGTGTGTTGCATCTGATAGATCAACATCCTAAACCGTAGATCACCCTGCCTCGTTAAAAGCCTCCGAAGGAGACCAGATGTGTATTAAAATATATTGTCAGTTAAACCATCTAAACTTGTTCAGGTTAGAGTCTGACCTGCCAAACACCCATCAACCAGCAACACCACCCCACCCTCTGCCTTGCTACATAAAAGGCTCACTATTTCATGTATTAACGCTAATGTTGGCATTGGACTTAAATTGTGAGCTGCATCATCCAATATCTACATTATTCCTTATTATCAGTCTCTCACACTGCACAGAATCAGTCTAATAGACTCACTATATGGTTATGTTTTTGAAAAAAAAAAACGTATATGTCTGCCAATTAAATTCTTCTCAAGAAGTATCTTTCATTAGTGTTTAAAATAATATATATTGCACAATTCCATCTTCATTCTTCTTCCTCTGCATCTACCACAGTATAGTGTCTGTCTCTCCTGTGAGACTTTGAGTTGATGTGTGTGACTGTGTCATGTCTGCCCATCTCACTCTCAATCTGTCAGTCCTTTGACATTCACGTCTCCTCTTCAGCTGTTCACCTTCAACCACGTGAGCAGACAGATGTACAGGCAGCAGAGGAGAGTAAAGGCTGCGCTGTGTCTTATATATATGACCGCATAGCTGACAGAAGGTGACAGCTATAGATATCCTTTAATCTGTTGTCTATTTTGATATATTTTTTGTAGTAACTACAGCCTTTTCGTAATCTTCCCATTTAACATATATTGTGACAGAAAGGTTGTCCATCTGTCAATTCTCACTCCAACAGTCCGTAACACACTGACACAGAGGCATAAGTCCACCTTCAGTGTGCTGTCTTGTCAAGGGCGGCTTACACGACTTTCACTTCACCTGCTTTAAAGCTATGAAATCAATTATCTGAATACTGTTGTATTTTATCTTGTACACCTTCCTGAGCCAAATGTATTCGTTTTTTTCTAAGTTGCAGCCAACGCTTGCACTGTCATGTCTTAATAGTACTGAGTTTTTATTTCCTGTTTGATTTTATTTACCTCTCTCAAACTCAATAGTTATCTGTTCATAGAAAGGTGCTGAAGACTCCTATAAACACACTAATCTCCCAGTGGAGAAGATTTCAAACTCTTAGCTTTTTCTCAGCACTGCAGCAACTCTGGAGTCTGAAGAGGAGATCAGCTCCTGCAGTGTTATCTATCATCGCTGTCAAACTTTAACCCAACATACACCAGAACTGTCACACAAGCCATACTCTTCTAGGAATATTTGGACCCACCAAGCTGGCCAGCACACACACACACGCACACACACACACACACACACACACACACACACACACACACACACACACACACACACACACACACACACAGTTTCCTCCCACCCATTCAACCTCTACTAATGGACTGCTTGCATGAAGTTAATGGTCCTAGCATAACTACAACAGTGTTAAATTAAATGCATGCTCTAGTTGACAAAGCCAATAAACTCATTTGAAATCAGAGCCAGTGGAATAGCAGTGAAGCACTTTACACCATATTTGACACATTCAAAATCAAGCATGAGCTCAGAAGTTATTAGTACAAACCTTCAGATATGATTTGAAGCAGCAAATTTAAGACTGAAAGCTTCGGTTTGTCAAAAAGAAGATCATCTTTAAAAAAGTAATAAAACAAACGTAAGGCGGCAGGCAAAGTAATACATCTTTACGTTGACATAATGCACTCATTTTGTTATATAACAGCATGAAGTTCATTTTACTCTCCAGAAGTTTTCCAATTTTTTTCCCCTGAAATCTAAGCAAGTCGTTAATGTGCATTTAAATTCCATTTAACTGCCTCTAACAGATATACGATGGATTGTTTGCTATTAGCGTGTGTCTTAAAAGTTCAATCAAAGAGCTATTGAGGACATAACAGAACGATAGATCTTCTTCTAATTAATTGAGCTGACAGGGAAAGATTTTTTTATTTTTTTATTAATAAAACATTTATCCAGAACAAAAGTTAACTAGTAAGAGAACGCCTGCTCAAGACTAGTGGATCCATGCGTAAACATTGCCATTCACCATTTTTCATATTTTTCTTGTAGGAAATCAGAAACCGTGGAGTATTTGGCTTATTATCAAATTAATTAATATAATTTTGCCAAAACAGATATATTCTCCTATCTTTTTCCACTTTGTAGACACAGACACCTGCACACACACTGACACTGTGTCACTGTGTGCAATAATGTGTGGGAGGGTGCTGGTCATCTATTAGTCTGGTGGAAAGCCCAGTGTCTGGTCTGATGCTGGCATTTAGCTCTGCACAACATAACAAACTAAGCTAATCAGTCAGTGTAGACAGCAGCAGGAACATAGATGGAGAGGTGTGTCGACACCTCTGGTGCCATAGAAGCCACATTTATATACTTCTCCAACTATGACTGCAAAGAAATTAGATATTTATTCATCAGCGCAGGCCAAGCAGACACACTGTTTCGAATATGTCAACCAAATGACCACACCATGACAACCAATATTATGTGAGACTCATTCATTAGTCTGGTATCAGTCTGATGTGATGCTGGCATTTAACATTGATGACACCACTCAATACACTAACAACGGGAATAGAGCGAACCACCACAGCACAACAAAGATTTAATCATCCAGATAACATGAAACAAATTATATTTTGGATATTTTCCCAAATGGCAAACGTCTGCTTTTACTTAACATGTAAACATGCCGTCAACACTTAATCATCTTTAATGTCCGTACACCATCTCTTTCCTTTCTCTTATGTCCACTCAATAATTGAAATGGTCATGCAGTAAGGGAAACTGAAACGTAGTTTTATAGATCAGGCAGTTTTCTGGTGAAACCCCAAATGAAGAGTGTGTTTTCTTTAATAAAACTTGGCCCCAGGTGACTCTGTTTGGGTTACTAGTAAAAGAACATGAGCCAATGAGCTTGAAAATTGAATTCTCAGCGAGAGAAACTATATGATGGATAGAATCTAAAAGAACAAACAAAGATCTATGATTTATTAATGTTTCTCATATTTCGTGGCGATCCATGTAGTTGTGGAGGCACTTCACTCAAAAGCACAAATACGTCATTGTTTCCACTAAAATCATAATGCTTCATCCTCCGGGCACCATGACTGTTTGTACACCATTTCATGGTAATCCATCCAATAGTTATAAACTTACAGAGTTGTTTCAGTTTGGACCAAAGTGGTGGGCCAACCAACAATCTGTCATTGCTTTACATCAAGTCAAGTGGCTAAAAGATCACAAAACAAATCATAAACATATTTCACAGACATACAGAATACACACTGATATCACTCTGAGCTAAAGAAACTGGATTTATCGGTAATGCCATCAGATATTTTCAGCTGCCTCTGTCTTGTTTAGGGGCTTTTAATTGCACTTTTAGCCTAAATTCTCCACCAGCAGAGCTCATTGTGTCAAAAGTACAACCAGAAAGGAAGCAGTTCTGATTGCAGGAGGATGTTGGCTAATTGTGCTGATTGTAACTGTAGTTATATACGACACCAAAAACAGTTCAAGTTATCTATTATCTTTGCAGGTTTTATCTATAAATTAAACATGAAATTGAAAATGAGCGTGAGATGAAGACAGTGAAATGTGGGGTTCATTACACTGTCTGTGTGATCATTTTACACAAGCACAGACAATACTGTTCATCTATTTTTGTTGAACTCCGTTAGCGACAGCTGCACACTTGTTATAGCATTATGTTTTTGGTTTTGTTCATTCGTTTTGTGAAACGTTATTCTACTTTGTACTTCTGGGCCACCATCGTAAATGCCTCCTACTGTATTAGAGTTGATCTGAAAATACCATGTCACCGGTGTAATATACTTCAGGGGAAACATTGTGTTGCTATGACTGCAAAGGCAAAGTTGTTGTCTCTGAGGTCATTGCAAAACAGTCTGCACAAGCTGTTACTCTAAAATGCAGTGACAACCATTTTTATTCCATATATTTGAAATTTCCCAGATGAGTACGCCTCTTCCTGTGCTCCTGAAGCTACTGAAATCATCATTTTCAAAACAACATTAAAATACAACAGTGTGTGCTTTCAGTGTGTATCATTTGTCTGCATGTCATTAGGATTTTTGTCATGTACTGATTTTCATGCTTGATAATTTGCTTCAGTGCAGAATGTGGTTTTATGGTGTTGATGTAGTTAAATATAAAATAAGTCCTCAGCTTAGTTTTATGAAACAATACAAACTATTTGCTGTTGTTGCTGATTGTATTTATATCTGCAAGAGGTGGGGTGAAGGTTGCATGGATTGCACAGTATAGAACTCCATTAAAATGTCATCACCGGGTTGTTATCACACATCAGTTTAATAAATTGAATCCCATTTTCAGCATCGCATTACTGGGAGCAGTGACTGTGAAACAGAACAGTGATTACTAAGTCAGATGCATGGCAAAGATTAAGGATCATGCTACGTAACAACAGTTCATGAATACTGAAGCAGCAGAGCTGTAGTGTTGGCAATAGCGATAGTGAAGAAGAAGAAAGGCCAGTTCAAGCTTGATGAATGAAGTGACAAAAACCTTCCCCTCCTTTTATAACTTCTGTCCAGATGCCCTCCAAAACTTCTGTCACATTCCACCTCTACTGGTGGAGCTGCTCAGTGACCAACTATTCATGGTTGTGGTGGTGATGAATAAATGTGAAGAGGTAGATCTATATGCTCTTTCATACAAATAACTAATGTACTAAAAAATAGAAAACTATAATAATTACCAGTGTATTTCTTCTTTTAGCAATTTGCCTTCTATACAAAGTGACATGCAACAAAGGTCGAACCAGATTCATCAACATCACCAGAAAGCTCCAGAAAAAAGTTTAAAATTGCCGCCAACAAAGGAGTCCGAGTCATTCATCAAAGTAATATATATATATACCATCTAAGGTGTAAAGCAGCCATGAAATGCTATGCTTCACAGAAAGGTCATTGCCCTGAGAACATTTGGAAAATAGTTGGTGGAAACACATGGTTCATATTTTCCTTTTCCAACTTGTTGGGATTGGCTGAAAAATCTGCAATATTTGAATTGATTCCAGGTGTCAATTATAACAAAAAAATTAAATTAAATAAACCAAACATGCCTCCCACCAACCTGACCCATTTTTAACACCTGAACATGCGCCATATTTGAGAGGTCGTGAAAAGTTAGGAAAGTGTTAGAAACATACAAGACTTAAATCCATGCATTCTGTGCACTAAAGTAGCAATTACTCCATAACAGAAAGAAAACTTCAAAGTGTAAAGGTGACACGTCCAGTCTGAACACGATATCTGACTGTAGGCCGTCCTGGTGAAGCGTGGAGGTGTGTGTCTGAATATTGCTCTGTGTGTTGTTGTGCTGTATGTGTGCATTGTTTTTCCCCTTGTGTGTGTCATATGTGTGTGTGCTCACTTTTGTAATCTATGTGATGACATTCTAATCAGCTCATTAGATATTAATAATTCCTACACCTGAATACAAGCTGAATACAAAAAGTTGAATCGTCTGGTGGAGTTAGAGATGCACCTGTGAAACTCTTTGATGAACTTAATGGAGATCTTAGTCAGCTACATGACTGTGCGTATTAAATAGCTTGATCATTAATATGTAGAAACAGATCCAAAGGTCAATTTAGTCAGGCTTTGATAAATGTATGATGCCAATGAGCCTATTATCCAATTATCTCTCTGTCCTTTTCTCTCCTCTATGCATCCCTTGTTTCTTTCTTTCCTTCTCTAGATTTGGCTTTGACCTTTGTAAAAAAGTGTTGTGGAGGCAGAGAAATGTTTAAGGCCGGTAACAAAGATGTAATGAAACAGTACGAACAAGTGATAAAAGTGCATGAATGGATGAATGAGTCCGTGGAGTGACTGGATGAGAATGTGTAAATACGCAGTTGACGCCAGAGTTTACTGACTGTTGTCCTCACCATTCATAAGGCTGCAGCTCGTTGATTAATGCATGAGGAGGTTTAAAGCCAGCTTGTAGCAGAGACTCGTGCTACTGCTACCATTATTTGACAAGATAAAAGTTTCAGCAGCAGTGACAGCTTTGCAGCAAATTCTGATTAAGAGATTTCAAATGTGTGACCTAAAAGTCAAACTCTACATTAGTACTGTGACTTCAAAAAGTACGCAAGTATGATTTAACTGTGTCAAACCATGATGCTGTTCTTTTCTCGTCACGTTTAATTATCTTAGTTGTACAGTCAGTATTTACATTGAAATACCAAAAACGGCAAATAGATTTCATCTGCAGTGTGTGCTGTGATTGGAGCCTTAGAAATAAAATAGATAATGAGCATTTCTTTAAAATGTACATTAAGTAATTTAAGACATCTGAGACAAAGACAAACAACAATCTGATCATTAGTGTCTCTATGACATGCATGTTAACACCATTGATGATAGGTCCCTCTCAGTGTTGCCAGCTGAGTCACCTCATCAGAGCACAGTTACTCATCTGCTACAAACAAGGAGCAAAATTAATCAAATTTTTATGGGGCCGTGTGAGCTGCTATCAATTCCACAATAATATAGGGAACTGTGATTGAACTACTGATCTGAACTAAAAAATAAATCTGATACATCAGTCCTTAGTATCCATAATGATTCCTTGTGTGCAGAGATTGAAAACTTGAAATGCTTAATTAACAAATGAATGACACCGAAATGTGTCTTTTTGTCTTTCTCGTGTTAACAATAATACAACACACTGGTAGGAAGCATGAAAGCAAATCAAATCCTTGTGTTACTGCTCTGCATGTTTGAGTGGCAGCTGGACCTGCAGGGAGACAGAGAGGCAATACAAACAAATGCTCTGGTGACTGTAGTTACCAGAAGTAATGTCACAGTGTTTTGGTAGTGATGGAATTACAGAGACAGAGCAATCAGGTATACTTCATTTCATCAAGAGTTATTCTTACAGTAGACCTACTTTATTTCATTTTTGTTTTGTTTATATCTGGGTTCCCAAAAAGTTACTGATATTATCTAAAAGATGATGCAACCCTGAAGTACTTTCTTCTATTTTTAGTCTGACTTTCTTTCTGAGAACTCTTTTGCACTTGCTTATACAGTGTAAACACACAGGACACAGTGTCAGAATGTGCACGTACCAGAACTATTTACAAGAGAGCCACCTGTGAGCATGTCCTCTTTATGAAAGCTTCATTTCACTCTTCTTTTTTACATTTTCTGTTTGGCTAACAGCTGAGGACACAGACCAGCTACCAAAACTCTATATTACTGGTGAAACATTTTAATTTCAGCTGGACTTTAAGAGTAGATAGATGGAGGTGTGGGGTCTGTGCGGAACAAGCTGGTATGGAAGCATCTGTCACGTTGGCCTGTAAAGTTTACATGATGTATGACCTTATCTCTCCTCTGCCATGTGTGTGTGTGTGTGTGTGTGGGCCCCCACTGGTATGTTATTGTCTGACTGACCACATTGAAACAGAGGACCTAAATCCTCACGTCTAAACTAACAATAAGCCATGAACGGTATCTCTGGTAAAACAAGCTAAAAGAAAAACATAGTAAAAAAATAAAGTTTACAAGAATACAATGAAATATTGTCGTAATAATAATAAAATAAAGAAGCATAAATCAATTATAAGTAATTAATAATTAATAATAATTTGTCTGTAAAATATCTTTGACATTGTTTTTAGCATGGATTTAGGGAAGAAAGTATTTTCAGAAATCAATCAGTGCAACTTGTTGCACATCTTAGGTTAATAGATAATCATCAATATGCACAAGACTGAAGCTAAATGATACAACATAGGTTGATGATGGTACAGGCTGTTTGGGTCAGGTTTGAGTGGAGCAACCCATTTGTTTTGGTTAAGCAGGTTCACAGGCATCACCATTTGAGGATTGATAAGGAACATGAAGAGACAAACGAAGAACACCTAAAAATGAATTCTGTAACAAAGACTTAGACATGTATCCAGTCACTGAAAGTGAGAGCTATTGTTAATCCCACCTTGTTTTTAACAGCATTTATCCTGACAAATCTGATATAGTATCAGCACTTTCTGGCTGCAGCTCTGACTGAAGCAAATATAATCACAATTATATCGGCGTTGGCTTTTTAAAGTGTCAAATGAAGGTGCAGCAGTCATTAATATCATAGACTGTAGGTCTAACGTGGATGTCATCTCCTTGTCAACAACTGCTGTGCATCTGTTTTATTCTAGCCAAGGCAATTTGGTGGGCCATCAGGTCTAAGTAAGTCGTTTTAAAACATAAAACAGTCCTGAATGTGTTCCAGTTTCTGGTTTTTAAACTTTTTTCATTTAAAATGCAATGTAAATATCCAAATAACGTGATATAAACTGGCGAGAATCCCTGTTGAAATGGCCCACAAATAGGTATTTGAAATTGTTCATTCCTGAGGTCTTGTTTCAGTGTCCTGTTTCATGGCCAGTGGGTGGAAGCAAAGCTCCAGCACGCAGAGGGACTGGGGCCATTGTGTGCCTCAGCAGCCAGTGTTGCCATGTCCGTTTATTGTGCTTTTCCGTATTGTTACTTGTCATCCTCACAGCCCATCATTTTACTGGTTACAAATTAATGTTTGAATAGGGTAATTGTCAGCCCATGTACCAAAATGCATCATGAAGTCGAGCTGCTTTTCTGGTAAATTAAAACACATGATTTCTACACATATCTCACACTCACTATATTAATGTAATTCATTTAAATATGAAAGAAGTATGCTTGATTAGTAAATGTATTTATTTAAGCTTTCAAACCCGTCTCGTTCCAAAGATAGAAGGGTGAGTCTATGAGTGAGTGTCTTCTAATTTTAGATTGCTTGTTTCTCTCGCGATATCTGGCAACCCAGTGAGCAGCCAGTCTACTGTCAGCCCGTCAGGAGACAGACTGGAGATCCTCTGTCACCCGCGGAAATGTTCAAAACAGATAAACTAAAAGCTCTGGTGAATGAGCGACTGAAAGCCGCCGCTGAGGAAATATTCATCATCTTTGAGAGAACTATTAAAGACTATGAGGAGATCGTTTTTCAGCAGGTGGACCAACAACGAAGCAGGCTGGCGGGGTGCAAAGGTAAGTTAACGTTAACGGCAGGACACACTCAGGGGTCCTGACTCCTGATTGAATCAGAGTAGCGTCTGTTGAGATGTACTGACTCCTTCAATCAGCTGGGCCACTCCTTAAATATGCTTTACAGGGGGCAGCAAGTAGCGCCATTTTGCATCCCTGAAGGGGGGGGGGGGGGGGGGGGATGCAAAATGGCTGTCACTGGTCAAATGTACCACACAACGGTTTTGTTGGTCCTTGGGCAACAGGACGTGGAGCTGAAAGCCTTTGCACCTGTTACTTACCTCATTGCAACCTCTTTCCTGTCAGGTCGGAGAATAAAGAGGGATAGATGCAGTTAAAGTCAATGGGAACAGTTTATTTGCTATTTTAATATTAAAAATAGATGTCTTTCATTATAAAGTGGTCCTGTCTTAAGTCCATTATATGGCTCGTATAACAAGTCCAGGTTTTTGTGCATGCCCAAAATATGATTAATAATACACACTGTGTTGCCTGTGCTGCTTATCTGATTATTTAGAATTGATGGTGACTATATGTCGAGTCACATTAACAGGCATGTTTGTCTCAGATTTTGTTAATGATATTATGATCTCTAGGCTACAGTAGTTAAACCCCCACATTGAAAAAAATCTTCACATGTGTAGCAAAAGAAGAAGGCAGTGAGTGATACAGTGGTGTATAATATGTGGTCAAACATGTGACTATAATCAGTTTGACTTGTGATGCCCTGTGAGACGTAGACAAATAGACAAAATACAGACACAGAGGCACTTTTACGCCTTTATCCATCATGTTCCTTGTGGAATTAAAAACATGATGAACCGTGACCCCAAAACATCTAGTTGTTAAACCATTAACTGTGTATTTCATAATACAGTACATTTCAAAAATAAGTGCTGAAATGAAGCTGGCTTATTGACTCTAAACTAATTTTAGACATAATTTCATTTGTAAGTCAAACTACATTGTTTATATTTGTTTTACCCTTTTGTTTGCAAGGACATCTCCACAAAGAAGACCCTTCTATGGCACAAACAGGCAGCCATTCAAAAACAAGCATCATTGCACCTGTTGTTGTCTTGGAAAGAAAGAGTGTAGTTGTTTTGTTGCTGTTCCCCGTCTTTTAATGAGCAGACTGCACATCATAACATAACCTTGCAAAATGATGATAGTTATATATGCTGGAACACATTGTGCTGCTCTGCCTGTCTTGTCTAGCTCTCTGCTAAATATTTACAAATCAAAATAACTGATAACTAAAGCTTTTTTGGGTTTTTTTCTCGTGTGTGTTACCGTCCAGCCCCAGTGCAGCTCTCTGTCCAGGAAGAGGCCCCTCCCTCTGAGCAGTGTCACTTTGAGAAGAAGTCTGACCTGCGTGAGGATGACCAGCAGCCCCCGCAGATTAAAGAGGAGCAGGAGGAGGAACCGTGGACTGCTCAGGCAGGTGAAAATCAGCAGGAGGAAGCTGATACAAAAGACTCTATGTTCAATATAATTTATGTGCAAAGGAAGGATGACGACGGAAGACGGTTCCCACATCAAAACCTAGAGGTTGAAAATAAAGGAGACCATGTGCGCAGCAGCTCATGTGAACAGTTGAAATCAGAACCTGATAAAGAAGGCTGTGATGCATCAGAGCCAACCAGTGACTGTCAGATGAGTGAAGTTAGTGACGATGAAGGGAGAGACTGTGGAGGATTTCACTCGGGTGTAAACAGGAAGAAACCCCAGCAAGCTGATGAATCGGCCGACAGACCGTACACCTGCAGCGTCTGCAACAAGAATTTCAGGATTAAATCCGTTCTAACTCGCCACATGAAGACACACACAGGAGAGAAGCCCTACAGGTGCAGTGTTTGTGGTAAAAGCTTCATCCAGCGCTCCTATCTACAGACTCACATGAATTCTCACTCCGGACAGAAACCGCACACGTGTAGTTTCTGTGGCAGAGGCTTCACACAAGTTGGAAACATGAACGCCCACATACGAATCCACACGGGAGAGAAACCTCACAGCTGCACTGACTGTGGTAAAAGTTTTAGAGAGAAAGCGGACCTCATCAAGCACACAATAATTCACACCGGTGAGAAACCTTACATTTGCACTGTGTGCAAAATGAAATTCAGCGCTCAGTCTAATTTAACGCGCCACATGAAGACTCATTCGGGGGAGAGGCCATATAGTTGCCCCGCTTGTGGGAAAAAATTCATTCGACGCTCCCATTTACTTATTCATATGAAGACTCATGCAGGAGAGAATCTGTAGACTGGAGACATGATTAGTTCCCGTGGTATTTACTTGATAATATCCCAGGTAGAGTGGACGAGGACTCACATTGGAAGAGGAAATTGTATAAAATAAAACGTTTTTGTGTAAACCCATTTTATCTATGTTAGTATATACTTTTGTACTGTAAAATAGAAATGTTGTAAATGTTTCTCCAAGTGACAAAACATTTGTGTTAAGTGCGGACCTCAAATTTATTTTCTTTTGAACTTGTAAAACAAGGTTCTCTGAAGAAATAAAGCAAAACAAACAATGTGTTAGTTTTAATACTCTGCCAACCCTGACTCAGCCCTGAGCCAATGAAATCTTAGTGAAGATGTTAAGGCCAGTTACACATATGAAGTTTCAATAATTTCCTAAAACAGGCCATTGTAGATTTTAGAAAATACTACTCAGACAGCAATGCATTTGTTGATTATTTCAGATGCTGATCTGGTGCTCTAGTAAGTATTTCCAGCATTACGTGGGATTGACTCAGTGCCCATGTTCATGGTAATGGAGGAACATGTCACCCAGTGCAATAGTGTGGCTCACTGGTGTGTTTTTTAGGTTTTTGGACAACAATGGAGGTGTACAGCACAGATGAATGGGACACATCAGGCTTTGGCTACGCAGTACTTGTTAGTGGGATCCACTGGTGGACTCAAAAGAAATGCAACAAAAGTGCCCCTCTTGGATGCCGATAAATCATGATGAAGTTCCCTCTGGGGTTCCCTTCCAGTGGAGAGAACTTAATGAAGTGCCATCTTGTAGTGTTACAGGTGAAGGAAATGCCATATTATCTTTGTAATATGTTGATTTCAAAATCATATTTTGACCTAAGTTAGTCAAAGTTAAGTAGAGTACTCTGCTAGTGAAATATTGTCTAACTTCGGTATGTCTGAAGAGTAAGAGTAGTGAGTTTGCTCCAGGGAACATTCTTGGAAGACGGATCAAATTAAGTACTTGAGATTTCACTGCAATAAGGAACTTTTTTTTTTACTCATAAGGAAATGATACCAAAGCAAATGTTGGCCAAAGTTGTTCTGCACTTGAGAACTAAATTTAAAGTCCAGATTTACCTTTTCCACCTATAGAGACATTTTAGATAGCTGAATATTTTGCATACCTGTAATCACTGGGCAAACTGATGGTGCAATAGTTTACAGGCTGTAGATGAAAACGTTTGCACTTGAGAAAAGAGCATGCAATCATGTTAATTGATCCTTATTCACAAAGGCAAAACAAAAGCTGTTAGTTGAGGGATGGATATTCAAAAGCTAGGTAGAGTTAGCTGTAAAATTAATTTGACCATGCTTCAAAGAGTAGACGTTGCGTGACGACTGCAGGGAGAGGGCTGATTGGTGATCAGTTAGAAATACTGCTCAATGTTCTGCTGCTTCACAACCTCAAAGACTGAAGTGATGTTGGCTTGAAGGAAAGCCACTCTGTCAGTTTAGTATGATGCAGAATGTATTTCGTGACATAGTTAAGGGACACTGGACCAATGAGAGTTCAAATGTGTAGCTTATAAATACAGAGCTACCTTCTGATGGTTTAGTCCTCCAGGATGATTCTGGAGGTCAGCTGACACAGTTTCATCTGTATCAAAACAATAGCTCTTTAAATATATATATCATCGTCATCATCATCATCAAATGTAGCTTTATCTCCAAGCAAAGTTCAACTATGTACAGGCCACATCCAGAATAACAAAAAAACTGACAACATAACAATAATATAGAAATATGTACTGGCCTTGATTGAATACTATTTTATGACTGCTTTCCCCGAATTACAAATAATTTCTAGTTTACAAATGTACATGTTACAGGTACCAGGATTGGTACCAAATAGCCAGATGATAAGTTTCTGTAAACAGGACACACAAAATGACACAGGGCAATTTCACGTCTGTTCATCTCGCCTGCTCGTCAGAATGAGGAAACAGCATCGCGCCGTTGTAGTCTAACTCTACTGTCGTAACGCCTGCCCAAATCAAAGCAAAAAGCACCACCCTGCCCCCTGCTGGCCACAGGGTGGAATGCACACTCCATACACAGTGAAAGCACGTCAGTCCTTTATCAAATGATTATATTTCTACCATATACAATGCTCACTCTAAACTATATTGGCTTTACATAACCCAAAACACACCAATTCACATGTGAAAGCACATTGGTGGGTGTCACACACTCCCCGACAAAGTAAAAAAATGGCTCCTGACATTTCCAAAAATTCAAAAGTTCCAAACTAACATCAAAATACATATAACTCACAATTTCTCTCCACATCAGAAACTCCCTTTAAAATCCGTAAACAGGTGTAATGTATGGCATGTATGTTGGTGGCATGTACGCTGCAGGTTGGTATGTCAGTGGGAAATGGTAAGGTGTACCCCATAATGGTAAGTAAGATGCACTGTATGCCCCGACTGTGTTAACTGTAGGGTTCGGTTGTAATGAAGGCTGGCCAAGTGTGTCATAGGTCAACATGTTCCTCGGCCTTCTTTCCCTAGCAGATCGCCTAATCTCTGTGTGTATGTTTGCTGGAGGTGGAGTCACTGGTCTCTCTTCGTGTCCATTTCCTGCTTCTGTTTGGACTGACCAAGGTAAGTGTGCATTTTCATGCGTTCTTTCTGTATGTCTTTCCTCGTCTCTTGCAGGTGCTGAAACTGGATCAGGTAAGTATTCATTCTCAGTGAGTTGTGTTTGTCTTTGCTCTTCCCTTGTAGGTACTGTAACTGGATCAGGTAAGTATTCATTCTCAGTGAGTTGTGTTTGTCTTTGCTCTTCCCTTGTAGGTACTGTAACTGGATCAGGTAAGTATTCATTCTCACCCAAGGTTTCATCTCTTACAGATCCTTGGGCTGATCCTCTCTGGATTGAACCAGGTCTTTCAGGCACTTGGACTGAACCTCTCTGTTGTGTTCTGCTCATTGGTATTCGTAGCCAATAGCCTCCAGTGCTCTGTTCATCCTCTGAATCGTCTGAGTTGTCACTCTTATCTGTCTGTTCCTCCAAATCACTGACTCTTGCCAGCCTTTTCCTCTGTCGTGTCTCAGGTGCTGACTTCTCCGGACAAAGAGGAGTTTCAACAGGTAGGTCGCTCACAGGTAACAACAGGTTGCGATGTAGAGTTCTCCTTTTCAGCTTATCTCCAGCCTCTGGATAGACAACGTACACAGGATTTTCAGATACCTGTTCCTTGACTATGTATATTGCCTTCTCCCAGTAGGATCTTAGCTTTCCGGGCCCTCCTCGCTCGTTGAGATTCCTTACCAGCACTCTGTCTCCGGGCTGCAGGACTGCTCCTTTCATCTTGTTGTCATAATAGGACTTGCCTCTAGCACTTGACTTCTTGCTGTTCTCATTTGCAATCTGATAAGCATCAGACATTCTCTTTGCCCACTTTTCTGCATATCCCTTGGGTGAGACTAAGTCTGTCTCCCCCATCCGGCCAAATAAAAGATCGATTGGCAGGCGTGGATGATGGCCGTAAAGCAAATAGTAGGGCGAGTAGCCAGTGGACTCGTGTCGGGTACAATTGTATGCATGTACAATTTGTGGGAGATGGTCCTTCCAACGCTCTTTCTCCTTGTCTGCCAGCGTTTGCAACATCTGCAGTAGGGTGCGGTTAAACCTCTCAGCTGGGTTGCCTTGTGGGTGGTATAGCGACGTTCTGGAATGACCAACCCCTGACAGCTTCTGAAGCGTCCGAAACAACTCGTTCTCAAACTCACGACCCTGATCGTGGTGCAGTTTCGATGGGTAACCAAACCTGGGTATGAAGTCATTATATATGCGCTCTGCCGCAGTCCGTCCGGATTTGTTCTTTGTAGCGTATGCTTGGGCAAATCGTGTGAAATGATCAACTACCACTAGAATGTATTGGTAGCCTCCTCTACTGGTCTCAAGATGCAAGTAGTCGACACATACCAGCTCTAGGGGGGAGCTAGTGGTTATACTACCCATGGGGGCACGCATGTGGGTGACAGGTTTTTTTTGTTTTATACATGGGCACTTTCTTGTGACATAGTCCTCTATCTCTCTCTTCATGTAAGGCCAATAAAACTGTTCCCTAGCCAAGTGGATCACTCTCTCAGTTCCCACATGCCCCATCTCGTCGTGAAGATGTTTCAATGCCACATGCTTGTATTTTGCAGGCAGGACAAGCTGCTGTCTTTCATCAGTCCGTCTGTACAGGAGCCCATTTTCCAGGTGTAGTTTGTTCCACTCGTGTAAGAGTTTTCTGGTGAGTAGATTTGTTGCTTTCCGTGTCTCATCAGTAGGGACTGCGCTTGTCTCCTTGAGCCTCACGACCTCTCCGATGGTGGGGTCTTCTCCCTGTGCTCGAACAAGCTCATCGTGACTTATTGTTGGCAGGAGTGTACGCGGCTCTTGGCTTGTGTTAAGAGAAGCGATATGCAAGGCAGCGATCCAGGCCACATCCTTTCTCTGAGCTGCTTTGTTTCCCTCCCAGGTCGTACACACAACATCTTGGGATAGCTCCTCAGTGCAGGTTGTGATGTATTTCTCCATATCCAGCGGGATGCGAGACAATGTATCTGCATCTATGTTAACCTTCCCAGGCCGGTACTTCACATCAAATCGGAAATCACTGAGTTCTCCTACCCAACGATGTCCAACAGCATTTAGCTTTGCTGTGCTCATGATGTAGGTGAGGGGGTTGTTGTCTGTATAGATCGTGAAATGCGGGGCATAGTACAGGTAATCCCTGAACTTCTCGCACACTGCCCATTTCAAGGCAAGAAATTCCAGCTTCCCACTGTGTAGATTGTAATTTTTCTCAGCCGGTGTCAAAGTTCTCGATCCATAACCAATGGCCCTCAACTTCCCATCTTGCTGCTGGTAAAGGATAGCCCCGAGGCCCTGCTCTGATGCGTCAGTATGCAGTACGAACGGTAAGTTGAAGTCCGGGTATGCCAACACAGGTGGGCTTGTGAGCATGTCCACGAGTCGCTCTAGTGTTGCTTGATGTTCTTTCGACCATTCCACAGGGGCCCTAGAGGACAGTTGGGGTCCCTTGGATTTCCCTCTGTGTTTTGGAGTCCCTGTCATTCCATGTTTCACCTGCAGCAACTCGTAAAGAGGCTTTGCAATCCGTGAGAAATCCTGAATGTAGGATCGGTAGTAGCTTAGGAAACCAAGGACCCTTCTGATATCACCCACTGTCTGTGGTGTCTTGGTTTTGAGCAACAGCACCGCTTCCAGGTCTTTTGGGTCAATTTGCACTCCTTCCGCAGATACCAGTCGTCCCACGTAACGGACCTCACGCTGGAAGAGTTCACATTTCTCGGGCCTTAGTTTTACTCCATGACGCTGAAGGGCCTGTAGGACCTTGCGGACTCCCTCAACATGCTCTTCAAAAGACCTTGCATAACAGAGGACGTCATCGAGATATGGAATGCAGTACTCGTCCCTAAGGGAGCCAAGCATCTCCTCCATACTCCTCTGAAAGGCTGCAGGCGCATTAGAAAGGCCAAAGGGAATACGCACCCACTCGTAGAGGCCCCAGGGCGTGATAAAAGCCGTGAGATGTCTGGATTTCTGGTCGATAAAACCCTGATGGTAGGCTTTTCCCTGGTCCAAGATGCTGAACCAGGAATAACCACCAAGGGTGTCAGTCAAGTCTTGGATCCTGGGTAGTGGATGTCGATCAGCAACAGTCTTTTGGTTTAACAGACGATAGTCTATGCAGAGGCGTAACGTTCCGTCTTTTTTTCGAACGCACACCATGGGGGCAGAGTAAGGAGACTTGGATTTCACTATCCATCCCTTTGCCAGAAGGTCCTGGACGTACTCCTTGACTTCCCTGAGTAGTGGCTTTGGCACAGAGGAGTATGCTCTCTGAACAGGAATATCATCTTTGAGATTGAGCGACATTTGCAGACTCGGAATACAGCCGATATCGTCACCATCTTGTGCGAAAGCTGCTGACTCCTCATATAACATTTTCTTTACTGCCTCTCGCTGTTCCTCTTCCAGGTGGCTGGTATTAACTGATGGGCGCCCAGTGATCGGGTCTCAAACGTCCCAGCCAAATGGTGTCAGTGGAAACCAGACTCACACAAGTGAAACCAGACAGTGGAAACCAGACTCGCTTCTGGTTTTGGACTTCATCCTCATCCCGGACGAGCCCCCAAAAATCTGTTACAGGTACCAGGATTGGTACCAAATAGCCAGATGATAAGTTTCTGTAAACAGGACACACAAAATGACACAGGGCAATTTCACGTCTGTTCATCTCGCCTGCTCGTCAGAATGAGGATTTATTTACCAAAAACACAAGGTGCAAAACATATGGTAAACACATTTTAACAGTCTTAGACAATATTACACGAAATGTTCACTGAGCCACAAACAATACTTTCGCGCCATTTTCGCTAACACGGCACAACGGACAATCAAGCTAGACACCCACACAAACACATATATATATTCAGACATCCATCTCCTAGCTACCTAGCCGCTAACAATAGGCTTATCTAAACCGACTCATTCAGTATTCAATTCTTCCTCACCCACCTGTAAACAGGACACACAAAATGACACAGGGCAATTTCACGTCTGTTCATCTCGCCTGCTCGTCAGAATGAGGAAACAGCATCGCGCCGTTGTAGTCTAACTCTACTGTCGTAACGCCTGCCCAAATCAAAGCAAAAAGCACCACCCTGCCCCCTGCTGGCCACAGGGTGGAATGCACACTCCATACACAGTGAAAGCACGTCAGTCCTTTATCAAATGATTATATTTCTACCATATACAATGCTCACTCTAAACTATATTGGCTTTACATAACCCAAAACACACCAATTCACATGTGAAAGCACATTGGTGGGTGTCACATACACAACCAAACTATCCCTAAAACTGCATTATATACGAGGTAGAAAGGAATAATGTTGGATCAATTCTTATCACTACTTGTACCACTACTTGTTTTTTTCTGTAGCTTTTAGCCGCTTTCATCTCACACTTTTATTTTATTGTTTTGGCGGAAGTGCATCGATGTAATTTCCGTTGCGCGAAACTGAACTTTGGCGCCACATCTTGAACACTGGGAGAGACAGTGGGAACACCATCAAAAAGATGGATTCAAACATTGAAATAGTGCGGTAGTTTTAACTGAAAATGAACGTTAACTAACGGTATCAGAGAAGTCCTCAATCTCCTGGTTGTGGAGATGTAGAGTCGTACGAAACTCAGCAGAATAAGCTCTCTTCGGATAGATGTGTCGTTAACTCCGGTGAGGTTAGCGCTCCGTTGTTCGGTCAGCTAAGAAGGTATCGCTACTAAACAGCTCGTTTAACGTTACCTCTGGTAGACAAGCTGACTGTGGGTGAGAAGGAGCGCATGAATACACGCGCCTGCGGTGGTTTAATCTGTCACCATGAACAGGACCAAACTGAAGAAAACCAAGGTGAGTACAGAAGGTTTAGCTAACATGGCCGTTGTTTTTCTACAACAGTAGCAACGACTTTACGAGGATTTTAACAGGAACGTTACCGAACCAGCCTCTAACGAGACAGTATAACGTTAACGTTAACGGTTAAATGTGGCACCTGCGGTAGTTTATTATGTCCACAGTCTCTGGTTGACTCAGTTAAGTCTGGTTTAATCATTATATATATTAGGGGAACGACATATTCATACATTTATATACAAATGTTAAATGTGATGCTCTGTTGTAACTTGGTGTCTCATTGGACAACAGACGAATGTCTCCAGGTAAATGCAGGTACATGTTTTCTTTGTGGTTTCTGTCAGGCACCTGACGTGTCTGGTCAGAAGAACATCTCATCCTTCTTTTCCTCTCAAAACCACCAGAAGGTACTTTTTTCTTTTTCTTTCTTTTACTAAGTTGTTTCTGTCTTTGCAGCATTTTCAGTTTTTGACGGGATTTTCAAATCTTGATATTATAACATAATCACATTATGGATCATTTCGACAGATTAAGAATTTGAGAGATCATTATTAGTAATGTGCATGTATTTGCCAAATAGGTAGATGCATATATATTGTTCATTTCACCTGGTAACAACAATCGCATAAGAACATTACATAACTTATAACTGTAAATTGCTAAAATGGTGTCTTTAAGACCAGAATTAATTAAACATTACATATAATACCCACCATGTATAATTTCTCTGTGCTTTTTGTTTTGCTCGTGTTGGCAGCACTTTCTTCTTTTGTCTTTAAACTCATTACACACCTCTTTAAGTTGCTTTGGTCAAGGATGTTACTGATTTACTCATCTAATTGTTTTTACCTCTTATGTTTATCGTCTTCTGTTATTTACTTGCTTGTCCCTTTTCTTACCTTTTCCCTTGCTATGCACCCTACGCTGCAGTGCACTGTTGTATTTCTCTCTCATTTACATAAACAGTGTACTACTACTAACGTTTAGCTAATGTATCAACATTTTCATTTTACTATGTTTGTTTTAGGCCTTGTCGTCTTCCAAAAAATTCACTTGCACTGCACTTGCCAGGACTGAACCTCTAATCAAAGATGGTGAAACCTCCACATTCAGACCCCATTCCCCCCTAAAGAGGAGTATCCTTGGGGACCTTGAAAACTTCCTGTCCACCTCGCCTGATCTTTTCTCTGTGCCCGAGACCCCCAGCAGTCAGATCAGGCTCGATTCCCCTTCTCCTTCCAGAAATCCAGGTCGGCCGAGCCCCCAGCCCAGCAGAGAGGTGGCGAGCCTGGAGAAGCTCGGCCAACTGTCCCCCATCTGTCGGAGTCCTCGCTCCAAAGGGCAGAGTGCACGGAGAGTCGTAACCGAGGAGGGAAGAAAACCCAAGTGGGAAGAGGGATGTTCTGGCTCAGTAAAAAGAGTCATCAGCCCTCCTCAAGCGTCTCACAATGCAAAGAGACCAAGAAATGTCAATATGCAGGCACATACATCTGTGCTCAGCCCCACAGGTAGCAATCTGAAAGCAGCGAGGTCTGTGATTGGCACTTTGAAGACGCCTCGTTTTTCAAGAGTCCAGTCAGAGGGTCGGTCTGAGGGTCACAGCAGAAGTACTGAAGTGGTCTTCAATGGCAACAAAAACTCTTTTGGGGAACAGAGAAAACATCAGAATACGATGAATGAACATGAGAAAGATTCTGGTTTTACTGTGATAACAGAGCAGAAAGCAACTGAGGTGAAGGATACTCCCACTCTCATTGCTCACATGCACAAACCTGGTGCTCAAACCATAACGGCTGCAACGAAGAGAGGTGCGAAGGGGGGAGAGATTGACCTTAACAAGGCAGGAGCTACAGTAACAGCAATGACCTCGTCAAATGAAGACGGGGACAATGGGACATCATCGGATCAGGATCGAGCTGGAGGTAATTGTTAACTGTCACTATTTTTGTTGTGACAAAAAAGCAGGCATGTTGCAGAAGACTCCCAGCCCTGCTTTAATGTATGTTTCATTGAAAAACATGGAGTTCAAAAGTGTTTCTCTGAAGCAAAGTGTCCGTGTGATTGGCCCTCAGTTAAAAACATGGTGTCACCTACCAACAATGCCGCCTTTAAGACAAGGAAAACACAAGATTTAAGCTTTTAAACTATATTATGGAATCCCTGATGACTGTATATTGAGGGGCATATCATCATGATATTAATAATATATTTATACATTATACATGCAGCTTTATTTTACAGCCTTTTCTTTCCACGCTAATGTTTTTTTTTTTTTCTTCTTTTTCGCACAAAAGAAAATACAGGAGTGACGTCATCGGGTCCTGTGGAGGAGTTGTTGGACGAGAGCTGGTTTGCAGAGCAGATGGATCACAGTGAAGGTCTTGTCACAGATGATAAATCAAAAAAAGCCCGGTGAGAGATGCATGAACAGAATTTTGCCGCATAGTTTGATTAGGTTAGGGGATGATAAAATTGCTCATGTTGATAATAAAGGAGGAAATATGAGCACTTGACACAGAGTGTGTGGCTTCAAGCACTTGACCTGGTGACCAATAATCTGCTGACAAGCTGCTATCTGTCAGTTGATCCCTCTGTGGGCAGGTGTTTCAATTCATTCTGATTTTTAGAAATGATACGTGGCAGATGTATGATATATTTCCTCTCTGTTGATACAGTAAGGTGCCAGACCATGTGATCCTTTCTGGAGGCCTAAACAACCGCTACTGGGTTGTAGATGTGGAGGAGAGGCCTGGCCTCAAAGCACTGACCATCTCATGCTCCAAATCTCTACATCCAACTGAAACGTGTCTGTTGAAAGATGGATGGTAATACCTCGTGTTAAGGTCTTCTGTTCTGTTCACATTGTTATTCAATTACTTACTTTCATCGTGGTGTGCATCAAACTTCTCCCCACAATGCCCGGATTTGTGAAAGTAGCACTGAGTTTTCTGTTTCTTTGCCTATGTCTTCATTATGCGTGTTTGTGTGTCTTTGTCTTAATATCCGTCTAAAAGTATCATTCCTTTGGTATTTCCAGGGAAACGACGCCCGTTTGTTGTGGTGCTGTGGTGCATCTAGAGGGCTGCTCTGATGGTGGATGCTGGGTAGTGGACAGGGAGCAGGGCTTCCTGGTTTTACTACCTGACAGTCTTATCTCAGGTACCAGCATCTCTAACTCCATCCGCTGCATGAGACGTGCAGTACTGGGAGATATGTTCAAGGTAAAAAGCTTTACAAGTACTATGAATATCAGTACCTGTTTTTATGTTTGCTGATTATTGTGTATTGTCCCTAAATCTCCTATTTTATTAAGTGGGCAGTACACTCTCACACACAATGCTATACTCTTTACCTTCTCCTGTTCTTTCTGTTTGCCGTGATGCAGAGTTTTGACGGCGGCTCGAAGCAAATGCTAAACGGCACCATGGTCCATGAAGTCTTCCAGAGAGCAGCTACAGCTAAAGATTTTTCTTTGGAGACACTGTCTAAGATGGCGGACCAAGCCCTTTGCCGTCCTCAGTACCTGGGAGACATGTAAGCGGTCCGATTATACCCTACCCTAAAAATGATCAAGTGTCTCGACCCAATTCAGAATAGACCTTACCTCTAAATCTTGATAAGAGCAAATTCAAAAGATCTAAGTTTGATAAATTACAACTGTGTCTCTAACATGTGTTATTGAAAACAAAACACATGTTAGAGACGTTATAAATGAGACCAAATAAATCCATTTAGGCAGAGTTAGCAGACTATCTCATTCTTCTTATTTCCTTCATCAATAAAACAAACAATGTACGCTAGCTAGTTATGAGCAGGCTGCAATTATCAGAACAATAGGAACATTCAGGCTCCGCCATGTGGCTCAAAGGTGTCCTGCACATGTTAATGTTAAAAAGGAAGACTATGGAAGACATTTATTTGGCTAATAAAATCTCCAGCGACCCACCTGCGGGTCCCAACCTAGTCTATACAGGGTGCCACAAACCTTTAATGTGTGTAATGATACGGTTCACAGTTGTTCATAACAGAGCACTTGAATCATGAAATACAGAAACAATGGAGAAATACTGCACAGTTTTCATGTGATGTATCCACTTCATGTTTGTGTGCATATTCTTTGTCTTATTATGTTTGTGTTTTGTCCGTTGGTCTCTAGGTACAGTTTGGGTGTAAGTCAGGAAGAGATGAAGCAGGAGCTGCATGATTATCTTCCCTCACTGGAACATTGGGCAAAGGAATACCTGAGCTCCCCAACACCAAAAGCCATCAGCCTAAAAATGTATGTACACACACACACACACACAGCGCTAAAGATTTGTGAACAAAACTTTATTAGCTGTTTATATGTCAATCTCTGTCTCGATGAACTCAGCAACAGCAGATGTCAGGACTCTGCAACTGTTGTCACAATAGCAGAGCTGGCAGACATAGAAGAAAATGTGTGGTCGCCGAGATTTGGTCTGAAAGGGAAAATCGATGTAACGGCGCGGGTTCGAATTCAAAAACCACGAAGCGGTAGTCACAGAACGTCGGAGGAGAGGACTGTTCCCCTGGAGCTGAAAACTGGAAAGGAGTCAAACTCGATAGAACATCGCAGTCAGGTTGGTGGACCACACGGGCTCAACTAGGTAGATGTGCATATGTAGACTGTGAAAAGGCAGGTTTAAACCGACTTTCAAGATGTCCATATAAGTGTGTGTCTGTGTGTAGGTGATTCTTTACACTCTGATGAGCTTGGAGAGATACAATTCTGAAGCTGGCTTCCTGCTTTACCTCAAGACTGGCAGCCTGCACCCTGTAGTGGCCAGCCACATGGACCGCAGAGGTACAGTGCTCCCACATGAGCTTTGACAACTTGCCCAACACCAGTTTTAAACAACCATATAAAAATAGTGTTTTATATCATTAATAATTGTAGAGTTTTAAGCATATCAGGCGATATATTGTCCCAGAAATAACTGCGATTAACTCTTTTCTTAAGACCATTTTAGGCTGCTGATATAATATTAAAATAGCATAATAATGCAAGTACACCCTTTAAATGAGCAATGAACTTTTAATTATTAAAGATATTCAGGAATTGGAATGTTAAAAAAAAAAAAAGATATCCTAAATAAATAAAACTAAAACAATAAATATCAACTGTTAACAAAAATGTGCAAGTAGATATTAGTGAAAACTGCTGTTTATTCTGTTATGTCCATATATTATATGATAAGTCGATACAGTAAGTGTTGTTATTGGCCTATATAATCTTGTATACATGTATTATTAATTATTTACACATTTACAGTGTCCTTTCAACTAAATTGTGCATGTTTGAACCACAACACAATGCTGCAGTGAAACCAAAGTAGTCTTCTTACATTCTTTCACTGCAGCATGTCTGCCGTCGCCTTTATTGCTGAACTCTACGTTTATTTCAGAGCTGCTGAAGCTGAGGAACACCCTGGTTCATCACATCCACAACTGTGTGGAGAAAGAGGCGAAGCGGAGCCGTTTGTCTAAACTTCCTGACATCCTGACAGACAGACAAACCTGCCAGTATTGTCCTCAGCAGAGAAACTGTGCTTTATATGAAAGGTAACTTTTTTTTTGAACTCATGTTGCAGCTGTGGGAATGTTAAGCATTATGATTTTTATTAAACTTATCAGTCAGTTAAACTTGTCCTCTTTTCTCACAACTTCCTCTTTCTTTTTTCTCAAAACCTGTCCTCGCCCTTCCTCCAGGGTGGTCGATGGCAGCTCTGCAGACGTCTGCGAGGATGTTGTGCGTGACTTCCTCCAGCAGGAGACGGGTCACCTGATCCCACCACATCTAAGCTATTTCTCTCATTGGCTGCTGCTCTGCTGCCTTGAGGCTGCCAGCATGGAGGCCAAGAATGGCCGAAAGCGCGTGTGGCTTCAGACGGCTGAAGAGAGGTAAAAATCTGGTCTCTCAAACTTTAGACATGTAAACACTCCCAGTCCAATATATAAAAACGTGTGTAGAGAACTAGCCCCTTCATACTGTATGTAACGGTTAATACAGAGTATTTGTTTCATCTGACCTGTGTTTCTAGTGAGAAGAATGGGAGCTGTGTCGGGAATGTGCAGCTCAGTGGTCCAGTGACCGTGCAGTCTGAAGGGGTTTTCCTCCATCGTTTCCAGCGAAGCAGCGTGGTGCCACAGGAGGGTTTGGCCAGCAGCGGTTTGGCCAGCGGGGATCGCATAGTTGTCAGCGACCAGAAAGGTCGACTGGTTGGTTTGGCAACAGGATACCTGTGTGAGGTCAGCAGGACATCCATCAGCTGCACTCTGGACAGGTGAGAACGAATCCACATATAACTGCCATCTGAAGTATTTAAGACAAAGGAAAACTACAGGAGAGTGAATTGTTTGGATTCAGCTGCTCAGTTGAAGTCACTAATCCGATTTACACGTTGTGTGTTTTATAGAGACCTGTCCAAGTTCAGTGGTGTGTTGTTTCGATTGGACGGTGATGAAGGTGTGGTGGGCCTCAGCACTCACCTCACCAATCTCTCCAGGCTGATGGAAAACTGTCAGGACAGGTAGCTGCAGTAAAATGCAATAATGCAAAGTTGTGATTTTATAGAATGTATGGAATGGCAAAATCTAAATATTGCTAGTAGGACATTAACTAGGTGACAGTTAAAACAATAGCCTCAAACATTTTATATGTGTGCAGTGATCGTCTGAGGGAGCTGGTTGTCGACCTTCGTCCTCCAGAGTTTATTTCCAACCTCAGTTCTGTTCTGCCAAGAGAGGCCAAGGACACTGTGGCCAACATCCTGAAAGGTGACTAAGCTACACTGCTCTGCTCTTCCACTCTGCTTGTCTCATTTTCTTTCTTATCTGCTTTCCTTTACTCAGTTTTATTCTGCTTTCCATTACTGTGTGGCACAATACTATAAATGAGCAACTTAAAATGATATGCACACTTCCCCGGAAGTTTTGCTCAGTTGCGTAGTTGTAGTTTCACATTTAAATCAATAATAGAACATTTTCTAACAATGAACCCGTGTGTGTGTTCAGGTCTCAACAAACCCCAGAAGCAGGCCATGAAGAAGGTGTTGTTATCTAAAGACTACACACTGATTGTTGGCATGCCAGGGACGGGCAAAACCACAACCATCTGCACCCTGGTAAACTCCTAACCATGCTCTAAAAACCTCACCTCACCTGAACCGTAAATGGACATTATCTACTCCAAGTGAGACCAGAACTCTAACCCTCTCTTTCCTTCTTGCTCTTTGTCTCTTCCTCACTTTTTCTCTCAGGTTCGCATCCTTCATGCATGTGGGTTCAGTGTGTTGCTGACCAGCTACACCCACTCTGCTGTTGACAACATCCTGCTGAAGCTAAAGCGCTTCCGGGTTGGCTTTCTGCGTCTTGGACAGGGGCAGAAGGTGCAGTATGGTTTGATTTTATTCAATGTGTTCAGTACAGCATAGAAAATAAGCATTCACGTCCCACATTTTGTTATTTTAAACTGTCACTTTGTAGATATATTTGCTGTTTAAAAAAAGGTTATTCCATTCTCTCATGTGGTAGTTTGCATTAAAGCACAAATCACTAATAAATGTTATTGAAGTAATACAAAATATAAACATTTGGGGGATGGTTTGATCTGTATTTTTGAAATATTCAAGAGTTCAACAAATTAGAACCTCTAATGTTTAAATCTCTTGTTTTTTCCCCTCTGACTTCTCTGATTTCTCTCTTTTCTGCCGACCTCTCCAGGTTCATCCAGACATCCTGCCTTACACAGAGGAGAGCGCGAGAAAGAAGGGAGTTCACACTCTGTCAGAGTTAGAGCAGCTCTATAACAAGGAGGTAAGGAGTTAGTTTGTGGAATATCATAATTGCAACTACTTTGACTGATTTATAGACACTGAAATCAGCATTTCTTTTAAATATTTAACATCTAATCTCTATTTTTTTTCTGCATCAAGACATGCCACTTGTTGATATTGTAATTTAACAAATGTACAAATGTTGTGAACATCTTACCATTCTAAACTGATTCTCTCTCTCTCTGTCTCTGTCTAGCTGGTAGTGGCAACCACCTGTATGGGCATCAAGCATCCCATTTTCACACGTCGCCGGTTTGATTTCTGCATCGTAGACGAAGCTTCACAGATCAGCCAGCCTATCTGTTTGGGACCCCTGTTCTATGCCAAGAGATTTGTCCTGGTGGGAGATCACCAACAGCTGCCACCAATAGTACAAAATAAGGAGGCGAGGTAAAGTGTGTATGTGTAGATTAGGTATATGTTGTTAAATTGATCAAATAAAAACTAGCGTGCTAAAGTAACACTTCACCCCTAAAATGACCATCTGCATATCGATTATTCTATTATAAAAAGCGGACTAGATCTTTGATGATTTGAAATAAATTGAGGCCAGGTTTAACAACAGCAAAACTATATCAAAACATCCATTTACAAACTCTCACACAACTTTTTCAGTGTGCAAAGACTCGCAGCGCACCTACAAAAGCATGAGACAGTAGTGCCACAAGTGTTTAGGGAAAAATGCACGTTTGGAAAGTACTGAGCGTACAACAGGATAAACGATACCTGGATTATCCTGTGAGAGTTTCTAAAAAGAAGTTTTGATATAGTTTTTCTGTTAAACCTGGCCTCCAATTCACTTTTGGATTCTCCGTTCATGGTTGAGGCATGCGAGAAAAACTAAGTTTTCCTCCAGAATTCAAGGAAACGTGAGTAAGTCATTGATATACAAATGGTCATGATAACGGTGAAGTATTCCTTTCGTACTTTTTTGTAGTTATTTGTCTTCGTGAGGGTAAAACATGGAGGAAGCGCAGGGTAAATTTGGTAATTAATGCAAAGTTAGAATAATGTCAATAGAAATATCAGTTCCCAATTTCTTTATTCTTTTTCTTCTAGGTCACTTGGGATGGACGAAAGTCTTTTTAAGCGACTAGAGCTCCACAGTGAAGCAGTGGTCCAACTCAATGTACAGTACCGGATGAATAGGTACACCAACATACACAGACAACACTATATGCTTCAGTAATATTCTCTTGTTTATCATGAGCTCATCCATTAGACCATTCAAATGGCAATTGAACTCTTATCTACGAGGACACACGCCATAATAAACAGTGTGTGCTCTGTGTTTTTAGGCAGATAATGTCTCTCAGTAACTCCCTGATGTATGAGGGCCGGCTGGAGTGTGGATCAGAGAGGACAGCCACGGCCCTGCTCAGCCTGCCCTTCCTGCTCTCTGTCCAGTCGGAGCTTAGTTCCTACTCCAAGTCTCATCCGCAGCACGACCTGGCTTGGATACATGCCACATTGTTGCCCAGCAGCCCTGTCTGCTTCCTAGACTGCTCCATGGTTGGTTGAATGTTTTACGAGCCACCTTTTTACCCGTTATTAGCCAAGAGGATCGATGCATCTTTTATTAGGTCTGCCTTCTAGTGAAAGGTCAAGGAATTAAGTCGGCTGCCTCAACAGTCGAAGAAAGTTATTTATGCGAAATAAGATTGTCGTGAGTAAGACAAAGGAGGTGTGCTGGTCTACATCTTGTTTTTCTCCTTTAGGTGCCAGCAGTGGAGTCTGTGGAGAAGGGAGGCGTTAGCAATCATACCGAAGCTGCTCTCATACACAAGTTGCTTTCACTGCTGATAAAGGTGCATCATTTGCATTTGAAGTATTTATGGCATAAAAACTGGGTTTTTAAAGTCCTGGCTTAATTCTTGGGGTCATGAAGTGTTCTTAATACAGGGGAGGGGGGGGGGAATAGAGAAATAGTAGCTATTTATCATACTAACCCCTGCTTATTTTACTTTCTTCAGGCAGGGTGTAAGCCCAGTGATATAGGTGTTATCGCCCCCTACAGGCAGCAGTTAAAGAGTATCTCTGCTCTGCTGCAGTCCTCTGCTTTCACCGGTGTGGAGGTGAATACAGTGGATAAATACCAAGGACGGGACAAAAGTCTGATCATCTTTTCTTTTGTCAGGAGCACTGCAGAGGAAGGAAACGTAAGTGTTTGTCTTCCCATTGTCCTTTTTTTAACTCCTCTTCTCCTCTCTGCATTAGTGAACAAGCAAATAAACAAGTGAGTGGAAAAATGACCTGATTCTCTGCTGCTTCTCCTTTCATAGTTAGGAGAGCTGTTGAAGGACTGGCGTCGCCTGAATGTAGCCATTACCAGGGCTAAACACAAGCTGCTGATGGTGGGGTCCGCCACGACGCTACGACGCTACGCACCTGTGGAGAAACTGCTCAACCATCTGCAGCAAGAGGACATGATATCCTTTAATTACAAAATAATCTTTAATGGGAGTACTGTAAGCATTAAGTCAGTTATTGCAAAATGCGTTACTGAACTGGTTACTGCAGAAGTCTTTTTTTCAGTTCTATACAGCAGAATTAAGCTTCACATGTTACGGAAATTTAAAGTGTGCTGAACAGCAAGTCCCCAGTGTTTCCAAAGAATGGTGGCTGAGACTACGAGACTGCTTCTAAGCAGTTTTTAGTGATTTAACCTTTGTTCTTGTTACATGTCGTCTTTGTAGACGCAGAATACATAGAGACATTTGTTTTTCCTGAACCCTTACTTCACATTATCCAGCTCCCCCCAGCTGCCCACAAGGCCTTACCAAGCATGCCCCTGTGATGGAAGTCTGGTGGTATTTCAGGTCACCTCATCAGGGCAGAGGTTTTATGCCAATCTTGAGGCCAAAGATGCAAGTCTTAATGTTGATTAATTATAAATACAACACATTTAATACACAGTTTTAAAAGTATCAATAGTTGATGTCTGTGCGGTGAAACAAGGTACTGGACACTGAACAGCTAAAATATTTGCACACAAAATTGTACTGTATCTTTAATTGGTTGAACTGTCACTGGTGGATTATGGTACTGTCCATCAAACATCAACTAGGAATAAACTAAACTATGGTACTTTTGATCAAATACCTCTATCGATACACTGACAATATTCACTGTTGGTACTTTCTCTAAGCGTTTACACACAACACAGAAAGTCACTCATAATGTGAATATGGAGACCAAACCTTTTTATAGTTCATGTCACTCAGCTACAACAGTCAGATATGCTCAGGAAGGTCTATCAGTCCACTAAAACACAGTTTTAAGGACAAAATTGTTGCACTTAAAACTGAAAAGTGAAGCTACATCACAATATTACAATAAACTTTGATTTAGTTTTAAAGGACCTAATCAATATCTTTTGTTCCAGCTCGAACCTCAAGAACATTTATGAACCATGAGGTGATTGCTGTAGTGTATAGTTTCTTGTTTAGTGGTTCAACTGGACTTCATACATACTTGAAATATATGTTGATGCAATATAGAAATATTGCATCAACATTACTCTGTTTTAATCTGTGAATCGGCCACACCGACCTACAACAGTACAGAAATGAAACAACAAACTGGTATATAAATAGTTTCTCTTTATTCCTCAGTTAACAACATTATACTGTTGGTAACAGAAAAAGCTAAAGCAAGTTTTTGATTCACTTCCTTTTGCGTACAACAATATACGTGAAAATCTAAAGCTGTACGGAGACGGAATGATAAAGGAAGCTACCTGGTATCATGATAATCAGTTAAAACTCAAGGAATATGTAGGAAACCACAAGTTAGGAGGAAATATATTCTGCTAAAATGTAATTTAATGCTGATCTGTGATAATTTAACTGGTGATTATTCTTTTAATTATTAGAGCATGCTGGAAAACCGACAACCTCTGATTTTACATGTTTTGTGTGTGTATTTTGTTAATACTGAGATTTTTGCGTTATGAGAATAAATACAAATACTATCAAAGTGTGAGGTGTATTTTTACATCCTGTTGTGTGTTGTCATGCTTAGTGATGTTTCATTATTAGATTGACCAGTCTGGACAATAATGCTTTGTTTAAATTGACTCATTTTTATTACATTTTTTTTTTTAAATCATATGGTACAACGCCTGTTTGTGGGTACATAATGACTGTCCCATCATCCCCAACCCTCCTAGCGTGCATGTGGCTATAGTGTGATTGTTCCCTGCAGCACAGTGACGGACTGTCCAGATATATTGATTCTTCCGTCATCTCTCACTTCTAGTTCCAGCTCCCCGCCTCGACTGGAGCACTGGTAAGCTACACAAACACAGAGGGGATAAAACGAGCGTCAGTATCTGTTTATAGGGAGAAACAATGCCTGAGATCAAGTTAATCACACAAAAAGACTTTGCCTCTGGTTTAGTTTAATTGCATTGGTTTAGAATTAGAGAAATTGCTAATCAGATTAATTTGACGGAATTAATAATAAAAACAAAGCAAAACAATGCGCACCAACGCAGAGAGGCAGCCATCTGCGGAACCATCTTATCTGGTGATAAGTTTATGTTGATTTTATATGATAATGTGATGTACTTTTTAAAAACTTTTATATTCTGTATATTGATTAGTTCGGAGCCTATTAGCACGATGAATATCTTCCCCTAGGCTACGATTTTACAACACCAACACTTCTGTAACACTTGTATAGTATAATTATAATGTAACAACATACTATTACTGTATGAATATATTAAACACTGTCAACTTTCATTTTGCTGATGTTTTGATCATTTTAGCCTCTTCTGTATTTATAGAATGTAGTCTGAATCATTCATTGCAATATGTAACCTGATTCTCATGTTTTACTGCTAACAGATCTCTTATACGACTGCCCACTGACATGGCATTAAAGTTATCATTGAAAATGTTGCTCTCGAAACATCTTAAAATGCACATTTTTAGATCATGGAAATCAGAAATTTTCTGAAGGGGGTGGGACAAAACCCCTAACAGACAGAACACTCATTTTTTGAACCTCTCTATTTTTCTAAAAACCCTGTTTATGGCCATGGTTGGACCTGTGTTGATACATTGTTTTGAAGCTTTAATTTCCAAGTTAAGAACCACTAATTTAAGATGACAATGATGAAGTATTATTTTCTTAAGTCTTCAATGAAATCCACACAGCTTCTAAAGGCTTTTATTTTGAAGGTTACCCACAAAGTTGCAGCGAACCCGGATGTTCTTCCATTAACAACATGGCGCCTAACGTTAGTAGAAACAGCAGAGTATCTTTGTTGTGTTGATAAAGTATCAGTTAGCTCCATCAGTACTGGTAGACCAGAGTCTCTAGCTGTGTCTCAATTCAGGGGCTGCATCCTTCGGAGGACCCAGCCTTCGCGGTCTACGTGGGCCGCGTCCTTTGAGGACCGCAAAGGCTAGACCGTGCGGTCTACGAAATGAGACGGCCTACGCTACAGAGGACTTCCTGTTTGCGTCAACAGCTGTTCCCGCCCCGCCCCCCTCTTGCTGCTCCCGTCCCTAAAATCCCTGCTCAACAGGATTATATATATATAATATATATATATATATATAATATATACATTAAACTAAAACCTATTCAGTATATATACTGGAAAGGTTTTAGTTTAGTGTTTTAATCAGTTTTTTTATCATATATTCAATAATAAATTCATAGATCTTTTTCATAATATTGTTTTTCTATATTAATAATCAGTTAATTAAATCAGTTACTAATAACTAATTTTCAATCAGTTATAGTTCTGGTAATTAAATTAATTTATCAATAACTTTATTTAATTTCATTCACACATACATATATATTTACATGTACATATATATATAGCAATCCTAAGGCAGAGGAAATCAATCAAGACAGTTAATATTAACAGCAGCAAAACAAATGTCAGCAAACGTGTTTATTAACTCTCAGTAACACACGTGCATATACTTTATATTTTTTAAATAAGTTGATGAAAAGAGAAACATTTATCAATAATGTTCACACAGGGATGCAAACTTAGAAGATTGACACATTTTACACAGCATAATATATACATATTCACATAGAAATCATTTACATGGACGTCTTGTGTAAATTTAAATAAATAAAATAAAAAGGTGACATCACAACTGTCATCTCTGTGACAGCAACATGAACACATGAGAAGGATCTACTGGTTGTGTTATTAGTGAAGGCTTTGTACAGGATGAGAGCTCATGTAACTGTAACCTGAAGTACAGGATGGTCAAATGGAGATATTACAAATGGACTAATGTCTTAATTCAAAGCTACGGCTGCTGAATGTTTGTCCATCGTTCTCCCCTCAGCTCCTGGCTCTCTGTAACAAAACATGAACAGAATCAGCAAAATACTCAAATTCAGTGTATTCGTGTAGTTAATCTCAACGTTTGAAACGTTACCGGACTTAAAGTGATATTTCAGGTTCACAACCGGTCTACCTGAGCTCACGTTGGTCCGTTTATGTACATGATATAAAGTATAAATCATCTGTAAAATCATCACAAACTCAGGAAGATATTATTCAACCTCTGAGGTTTGAAAGTGAAGTTTTTAAAAGTTACTTTACAAGGCTTAACTACGGTCGGATGCAGGCAGCCGAGCTGCCGGTAATAGCGCACCGGCACGCAATGCATCTTGGGATATGGTGGGCCGCGAAGCATACATCAGATGTGTCCTCCAAATCTCCGACGACAAGGCTGCATTCGTCGGCTGCATTGAAGGACTCTTCAACAAAAATGCGAAATGGGACAGCACTAGTCGCAGCGCTGTGACGCAACCGGTCTACGAATGCAGCCTCCGAAGGATGCAGACCCTGAATTGAGACACAGCTTCTGTATGTCTCGATGAACCTGTCTGAATGGACTTTTAGCTGTTCACCTTTTTTCTGGATGTTTTTCCTCTGACTCATCTCCCGGTAGCCTACAAAGCTATTGAAGTTAGCTTAGCATGCAAGCATGCTGTGCAAGTTAGCAACACAGCGCTAGTCAGAGTTTAATGGAGAGTAAACGGTGTTTCTGACGGAGTTTGTGTGGAGAAAACGTTTCTGTGGTTTAGTGAAAATGTCTCGAGTCCAAATGCTGAGATCTTTGTTCAACCAGCGACTAACTGCGGCTGCTGAAGAGATATTTGGTCTGTTTGAAAGAACGATAGCAGAGTACGAGGAGGAACTCTCTGGTTCAAAAGAGGAGAACGAGCGACAACGGAAACTACTGTACGCTGTTTTGAACCCTGTAGTCCGGATACAAAGAGCAGGTTGGTTCACTTTGTTTCTTCTCTCAGTTATCAAACACTGTTTATGCTACGTCTGCTAACTTTATAGTTTAGTTTGGAGTGAGATTCGGTTGCAATTAATCTTTTTCTTCTTCTGATCTATTCTCTCAGCTTCTAACGTTATATGACAGACAATATTTCAGTTTGTTCTCTTTGATAACACCACATGGATTTAGCAGCTTGTTGAATTCTAAAATGGTTCATATGTTCATGGTCACATACGAGTTCATTATATTATTATATTATCTGGTTCCATTGATAACATCCAGCTATTATCACAACACATATACACAAAATCATCACAGAAAACTGCTCCCTAAAATATGATCATAAATCAACAAACATCTATCAAACAATTACAAGCACACTACCTAAGAGCAACACATAACCGTGTGTACGAGTGTGTGTGGGGGGGTTCTACCTTGACCTATAGGTTCCTGAGAGCAGTCTCTAGACGAAGTTTATTAGTTCAGATTGTGTCATTGTTGTTATTGTCACATTTCAGTTTCATCATCTTTACATGGATGTTCTCTACAGCTGACTACCATGGTGGAGTGCTATTGGTTTAGAAACGGAGCGCACCTATGATGCACGACGTCCACGGTTACGTTGTGGCTGCTTCTGAATGTTGTATCCACTGTTTCTACGGTGGCACGTTTAAGTACATTTGTCAACTATAACTGCCCACAGTTGACTTTTTTTGCCATGTGACTATTGATGAGCTCATTGCTGCTGGTGCGTTGTGTCTTTACAATTTGTGTCGTTATCTCTGTTTGGTAACTGTGCACAGGGAGTGTAAGAGGGAATGATAGCAGGAAAACAAAGTATGTACAGGAGACTTTGCTCAATACTAATATTTCTTTGTAACGTCTCTGTGTGTGTTTTCTGTTTTCCTGCAGACGTCCAGCAGCTGTTGGTGGTTAAAGAAGAGGTTCCCCCTGAGCAGCAGGAGTGGAGCTCCAGTCTGGACCAGAAGGACCCAGAGCCTCCACACATTAAAGAGGAACAGGAGGACCCAGAGCCTCCACACATTAAAGAGGAACAGGAGAAACTCTGGACCAGTCAGGAGGGAGAGCAGCTTCAAGGACTGGAGGAGGCTGATGTCAAGTTCTCATTCACTCCTGTGAAGAGTGAAGATGATGAAGAGGAAGCTCAGTCCTCACAGCTTCATGAAAGACAAACTGAACAGATGGAGACAAAAGCTGATGGAGAGGACTGTGTAGGACCAGAACCAGACAGGAACTCGGATCCAGATAGACATCAAGGACCAGATACTGATGGAGACTATTCTGACAGTGATGATTGGAAGGGGACCAGAGAACCTCAGTCAGGTTTAAACTCTTTGAAACCTGATGAAGTTTCTGTCAGGGATTCAAGATGTAGTGCTGGTGAGAAACCTTTTAGATCCTCTGAGTGTGGGAAAAGCACTGGCACGAGTGGAGATCTGAAGAAACGCATGATAATCCACACAGGAGAGAAACCTTTCAGCTGCTCAGTCTGTAAGAAATCTTTTAGCAAGCGTACAACTTTACAGACACACATGATAATCCACACAGGAGAGAAACCTTTCAGCTGCTCAGTCTGTAAGAAGTCTTTTAGCAAGCGTACAACTTTACAGACACACATGAGACTCCACACAGGAGAGAAACCTTTCAGCTGCTCAGTCTGTAAGAAGTCTTTTAGCAAGCGTACAACTTTACAGACACACATGATAATCCACACAGGAGAGAAACCTTTCAGCTGCTCAGTCTGTAAGAAGTCTTTTAGCAAGCGTACAACTTTACAGACACACATGAGACTCCACACAGGAGAGAAACCTTTCAGTTGCTCAGTTTGTGATGAACGATTTCGGCACAAGTCAATTCTGAAGTTACACATGATTATTCATACAAGTACCAACCGGCTTTAGTGGTTCTGTTTGTATACAAAAGGTAAATCTGACGCGCCACATAACAGGGGAAGAACTCTGGTGCTTTTTATCCTATCTTTATTCAAAAGCATGTTTTAATTTGAGTGTTGCTTATTGATTCCACGTTTAGATTTTGAATTGTTTCCCTCTAACCCTGTCCTCACACACAATTAGCCCCCGCTTGCGATTAGTGACACAATAAACCTTGATCGCTCTGAGAGATCCATGCTTTGCTTAAGGTGACGCCTCCTCAGGTTGGCAGGGAGTTAGTACTGTTAGTTTTAACAAAGGTTGGGTAATATTGTTAAGATACTTTTTGTAATCTCTTGTCATAAGTTTGTGACTAAAGCATTAAAGTGACGAGCACATTATTGCACAGTGTTCATTTGATGATTTTTAAGTGATTTTTCATAAATTGATTAATGTATAATCTTACATACTCTTGAGATTAGAATTGTTTAAGATAAGTAATTGAAGTAACCTTGGATTGATGCAAAAAATGTAAATCATTTAAAGAAATATCCGGACTGACATTTCACTCAGGTGCTGGACAGGAAGGACAAGAAACGAGTGTTAACTGAAAGAAACGTCAAAATTGGAAGAGTACGTTGATCTTGTGTAGAATTAGCTTTTGACAATTTGTCTTTTCTTTTATTAACTTTTTGAGTCATCCATTTTTGTAACCGTTAACCTACTTTTTATTGTAAGAAACAAATAAAACTGGTTTGTATTTTGTACACTCCAACCGAAGTCCAGTGTCGCTCACCTCTGAGGCTGCCCTCATAGTCTCTAAAGGTAAAATGGCATATCCTACTATGACTTTTTTTACATTTTCATTGCATACTACAATTTGTTGATTTGGATGACATTCCTATGGCATAATATACTATGACTTTTTAATGACATGCTTATTTTTTAGGAAATACTATACCTGACCTTTTTAAAGACATTTCTATGAGATATACTATGATACATTAATGGCTGCTATACGAAGACTTCTTTTATGACATTTTGAATGGCATAATATACTATGAATATTTCACGACAGACACACTATACCATTTTAATGACATGCTATACAATGACTTTTGTATGACTATTATAGCGAAGTATGACCTTTGGACCGTTCGTGTTATGAAATACTATACTATGACTTTTTAGGATTTTTTTATGGCATACTAGACTGATTTTTTTATGACACAGACTAACATTTTTATGGCAAACTATACTCTACATATTTTATGGAATACTATATTAGGACTAATTATATACTATACCATGACTTTTTTTGGCATGCTATACAATGACTTGTGTGAAATTATGGAAGAATTATTTCCAAAAGCTTTATAAAATACTATACTATTTATTTAATTATTGCTTTTATTTTAACGTATTCCCAACCGTGATACAAACACCTCTTCAAAAATGATTTCAGAGTTGGGAGACAAAAAGAGAATTAAATATAAAATTTATTTTGCAAAATGTACAACAGCTGCATAAGTTACAGTATCTTACAGCTCAAATATAGACTTTTACTTCCACTCTTTAAGAGTGGAATATAATATTAAACTTAGTTTTAAATTCTGTAATGAACTGTGAAAACATTCATAAAAAACTCACTGGCTCAACATTTATCAAACTTTTCAAACCAAGAAAGCTGATCTGAAATGCAGGAAGGTCACACGTTCTGCTAAAAATAAGTTCAAATTAGAATAAACCAAGATGTAATCTTTTTAAATCAGAATTTCTAACCTAGAGACACTTGTAATGTTTTGACGTAGCTTTTCACAGCTCCACCTTCCTAAAGAGCATCATTCACCTGAACGCAGAATCATCAACTGATTAGATTCAAAGTGACCGGGCTCGGTCTCGACAGTGCCACAAAATTATTCTTTTCTCCTTCATCAAATCCCACAGCAGTGAGTGTGTCCCATGAAGTTCTGTCTCATCTGCACTGAGAACATATCCTGCCAACAGTGACATGTGAAACAAATGTAAGCGTGTTCCCTTATGGTCATAAAAACTAAAACTCATACAGTTACCTCCGTTTAAATGCCATTCAAACTCTGGAAACAATAATCTGATTCCTCTTAATAAAATCACTGGACAAAATGTACTTTTGTGTGTGAATCCTGAAAAACTATATTACAATATCTATTGTATTAAAATATAAGATAAACAAGAAATCTCCTCTATGACCCGTTAAATGTTCAGCACCTACATCTTAATATTTTAGATTTTGTTCTTCGTATGCTTTAAAGAATGGTGTAATAATAGCGCTCGTTAAGGTCATATCTGGTCTGTTCTCTAGTCTGAATTAAAGTTTCAGTACAATAATATAATATAATATAATATAATATAATAATAACCCCACGATAAAAAGAACCACAGTTACAAAACAAGTGACTGACTTCAGATCAGCTCCTTTGCTCAGAAAAAGCAATCGAGTAAATGTGGCCTGAATAGACGCGAGACAAACGTCGAGATGGATCGTAAAAGTGCGATGACATCATCAGTAAGAGAATCGCAGCCCTCCGCTCCGCGAGCCTCCGCCTCCTCCAGAGTTACCGTAGTAACCACCACCGCCGCCACGACCTGTGATGGTTTTAAAAAGATAGGTCAGCGTAAAGAGGAGGAAGTCATTTCTCAGAAAAATAACTAACACCCAACTTGTATTTATTTTATTTAACATAATTGTGAACAGGAACTCACTCATTTCCGCTGCTCCGCTGGTTGTTGAGTTAAGAAACAGCTCAATGTACCGATGCTCTGTGGAGAAAACATCAAGCCATCATTCACATCGAAGAACTCGTGTTTCTTCTGCTGTTGACCTTAAATTCACCTGCTTCATTTCCTAGTTTAATTACAATATGATCAAATAGTGTCATAACAAAATACCAGGATCATATTTAATCTTAATGGGCTTTAAAAATGAACCTTTGCAAAACTCAGAGTCAACCATATTAAACCCTGTTGAGCTTGTTCATTTGTCTGTAGATATAACTGATCCACTCTGCTCGTGGGACAAAGTGGTGTCACACGAACCAACATAAGAACCAACCAGTTGAAGAGTAAGAAGGGAGGACATACGCATGTGGTTCTTGTCTTTGGACATGGCTGCTACAGCGTCTTCATGGGAGCGAAACTCCACATCTGCTTCTCCAGTCGACTTTCCGTTAGGAGCCACATCAATGTGGACCCTCAGTGGACTCAAAGGAGAAAAGAACTACAAGAACAAAGAAACACATTCACTACCAATATGATTATCATTATTGGTCACACTTCTATTTCTGCTACCGTTACTGCTTTTATTATTTCTATTTTCTATATTATATCCAGATTTGTGATATTGGGCTATACAAATCAATTGAATTGAATATATTTATATGTTTGTAAAGACAACAGTATTATACGGTATGAACACGACATCTATAGAGAACAGCCACAGAGACATTGTGGATCTAAATTATGAGCCAGTCTTGAATCTGGCTCCACAGACACATTTTTGAGTGTTGACCAAGTTAAATTAATACCCGTTTTACAATCATACAATCTGCAGTGTGTAAGTATGATGGAAAACCAATAGAAACCTATATAAGTGTAGAACTTCTCAAGACAAACTAGACAAAAAATACAAAAACTTTTATAACATCACTGCCTACAACAATATTTACATTTGTAAGTTAAATTTAATACCTTCTATGATCTTGTTTTGGAGGAAACTGAATTCATTGTTTTTACAAAATTTCAAAACCTGCTGATGCTTATTTCAAGAGAAATAACTAAAGTAACTGGTCTTAGTGAGTGCACGTGATCTTACTTTGGCGATGTCTCCCTCTGTGGCACGGAAAGGTAAACCCCTCATGTGGACAAAATGGCCGCCGTGGAAGCCGGAGCAAACATCACTTTGACCACCGTAGCCGAGGCCTCCCATCCCTGAGCCAAAACACACAAGCACATCCATAGATTACCAATGAAACCTTTAGTAATGGTGGAGAGAGAAGCAAGTTGATACACGACAACATTAATGAAATAAAACAACTGAGGAAGAAAAAAATACTGTGAATACGTTTAAAGTAAATATTTATGTATCTTATTAAATGTGTAAATTGTCATTGAAGTGTGAGAGACTATGAGCTAAGACTTTACCTCTTCCTCCCCTCTCTCCTCTCACTCGCTCATCAAACAGGCCGTTGCCAAAGCAGTAGTTGTTGAAACCATTGTAGCTGTCGAAGTCACTGTAACCTGGACACAGACAACCATGAATCTATTGAAGCAGGTCTCGTTCTCTTACATCACAGATGACAGAACTCAATAACAAGCCAACTGGATAATAAACTAGTTTTCTGCTGGTTTAGATAAAGGACATAATGACATTTGGTGGACATGTGTAGTTATGATGTCTGAGTGATCTTGACAAATTTGGTGCCATTTGGCCAATAGCTGGCGCTGTAGCAGCATCATCTAAATATAAATCCTCCTCTGTCTGTGTCTGTGTGAAACTTCACACATCTCAAGAACAGCCCATCCGATCTACGTCACACTCGGCGGGTGTATTGCTGGGGACTCAAGGACGTGCAGCCTCGAAGTGGGTGCGATTTGGACTTGTGACACATTCAACATTAGTAAACTTAGAATTAACAATACTGTGCTCAGTTAGCAGCAGGGGCAAGGCTTCAGGGCTCTGCGGACTGACTCAAGCATGCTGACTGCAGGGGGCCTTTACAGGCCGTGGATCTGCAGAAAAACCAATGTTTCATCTGAACTCTTCTTCACTTCCCTGAGGTCAACGAGCAATTCTCGACACTCACAAATATTGCTTTACTGCTCAGAGTCCTATATTGAACCAAACACACAGGCTTCTGCATGATTAAATTGTTTTGTTCTACTAGCACTGTAATGGGAAAATATGTCATAGTCTCATGTACAGGTTTAAAGAATGTAAGTCCTAAAAATGCAGACACCAAACTGTAGTTTCAGTAGATGACTTTAATTAGTTTAGTATCCAGGTGTCTTGTTATCTGTTATCATTGTGCACTGTTTCTTTCTTCTTCGTAAGACAGAGACACAGAGAGGCCTTGATTAACAGAGATCCTCTGTTTGAAATACTTTTGACTTCCTTTGTGACGCGTTATCTGAAGTTGTAAAGGCGTAAACCGTTGCATGCAGATATGATGTGTGAGGGTAAAGAATGTCTGTTCTGTCTCTGCAATGGTCATTTTAACGATGTCACAGTGGCTTCAAAGGAAGCATCTGTTGTGAGTTTAAACTGATTATTGTAAAGCAAACTGTGAACAAATGGATTTGCAAACAGGAGATAAAGCATCTTCCTGACTGTCTTAAATGATATACTAAGGCTCGAAGGATGACCTGCCTGATAACTGTGTTCTTTGTGTATTCTTGTTAGCTAAAGCAGATAACAGGAAGCTGTCTGAGTATAAATGTCCATGCATTGTGAGTGTTATGCAGAGCACTCATACAGATCACTGCAATGTGTCTGTGAGACTGTTCTCTTTGCTTGCAAGCAAATAAATTGACTTTACAGACCTTGATCGTTCATCAAAACTCTGTTTTACTTTATATTGATAGAAAACCTCAACTTTCTTCTCCCGACTAGTCATAAGAAATATTCCACAACAGCACGGACCGATATACCTTTTCTAAACACAAATATACCTGTATGCATACATACAGAACCCTGCTTACCTCCTCCATAGCCCCCTCCACTCCTTATGGTGTCCATTAGAGCCCCGTTGCGGCCAGGCCCGGGCCCATAAAACCCTCCCCTGGGTCCCCCCATCATGGGTCGATCGTAGGGCCCCGGTCTCTGGCCTCCCATCCCCCGCCGGGGCAGCTCGTAGTAGGCTCTGATCTCGTTGCGACTGCTCTTAAAAATCTCTATATACCTGCAACATGAAATGCCCATGAGGTGGACGGGGGCAGAGGAGAGGGTTAAGGAGCAGAAATGGCTTAGCTCAGGTTACATACATAGATCATTTACAGAGAGAGAAGATAAACATACTAAAGACAAATATTCTAAATAGTAGTTTTAACCTGGAGCTGAGGGTCTGGATGACTGAACAACCTCAACAAAATATCATCATTAGCTGGGCTTATGGCTGTTGCAAAGCATTTCTACACCAACCTCACCTATTGTTACTCACAATAAAGGAAATCCTTACAGGGCTTTGAGGTGTTGCACTGATCATTTTAATGATTAAAAACTACAGAAATAAGTTTGATGCTTTAATGGTAGAGGCTACCTTGACTGACCTCTACACTTAACCCCTTTTCCACAGTAAATTATCTGTAAAATAAATGTATAAAAGGATACAAAGGAAGTGCCAATACAATGATCTAATATACCCAAATGTTGCTCCCAGGTCTCAGACAACAGCAAAAGTATCTATGGCATAACATACTCACACCACCTTTAATTTACAGATTAGATACATCATCCCATTATTCAACATGTCACAATACATAAATCCATTGAACCCTTCCCCGTATCATTTTAATGAATATCACATGACCCACCCAATTAATTTACCCACTTTATCATTGTTTTACCATAATTATTCTAGCACACCAACCCATGCTTATCATTCGACCATAACAGAAGCCATCCCATAAATACTATAATATGACCACCCATTAAATACTGCAGTAGAAGCCCAACCCAGTCCAGCCCGTCCCTTTCCCATCTGTCCCACCTGTGCCCTATTCTTTCCTTGTGTTTCCCCAGAGCCTGTTCTGCTATCTCCTTTGAGGCAAACTGCACGAAGGCTTCCCCTGTGCTCCTCCCCTGGTAGTCCACTGGCAGAGTAATCCCATTTGGCACGATTCTCAACCCTTCAACCCAAGCACACATAAATACATAGGTCGGTAGGTAGACTGATAGATGTATGGAATAGAAAGAACAACACCCACTGCATCACTTGAGCTATCAGGATTAACATACAGCAACTAGAAAATTAAGTGGATGCAGACTTAACATATTGTCGTATACACAACTGAATTCAGGTCAGGCAAAATCATTACTTATTAGTGTTGAATGACACTGGCCTATAATAACTCTTCAGTGGTGATTATCTTAGACTGTCTCCCCTCAGCCAAACCAGCCCAGCCCAAACTATCTTTAACCCCTTTAGAGGGCATGCCATCATGCTAGAATATGCATGCTAAATAAAGTGTAAATTTAACACTAACATGGTAAGAGGCTTACTAACAATTCATAATGAGGACAAATTCATAAACATAGTTGGCTGAGTGTCCATATAGCACTTTTTTCAGGCATTAAAGCGCTGGCAGGGCCTTCAACTAGAAACACTCAGAGCAGCCACACAAAAAAGTCAGATCGCTCTGAAAAAAGAAACTGAGTGCAGCGCTTTTTGTCTAAGCAGCCGCATACGCTCTCTCTCTATGGGAACAATTGAAAAAAGGTGACGTTGCAAAACACGATATTGACACTAAGCCTATGACTATACTACAAGAACAAACATACATTGACTGACTATAAATCAATTTAAAACCAATGTGAGAGAAATCCAAAGATAGTGTATTGGCAAATCTGTCAAAGCTAATTTTGGTGTATGTTTAAGTTGTGGTGTGTTGTTGTGGGGTTGATCAGCAAAGAGCACTATTCAAAGAGCAGCTCCAGTAGGAATTGTTCATAATACAAACAAAGTCACATTTCGTAATATAAAGAAAGAGCCTGTGAATGTGAGCATGGTCGTTGTTCCACTTTTGTGCAAACGTGACAGAATTACATTAAAGACGCTATAGTCAGATAGACATTGTACATATTGTGGCTTTAGGTTCTACTTGGGCCTTTGGATGTGGCACATTTCTTTGACTTGGCCTTATTTAATGAAGCCTTCTGAAACATTTTATGTGACACAGCGATATACATAAACATTGACTGAGAGATAAGTGAAATGTATGCAACGCCTACATGCATTTGACAATTCTTTTAGTGGTTTTGTCTTATTTGTTTTCCTTGCACTGAAGGCTAAGATGCTCTTTTGCACATTTTAAAGCTAGCTGTAATGTTGTCGGTATGTCCACAGTCAAAAAACTACAGCATGCCTGTGAAAAAAATATTCCTCCGATTAATATAAACGGTGTAATGTGAATATAATTCAATAATAACTACAACAGTTTAAATGTTTGTGTACCTGAGAAGAACTGAACAATCTCCTCCTTGCTGCAGCCAAACGGAAGGCCTCGAAGTCGCAGCATGCAGCCGCTGCAGCTGTCGTAGTCAGCAGGGCCGCTACGTTTTAGCACCCAGTCCATTTCACTACGATTTGACTTGAACACTAAGTCAGAGACAAATGGACGCACACAAATCAAGATCTGAGAGGACAATTATACTCAACAACTTTTAGTTTAAAGCTTATCAAAGGTCTATTTGTATGGGGAATTCAATAAAAGGTGAGCCAAGAAGAAAACTTCAAAAAGCATGTAAAAAACGCACAGGCAACAACATCTCCACAGTAAACTGATGAGATGTCAGCAACAGAGTATGTTGCCCTGTTTCCATCAATAACCCTCTCACAATGCAGCAATTGTTCAAAGAGTAAGACGACAAAGGTAAACACTCAGTGGTCCATCAGTCTGTTGATATCGGCTGTATTGCTTACCCTCTATGTATCGGTGTCCCATGTATTTACGGTCCTTGGCGAGGGCATTCTTGAAATCCTCTGACATTTTCAGCTCAATAAATGCCTCTCCACTGGGACGGCCTTCTTTAGAGTAGGTAAAGCACACTCCGTTTACTTTGCCAACGATGTCACAGTCTGTAAAAAGGTAGTAAGATTGATTGAGATCTCCTTAAAAGGATTCCTAAACTAATACGTTGACCACAAGACAAGTTGTTAGAGGGAGAGAAGACTCTTGGACGCAGTCACAAGTCAAATGTCACTTACACTCATGCGACCAATAAAAAAAATTTAAAAAAGAGTTAAATGTCAGATTTCTATTGCATAACTCTGCTACAGTGCAACTTATTTAGATTTTGAAATAACATTTTAACTTTCACGTCCAAAATCAAAAAATATTCAGGTGCAATTGCGATGCTTTATGTTGTGTTTACATTTCTAAACACAATGTACAGGTGAAAGCAGTTTTCTGTCAATTCATTCAGTATGACGGACGACCACCAGGGGAAATACAATGATCACAATATCAACACTAAGCATATAGCATATAGCTGAGTTTATTGTTTTAGATGTAACTTCAGTCTTGCACTTACTAACACTGTTCATGCCTCAAGCTGTGAAGATATGCGTGTGTATTCTCACCACAGAAGAAACTGGCAACCTCCTCCTGCGTGCAGGACCACGGTAGTCCTCTGATCCGGACCACATAACCCTCTTCATTCAGAGACATTCTCACTGGCACAGACAGCAGAATACAGCAGCAACACATTTAATGGCGTGTCAATAATACAGACACTTGTCCCAAGCCTATCACACAGTCATCTTTAAATAAGGCTGTGCTTCCCCATATCCTGTCCTCCTCACTGTCCCTAGTCACTTCTTTACAATGTCCAAAAAATCTAAGCTTTACCTGTGCAGATATCTTAAATAAATACTAACAAACTGCTCTAAACATCTTCTTATTGTCTTGCATTAACTAACTCATAAAAGTCACGTATTACTTCTATTTGCGCAGTACATCATAACCAGAGCAGGAGCCTTCAACTATGAAATATGCATATCATTCATATATATCCTTAATGTAAGACATTAACGTTACATAACAACCTTTCTGCAGGAAGCTGGTGTCACAAACAGCAATGAATTAATCGTAACATTAATTAAAAACAGCGAGTTATAGCAAATCCCCGGTAGGAAATGTCTAATAATTTAGAGCTATAATGCACGTTACGTTACTGTAAATGTCACGACAGTTAACCTCAACGTTAAAAACATTCACCTGACGTGTGTTACTTCCTCCTTCAACCCGTTTCTCAAAGAGTTGGTTAAACCAAGAGCCTTGCTAGCTAACGTTACCACAGTAGAACTTCAACTCACCGAGACCTTTCCAAACATATTCTAGCAAGACATTATCTATTCTTTGGTTAAATTACTTCTTTGAGAGTCGCCACAGCGGAACATTTGTCAGCTTGGATTCTGCGTCCTCTAATTGTTATGTTACCGTGTCTCTACCGGGCTGACGTGCTAATGTTAGCTAGGTAACGTTAGCAGTTAGCAGGCTAACAGCTAAGGCTAACAGTAGGGACACTGTCAGCGGTCAAACGTCCGGGGCAGACTAGTTCAATTCCCGACGGTCGTACGCAGTCATTGGACAGCAACATGTATCATGAGACAGAAGTATGTCATAGGTCAGCGATACATGTGTGAAAACGTTTCAATTATCTCACAGTCACTTCTCGTCTCCTGCTCCTACCCACTGCTGTCAAGTCAGCGGACACTCGGATCTCCGTGGTCAACCCAGCAGAGACTTAAATTTTAGTGCGCCTATATGTTGAAATTCACGGTAAACGCATTCAAACGGCACAGATCGGGAGCGAGCGAAGGACTTTGCAAAGTTAGCATAAAGATCAACGTGAGACAGCATCCGGTTTTCAAAATAAGATGGCAAATAAACGGGAAAGATTACCATCAGACAACATCCGGTTTCCAAAATAGGATGTCAACTAAGCGTATACAAATTGCATTTGTGGAAATAAGATTAAATGAATTAAATTAACATTAAGTACAAAACATGTTACCTGCATCTAGTGAGTTAAAGGGAAATACAACTAAATTGTGTCTTTATTCTTTGATTTGAGGGTTGCTGGAAAGTTAATGAAATTAATAATATCTTGACTTACTGATATGTATGTGTTCAGGACATTTCTGACCACATCCAAACACAAATCAAACATGTTATGAAGTACAAACTGTGAGCTGAAATTGCACCTTCAAATAGCTAATTGCTGAAATGTTTAAGGTGCTATGAAAATATTCTTGTCAATATTTCCATACAATGACATCTTTGACATCTTTGACTCCACACAGACTGAAGGGCTTTCATTTTTAAATGCTACATCAGAATGTCCTGGTTCTGTCTGAGTGACACCTTGAGGTGGTCTGCTATTAACCTGTTGTGAAATTATTTTGTAACTACAACACAGTTAATTCATTAATTAGCCGAGCTTGGGGTTGTTACTACACATATGACAATACAAAAACTCCTCTGCAACACTAGACAAAGCGTCTAAACACTAGCTAGTCATGCCGCTGAAAACAAAGGTTAATAATCTGACAACCAGCCAGAGGGTGAAGCTGAGGGGCGCCTGCTGAAAGCAAACACACGAGGTGTAAAGTCCGTCGACAGCAGCGGTCGACTGTGTCAAATCTTCACCGTGACTCTTTTAATTTAAAGCTATTTTACTATTTTTTGTCTAATCATAATGGAGATTCCAGTGTATACGCTTGATGCCTTTACTAATTTACCGTTCAAGGGAAACCCCGCGGCAATTTGTCCACTTATGCATGTGAGTAAGAATTTAGGTTTATGTGACAACAGTAATGTCAGAATGCAGACTAGCATAGGACGGGCTGTTATGGCTCAAAATATATCAAGACACTTCGACTTGTGTATTCAGTTGTTTGGTCAAGGATCACGACTGCGACATTATTACACAATTTGTTATAAAATAGTCATAGTTTAAGCATTTTGTATATATCATAGGCCATGTGCATGTAGGCCTACCTCAGTGTGTAATTATTGCATGTCAAAACACAACATATATGTTTGTGTATTATGTATGTGTTTCTAACAGGAACTGAGAGATGATTTGTATCAGAGGATAGCAGCAGAGATGAACCTGTCAGAAACAGCTTTCATCACCAGGATCGACCCCTCTGATAATTTTACCACAGGTCAGATAATATTGGGTTTCATATATTTTTATTATTGATTGATTGATTGTTTAGATTTGTTAAATGGGTTCAACAGAAAAGCACCAGTCTGGGCGGGTTAGTATTTCATTACAATGATTAAACCCAATGTTTTTACAAGCCCTTACCAATGCACAACCTACGTGTTGTTATTGAAGCTGTTCTGATGGGGAGAGAAAATGGGGAGCAAGCAGTAAAGAAGTAAATACCTGTGCTAGTGGCCAATACAATAGAGCCTCAATGGTCATCACACTGTCCATTGTGCACAGTTAATCTGCAAAGGTAATGTCCCCGCTCCAACTGGCTTGACATAATAAACTGTAGACAATATGCTAAATGGGCACAATGTCACATACTGTGTAGCTGTGAGTACAGCACATAAAGAACAACACAAACATTTTACCTGCAGAGGAAAGTCCAGGTTTTATTGGCAAGTCTGGACAATCCTCACTGACTGTTCGAAAAATCCAGGCAGGTTGATAAGAAACAAACAGATTAACGGAGTAAATTGATAACACAGATTTAACTAGTTGCAGAATACACATATTAATCATTGCAGGTAATCAAGTGGCTATAAGGAACAAAGGTATAGCGACAAGTCGCCCACTAGCTTAAGATATTCTGGTTGCAGATCAAAAGACACAGTTGTGAACCTCTGTGCAGTTTATTGAGGTCATTCTGCCTCTGTTCAGAAAATAACACCTGTCCTCAACAGTCTGACAGGTACAATGTTAAACACACAGCAAAGACTTGCATTGTTGGTAATTGGAAGTACAATGTAATAAGCTCACAGTTGGTAAACAGCATGCAGTCACTCAGTGTCTCACAAAAGATACAACTGCACAGAGAGGAATCTCAATGCTATCCACACACAGGCTTACATAGCCTTAAGTAAATCTAAATCACCCTCCTTGGGTATACATTTAGCTTGCGGCTCAGCAGTTACTTATTGTACACATTAAAACAACACATCTGCATTAAGGTGAAAATTTGCTAAATGTGAAGCAAACCATTAACCATGTGATTAACAGGATCAAGGTTCCGACTTCGATGGTTCACACCAACCACTGAAGTGAATCTGTGTGGTCATGCCACTCTGGCCTCTGCAGCGGTGCTGTTCAAGCATAAGAGTAAGTTACAAAACAAACACACACAAACATGAACAGAATATCAAGTTATAATCAGTTATAATCCAGTTAAATGCACTGGCTTGATTTGGAACACAAGACACACACAGAAATCCATTAAGTTGAGCTTGGAGGCAATTTGAAATACTTTGTATGATTTACCTGACAATAAAAAAGCTGTTCATATTGTAACGCTTTTCAATGTAATACACAGTACAGCCAGATACAAGACATGATAAAGTATTGTTAGCCAACACATCCACATTAGCCAGTTACATGTTCTCTTCTGTAAGCCTGTGAGCATTATGTTCTGTGTATTTATTATGTCTGTTAGAGAATGTGAATCCGAAACTGGTGTTTGAGACCAGGAGTGGAGATCTGGCTGTCACCCAGCAGGGGGAAGGGTACGTCATGGACTTTCCTCTCAACCCACCCACCCAGGAGGTACAGTATGTGATCAGACAAACACATCAGGATAATACAATCATAGGTCCAACAATTATTTGTCTCAAAATGTGTATTTATATCACGAAGTGAAGGATACATTGTGTGGACCTGCAAGGCTATAAGGAATGAAAACATTACCAACACTATGCAACTGAATTTGGAAATGATATCATATATGATTAACATTAAATAAAACACAACCTTAAACACAGTCAGTCCTTTCCATTTCAACATCTATACTATTCATTCTTCATTGCTCACAACACTCTCACGTCAATCAGCATCACATTAAGAAAACTGCTCTTGTAAAACCCACAAACTGCAACCATCCCACAATAATGTAACATACAGCTCAGCTTGGATTAGCAGAACTCAAACATCCTGCATTGGCACTGCAAGGTTTTCCAAAGAAAGTTTTTCAGTAACTTGAAATATTTCAAAAGACAACAAAAAGCTATTATTCAATAAGATTTTTTTTCTAAAACCTGTTTTCTCAGGATGCCAACGAGTTCAGAGATCTCATCAAGGTCAGTAAGACGTCTTCTTTTTTTTGTGAGAGCATGTTTTACAGTAGACTCCTGCTTCTCTGTCTATACATGAACACCTCTATACTGCAGAATATGTGCCAGTGTGGTTACATTTCTGCGTTTATTGTGTGTGCATGCTTAACTGTGTCTCTGCTCTTGCATGTGGGATAAAGGTTGCAGTTGGAAACCACCCAATCCAGGATGTTTATCTTAGCGCCAACACTAAAAAACTGATGGTTCGACTGGCTGACAGCTGTGACAGGTTACAATCAACACACACACACACACACACACACACACAGTATAATAGTTCATCTTCACACATGGGCACTGCTTCCTAAGTCCCTTCTCTTGCCAGGTTTGTTTGTGACTCTGTGTTTTCTGCAGGTCGGTGCTAACCAGTCTGAAAGTTGACCCTGTTGCTCTCCAGAGCAGTGAAACAAGTGGAAGAGTCAAAGGACTAATCCTCACCATGAAAGGTAATCAGAGCTAAAAACTAGTTGGACCAGGGGGAGATTGTAGGACAGCTTTATGACTTGTTGATATGCAGTAATTGTATAGTGGTACCACAGTTAAGACACGCACGGTCTTTAAAGAAATAAGTAACAGTTGTTTGTTGCCTTAACTGACATGATAAACCCTTTATTAGTTAGCCTCTATGTTGCATCTCAATGTCCACTGAAGTTTTCATGCTCATTAACCAACAAATACGACATGTTAACAGAACACTGTTGAGACTGTGAAAACTACAAGTCGTCGTTAATCAAATTGTCATTCTTTATCTGCCAATAGGATCCCCGGACATCCAGCCAGGGTACGACTTCTACTCCAGATACTTTGCTCCATGGAATGGCATCCCTGAGGATCCTGTCACAGGTAGATACTACCACTACTACTACAACTACTACTACTACCACTACCACCCCAGTGGCCACACATTCACAGTCGTTGTTGGGTTAGAGAGTGTGGGATACTACGGTGTAAATTGTTTAAATTGTAAAGTACTTTCTGATAACTAAGTAATCCTCACATTTGCATACAAGCAACAGGTACTGGCAAAAATACTAAAACATGTAGTGTCACATGTAAAGCACTCAGGCAGTAAAGATGTCTTTTGTGTCCCTGCAGGTTCTGCCCACACCGTGCTGGGTAGCTACTGGTCTAAGAAGCTGGGAAAGAATAAAATGCTGGGTAATCAATTAAACTAATTCCTAATTAACATTTGATCTGATTAGCAACTTCTCTAATTCTAAACCAATGCAATTAAACTAAGCCAGAGGCAAAGTCTTTTTGTGTGATTAACTTGATCTCAGGCATTGTTTCTCCCTATAAACAGATACTGACGCTCGTTTTATCCCCTCTGTGTTTGTGTAGCTTACCAGTGCTCCAGTCGAGGCGGGGAGCTGGAACTAGAAGTGAGAGATGACGGAAGAATCAATATATCTGGACAGTCCGTCACTGTGCTGCAGGGAACAATCACACTATAGCCACAGCCACATGCACGCTAGGAGGGTTGGGGATGATGGGACAGTCATTATGTACCCACAAACAGGCGTTGTACCATATGATTTAAAAAAAAAATTTAATAAAAATGAGTCAATTTAAACAAAGCGTTATTGTCCAGACTGGTCAATCTAATAATGAAACATCACTAAGCATGACAACACACAACAGGATGTAAAAATACACCTCACACTTTGATAGTATTTGTATTTATTCTCATAACGCAAAAGCAAAAATCTCAGTATTAACAAAATACACACACACAAACACATAACCACACAAAAGACAAATCTTCTAAATAGTAGTCTAAATAGTTTTAACCTGGAGCTGAGGGTCTGGATGACTGAACAACCTCAACAAAATATCATCATTAGCTGGGCTTATGGCTGTAGCAAAGCATTTCTACACCAACCTCACCTCTTGTACAATAAAGGAAATCCTTACAGGGCTTTGAGGTGTTGCACTGATCATTTTAATGATTAAAAACTGCAGAAATAAGTTTGATGCTTTAATGGTAGAGGCTACCTTGACTGACCTCTACGCTTAACCCCTTTTCCACAGTAAATTATCTGTAAAATAAATGTATAAAAGGATACAAAGGAAGTGCCAATACAATGATCGAATATACCCAAATGTTGCTCCCAGGTCTCAGACAACCAACAGCAAAAGTAGCTATGGCATAAAATACTCACACCACCTTTAATTTACAGATTAGATACATCATCCCATTATTCAACATGTCACAATACATAAATCCATTAATACACTCATGCAACCAATAAAAGAAATGCGTTGAATATCAGATTTCTATTGCATAACTCAGCTGAATGGTGCTACAGTGCAACTTATTTAGATTTTGAAATAACACTTTAACTTTCACGTCCAAAATCGATAAAAAATATTCAGGTGCAATTGCGATGCTTTATGTTGTGTTTACATTTCTAAACACAATGTACAGGTGAAAGCAGTTTTCTGTCAATTCATTCACTATGATGGACGACCACCAGGGGAAATACAATGATCACAATATCAACACTAAGCATATAGCATATAGCTGAGTTTATTGTTTTAGATGTAACTTCAGTCTTGCACTTGCTAACACTGTTCATGCCTCAAGCTGTGAAGATATGCGTGTGTATTCTCACCACAGAAGAAACTGGCAACCTCCTCCTGCGTGCAGGACCACGGTAGTCCTCTGATCCGGACCACATAACCCTCTTCATTCAGAGACATTCTCACTATCTTAAATAAATACTAACAAACTGCTCTAAACATCTTATTGTCTTGCATTAACTAACTCATAAAAGCCATGTATTACTTCTATTTGCATAAAAAAAAAATAGTTTTAATAATATACTAATTATTTTCACTGAACTGTAATATATTGAAAATTACTTTAATACATTATTTTTTGTATGTCCGTCCAGTAGCAGTATTTTATTCAGCAAGTCCGAGATCCTCCTGGTGGCACTGGCCCCGCAGTATGACATAGTCAAATGTAATAGTATAATATGACATTAAAATGTTGTCAAAAGAACTCTTAGAACAATGTCATAAAAATCTAAAAGGGATGTGATGACACCTCCACTCCACTAGGGGTCTCTGTGTTTTTTGCTTGCTTGCTCTTGGTTTTCTTTTGCAGGATTGGGATCATCAGCTACATGAGCCACACCTGGGTCGGTGTGGTTAAGGATATGAAGCTCACCACCTCCCCACAGACGCTATCACTATCACTGCGCTCTCTGTTGTAGCTGCTGTTTGTATTTTGTTTGCAGCAGACATTTTGATGCATCCATAAATGCTTACATGACTGATTATTGACTTCCAAGTTTGTTTCGTTATTTTACGTTGTAAAAAAACATGCTTATTTATTAATTGTAAACTCATCTGATCACATTGTGTAGTATATCATGTCATAAAAACATGAGAACAGATGCCATAAAAAACTGGCATAGTATAGTTTCCTATAAAAACTTCATATGAAAGTCATAGTATTGAATGCCATAAAAACTGGCATAGCATGATATGCCATACTAATATCAAATGTCAGTTTAGTATGCAATAAGAAATGTCATATTATAGTATGTCACGAAATAAAAATGATTTAAAAAGTAACTATGGTATGCCATGAATATTAAATAAATAAAGTAATGGAGTAGTATATCATAACAGTATCATAGTATGCAATGAAAATAACATTTTAAAATGTTATGGAGCAGCATGTCATAGTACAGTATGCCATAGAAATGTCATCAAAAACATCAAGAGCGATCAAATAACCTTACCTGCTCAACCAGGGGTATCTGTGGTCTTTGCTCGCTGGCTCTCGGTTGTATTGCAGGAACGTTATAATATAGAATGTGATGAATAATTGGTCTAAATAATTCATTGTTTATATTGTAAAACAAAAAGTCATAGTATCACATGTCACAGCATAGTATGCCATAAAGCACGGTCACTTTGAATCTAATCAGTTGATGATAATTCTGCTTTGACTTGGATGACGTGTTCAGGTGAATGATGCGCTTTAAGAAGGTGGAGCAGTGGTCGAGGTAATACACTCTAATTCCATGTTTCTTATCTTTGTTTACTCTGGTTTAAAATGATCTTCAGCAGAACATTTGACCGTCCTGTAGTATACCGATTCAAACTGGATCTCAGATCAGCTTTCTTGGTTCAAATGGTTTGATAAGTGTGAGTTGGTGAGTTTTTTATGAATGTATTCAAGGTTCATGACATCATTTAAAACTAATATTATATTCCACTCTCAAAGAAAGGAAGTAAAATAATATATATTTAAGCTGGAAAATAGCTTAGGCAGCTGTTCTACACTCTGCTTAGTAAATTCTATACTTAAAAGGTGCAGTGTGTAGGATTCTACTACTGTAGAACATGCGGCCAGCTCCGTGACCCGAAGAAAACACATTTGTGCTAGAAAACATATTTATCAATATTATACTTATGTGTGTTAAAGGGGAACTAAATTAGAGTTGATTTCAGCAAGACACCAGCAGAAAAAGACCCAAACGGGGCAAAAACAGTAAATGTTCACAGGAGAAATTTCAATGACCACCATTAATATGACAGCAAACAATATGAACAATTCTGTTTGTGATGTGATTTAATCAGAAACTGCTACAGTCAAGGCAACATATTGTTGGCAATAGAGATAATATTAAAATGGCAGATTAAGTAAACTTTAACTTTAAATGAAAGGGTCAGCGTGATTATCAACAATTATGTATATACAACATACAGTGGTGTCAACACCGCATAAGTCCCATTGAAAGCTGGGAGATCTATAAGAACGACACTGTACAAAAAGGTTTTAGGCCTGGGTGCATTTCAGGAACACTTGCCTCTAGTACTTAATGATAAATTGGTGAGTTTTTAAATATTTGAAACAATAAAAACACTTTAAATTGAATTGAAATGAACCCAGGCCTGTTTTATCTCTTAATGGTAATGAATACGTCCAGTACTTGAAAAGTCATAGGTTGTAAACATTGTACAAGTACAACACCAGAATGTGGAACTCGTATCATAACCCGTCACTGAAGACCGTACAGTCATCAGCATTAGTTTAACAACACATTCAACAGAAAGGAACTGAATTGGTTTAAAGTTTCAAACTTTCCCTCTCAGAAATGGAGCAGCAGTAAAATGTGGTTCTTTTCACAACTTACTTCAAGTAAACAGGGAAAGCTCAAACAAGTTCCCTGGACTTCTAAAAGTAAAAATGAATGTGCATGAAATACAAAATCAAATATAAATACTTTCAAATTAATCCATAGTAGAGGTAATATAGGATTGCCAAGTGCTCAAACCTACTGGCTATTGTGTGAGAGGTGTGTAACCATTAAGTCTGTTCTTAACTCGCCAGTGAAGTGGTCATGTTGTGAGCTAGCCGTCAGTGGTTCATCAACTAAAGAGCCATTTAGGCACCGGAGATGACAGCATTTGTTGCTCTTCTTGGTCCTTAAAGCAGCTTCCACTGCATTAGTGTTCGAAAACTAACAGTGAAATGTGCCTTTTATTTAGATGGCTTTGCTTGGCTAGAGTTGCTACTTTAAGTATTTTAAATTCTCTCAACAGAAATCCTCTCTGTAGAAATCTAGAACTCATTTTGGAAACAAGAGAAGCACAAGCACGTAATATTCATGGCATTTCCACAGGCACAAATGGCACCAACATTGTTTAAAAAAAAAGAAGAAAAGAAAGATGTTCCATTCCTTTGAAAACCACAGCCCCATGGGGAACTAGTCTGGTCATTGTGTCAGCAGAACAACATCTGCTTTGAATTTCCCTGGAATTAATTTGCAAGAAGTCTGTGTCTCATTGTCACAAAATATATCTCCATGTTATATATCTCCTGTGATATGACTGCAATTAAAACAGGGACAAAAAAATGAGACCAGTCCTGATCTTCTCACAGTCAATTAAACAGAAATATGTTTCAAATGAAGTAACTGTGATGAACTTTGAACTGGTTATGAAACTGTCTCAAATTAAAACGGATGCCTCTATATGACCTACATAAGTAAACGAGACCATCAGACAAAAGATTGGTTATTTCTATATACTTATTCTTAGTGATTGTCAGCGGTGCCACCGGGTCGGGTTCCGCGCAAAATCAGATGAAATAATGCAGGTTCACCAGAAATTCCTTTAGCTCAGACTGCAGCGGGGCCTCCAGCAGCAACCAGCCCACCGCGGACAGAACCGGACCCGGTTCGCATGCAGCCTTCGACCTGCAGTCGTAAGCTCCGGTGGCAGCGGGAGAGCTAAGCATCTACTGCCAGGGGGTGAGCTTCGCTTTGCTACTCCGCCACCGGTCCCTGCTGCCAGAGACCCAGCCCGTATTGCTGGAGGGAAGAGAGGCACGGGAGAACCAGAACCAGCACTGAGCGGAGCAGACGGTCAAACACCTGCTGCAGCAAAATTAGGTTTTCTTCAGGGAATCAGGTGCTCGGAAACACTACCATGTTCTCCACAGGGGTCGCCAAAATCGACACAAAAGTACCTTGTAGTAACTTTAACTTTAAGTAAAGTAGAATTAACCTGTCAGGTTGACTTGATCTTTTGTGCCTGTGAAAATATTGCCTTTATTTTTGTGTTCATTTCCCTCCACTTGTAAAGAGGAGTGCTTTGCAGTCAAGACTCGGTAATAAGGCCACGATACAGTATGTATTAAATATGTAATCTCATCTGTTTGGCTATACAGTTACTGTATAGAGTTTGACGCCTGGTACATACATTATAATGATGCAGTCCTTCAAAAGACTATAGGTTTGGTTGAGAATCTCCATTTAGCTGCAGCAGCGCTCATCAGTTCATGGTAAAGTAGTTCCTCCTTTAATAGCAGAGCTCTGTCTTCAGACAGTCCTGTTTTGCATTGCTCCATCAGTCTTGACTGATGGAATTTACTGTAAATGGTTAGTCTGTACAACTGTTGTTTATCTAGCATATAAAATGGCCTCCTCCTCTGTTTCGGATTACAAGAGACAATGTTATAATAAATACAAACATAGACGTGTCAGAATGATGCAGACACCCTTGCTTTTTTCTGCTGACTGTAAATGAATGAATCAAACGCACTAAATGTTCATGCACACGGTCCATTTCAAGCAGCATTTCTGTTGAGAGAAGTTGGGAGATGGATCTTACAGAGAACCAGAGGATGGGAATTTGTGAGTTTGATCTCAGATTGTTTGAAGCAGTCCCGGCTCCTTCACGTTGGATTGGAGGAGCATCGCTGGAGGAGGAGGGCGTGGCAGGTGTCACAGACTCTCACTGGTTTCGGTGAGGCGGGCAGAGGGAGCTCATTGTCGGAGCAGCTGTTACAAAAAATCTCCCCACAGTTCCTACAGTGGTGCTGGAGGGAAATACAGAAAGTATGTCAAAATAAAGTTGACATTGTTGTGGTGTGCTTATGGGTGCAAATTAGCTGCTGAGGGAACCAACTTGCTGATTTATCTTCTATCCATTGAGTAATTCATATTTCATTACAGCACTGCTTGAGGCTAAAGCCATGTCTGTAACGCATGTATCCTCAAATGTCTTGTCCTCAAGTTGTCTTTTCAGGCATGGTGGCTGTAAATGATAGCACTCTCACTATAAGTTATTTTCTCATTTATTCTATATAATATGCTGTTGCCGTCGTAATCTAAAAACAAATACCGGCCATAGAACAGTTCTCAAAACAGGAAGTAAATCAAAATAGAAAAGCTTTCAAATCAGTTAGCATTTAACTATGCATAAAAAGGATGTGGATCACTAACTTCCTCACCAACACATCAGCCGCCCTGAGATGATTTCCAATACAATGATAGTTTAGATAAAGGATTTCAGATGCGGGACCACACAAAATAGAGAGTCTCCATGTCTTATTTGTGGTAATTTGCTCACTGACCTTTCGTCTTGAGATGGAGAACTCCTTCTCACACAGCTTGCAGTGGCTGGCTTCCTTGTCCTTCAACCACACCTGACCTCCCTGCAACAGCACAATACAGTAAATCTCAGTTTCACCCTCATTTTACAAAACAACAGAGCACACTTCACTAATCAACAATAATAATTACTGTATTTGTTTCTCTGATTTCTCTCTCTGCTCTTTTAATAATATCTCATCTAACTTTTCCATTTTAGTGATGAAAGGGTTTGGAATAGACAGACATTCGAACATTAGACATTAAAAGACTTTCTTTGCGCTACGTTTAACTCAGTTAATTTACCTGAAGAGCTTTGTTGGCTTCTTTGATGTCTTCAATCTTCAGTTTGGATCTGATGACAAAATGAATAAAACTGCTTAAATACAAGTAAATACAACCACCTCAGGTCATCCTGATACCACTTCACGGTTGTGTGCCTCTGCCAACTAGTCAAGTTGCAGTTTACTGCGTTGCTGAAATATCACGTTCACGAGGATGGGATGAGCATAAGAGCACATTGACCTTTGATAACCACAAACTAAAACGGTTAATCTTGAGTCCAGGTGGATGTTTGTGCCAAATTTGAGAAAATTTGCTCAAGGCGTACCTAAGATATCACGAGAATAGGACCCATTTGAGGTTACAGTGATCTTGACCTTTGACCACCAACATCTAATGAGTTAATCCTCGAGTCCAAGTGGATGTTTGAAAAAATTCACTCAAGCCGCTTCTGAGATATTGTTTTATAGGAGATATAGGACGGACCGACAACCCGGTCAGCTGCTGTCGTCAGCGTGGAGGGAGGCATAAACAGTTTCCCTCAAAGGTTAGAGCCTTTAACTCTCTGTTAACGACGCTCTGTTAACTCTCTGTTAACGCTCTGTTAACGCTCTGTTAACGCTCTGTTAAAGGCTCTAACAGCTTGATTAGGGTGCAGACATTTTTAAACAAAGCATACATACTCGCTCAGTTTGGAGCCTAGTTCCTCGAGAGCTTGTTCTTGGTCCTCGCAAATCATCTTCAGCTGAATGTTTTCACCGTGGAGACGATGGAACTCCTAAGAAAAAAACATATAACACAAAACAACAGAAGACATGTATCTGATCAAATGCTGGGTCGCACACACAAAGTTATATACTATAATAAAACATAAAATATCACATACATGGTACGTCTCTTTTACCTTTTTTAGCCCGTTGATCTGCAGCGCCTCTGTGCTGAGCTGAGCCACCGTATCCCTCTCTCTGTCTAGATCATTCTGTAACGTGTGCCTCCACTCCCTCTCTATCTTCAGGTCCGTCTCTAGCTGCTGGCTAAAGGGACACCACAAACACATATATAAATATACAACACCAATAACAATAATAAAGATGACCAACAAGAGACAAAGTAAGGGCACACTGGTTTGTATACGTTTGTTTTGATTGTTATTTACTGGTCCTATGTCTATGACAGTTTCAGTGAGAAATGCTTTTTCACCAAAAGCTGGCTTACCATGCAACACAGCTTATTGTGCATTTACTTTGTTGTGTCTCTCTCTGAGCACCAGATTCTCTAGATTAGGTGTTTATGTATGTATGTGTGTGCATGAGTCTACCCATCAGTCTGTCTTTAAAGGGGTTTTGCTTACAGTTGCCTTTCTCTGTGTTCGATCTGCCGCTGCAGGCTGTCGGCCTTGTTGGCAAAGTCCAACTTGAAGCGTCTGGTCCCCTCCTCGGCCGAGGTGCGGTGCCTCTCTGCCTCCTGTAATCTGCACCATTATAACCAGGGACAAACTCAGGGCCATGGAGAGAAAAAACTAGGGGAGGGGGAGTGTGGAGGGAAAGGGAAAAAAATAATATAGGAAGACCGGAAGGAGGATGAAGGCTAATGAGTGAGGTTTATGGGTAGAAAGAAGGGATGGTTGAGGATGAATGAAGAAGGTTGAGGGAAAGGATGGTGTTGTCATTTTCTTCGCCACAACACCAGAGAGTCAAACTTAGAGAGAAGAAGAATTGAGAGGGTTCAAAACAGAACAGTAAGGAATACAAACGGGTGAGTCCAAATAAGACGCATGATGAAACAATGAGGAAGAAATGCCTTAAAGCAACTGAATGGACAACAACAAAAAGATGAAAGCTAACTGCATCTTGACCTGCATGTATTTTTCAATAATACCTTATATATTCAAAGCATTTTGAATATTAATATGCCAACTGCATTGTTTTCACCTGATATTGTACAGGAAGGACCCTTTTGTAGTGTGTTTTTGGGTGAGAAGAATCCCACAACTCCCTGGTTTACAGTTGATTAAGAGCTTTATTACACAATAAATGTCCAGTGTCTGAACATGGCCAAAAAGTCAAACCACACTCAACACTTTAAAACCATCTAACTTTATTTGTCACGGTGGTAAAAGACATTAGTGTACCGATAGTATATTCTTCTAAAAATTGAGAGGAGTTACAGTACTATGAACACAGAGTTAGAATCGGTAGAATAATTACTTCCTGATCAATCACATAAGTCATTAAATATGCCAAGACGAGAGACATCAACACATTCAAGTTCCCTTGAGAGAAGCTACAGAGGTTTACAGCTGTGTATCTAAAAGTCTTTCCATGTGGCTCAGTTCTGTCTGTTCTGCAGAAACAAAGCAAATGTGCTGGTCCCACTGAGCTGCATACATCTGCAAAACCTTACAATCTTCAGTTTTGTTAAATCCATGCAAGAAGGAGACGGGATGTTTCCGAAATGACTCCCTTTTTAACTGTAGAGTACACTATATTTAACCTTTTGCCATTTCAATTTAGGGTCGAAATCTGAGTGTGAAATCCAAATATCCATTACATAGCGTCCTCAAAAACGAAAAAAGTAGCATCCACGGCACGTGCCTTACTTTCTGCTCACAATCCCACAATACAATTTCTAACATTTTCGTCAACGGTCAGTGATGATGAGTGGGAGATAAGTGTCCGAAAGCTTACATTACTGCTCAGTACAGAGTAAACTGAGTGTGTATTATAAGGAGAATAATGAGTGAGTGAACAAGGGAAAGAAATCAGGCACAGCAAGGGTCATCACAGCCAGTCAGAAGCAGGTCACGAGGGGCCACATATGCAGAGCAAAATGGCAACAAATTAAAAGCAGGAGGTTGCACAAGCAAACTTCTGTCTGCCTTAACAATTATAGTGAACACCACTGACTGACTGTGATGAAATGCAGGTTACATGATCCCGCTCGTGCTTTAGACTTAAACAGTGTTGGCTGCAATAAAGTAAAAAGACAGCCAAGCACAGAATCACAAGTTCTGAGATAATCACGACCCAATCATTTACGCAGTCCCTAAATACTACAGAGACTCAACTCTGTTAACTAGTAGCTCTGGGTGTTGCCAGATAAAGTAGTTGTGATACGAGCGGGATGGGCCTCTATACTCATTCTAACTCAATCTGAACTACAACAACGACCCTCTGATGACATCTCAGAGTCAACTATCTCACTGTCAGTGTTACTGCATATAAACTGACTACTGGAGGCAGGACGAATGTGTGGCATACACACGTGTGTGTGTGTGTGTGTGTACACGGCTGAGCATGAGAGTGAATAAATAAAACGATTAATTCAAAATGTTTCTATTAAAGTACAATTAATATAATATTCAGACAGTTTGGTGACCACCTAGATGAGGAAATTCAGAGGAAACCCTTTTAACATAAACCCAGTAATGTTGTCTGAGGAGGGTTCAACTAAAGATCTTGAAACATGCTGCAGTGGCCTCAATGAATCCCAGCAATCTGCTGGTGACGACAATGTTTTAGTAACTGAAGGACTAAACCATGCATTCTAGTTTCACCTGATTCTGTGGCTGCTCTCTGGCCATTAAACCGTCTGAATATTGTGTGCAAAAAAACAGGAATGTTCCTTTAAGTTTAGTCCGTTTATTCATTCAATCATAAGCGACCATGTGTCTGCATGTGTGTGGGTCAGGTCTGTCCTCAGAAGGAGATGTCCTTGACTAGCTTGTACTGGTGCTCTGTGTCTTTGCTGGCACACTTCACAAATGACATAGCAAGCGTTCTGGTCTGACTAAGCAGATCCTTATCACTGCACAGAGGAGAGGGGATAAAATCAGGAAATCAAGGAAACGTGGTTTCAAGGGAGCAAAACGGATGGATGGATGATTGGATGGATGGTATAAAAGAGACAAACGGAAGGGAGGAAAGAAGGAGGAAGGAAGAAAGGATGTCAATACATCAGTATTCTAAGTGGCCCCGGTTACACTGAACACTTTAAGTGACTTTTAACATCACAAGCACAGCAGTGAGTGTAAATAAAATGCATTAAAACACAGAAATCTGATTGCAGACTGCCACTGTCACCAGATTTCTTCAGTCTGGACACATTTCCCTCCACAGTATATGTACGAGTAATGAGAAGAGGTGGGGAGGAGAAGCACGGAAAGGTAATGTGGACAGATAAGTGAATAAAACTAGATCAGACAAAAAGTGGAATTGTCAGGTGAAGTGTGCACAGAAGTATACTATCAACATGAGAGATGTATGCCTGACCTCTCTAAAGAAGCCAACATGTTAAATTCTGAGGGGGAGATTTATCTCTAATTAGCAGGTAAATAATCTTAAACAGTGGCTCTGTCAGGACACTTCTTACTTCTTCATTCAATTTTTCAGCTACAACACAAAACTCCCACTGAAAAAAACCGTGTAACCGGGGTCTGTGTCCTACCAGCCTACTATACAAACACCTTTGGAGCAGCAAAAAACATTCACAACCAATCACAAATAGGATGGAACAGATTTAAACTAATGGGAGAGCGGGGGGGAGGGATGGATCGTGTTGACTGGTAGACGATGAGGTGAAGAGGAATCATAACACACACCAATGAACCAGCAGGTCTCATAATGACTGATATGGAAATATGGAGCATCATACACGGATTGTGGTGCAAGAGAACATAGCATGCATGAAACGTGTTTATCATTCCCTGATCTATTTCGTCTTGTAATCAGTTTAGTTAGTGGGTGATGGCCTAATCAATAGCATTCAATACAGTATTTGCTGTGGAAAATGTTGCTTCTGCTCTTTTCCCCTGAAGGTTAAAGCTGAGTTGGTAACCTGTGCGTTTACCAACCTGTTTTGGGGGAACTAGTGTTGCCAGCTTCCTTCATTGCAAAAGAGACTCTTGATGGTTTCTTAAGACAACAAACACTATCTCTCATGAGTCATAGAAATGTATGAACTTTGTGTGATATTGTGATGCCAGTGGAGGTGGTCTTTATTCTAAGTGCATTGGGAGTCAATTCAAGCATATTTTTGGGTTATTTTAGTAAAAGTCTGTTTCAAGTATAAGCTTTGTATCTTAATTTTTGGCAACTTTTGCACGAAGAAAAATACTTTAGGATAATGCAAAAAATAATAATTACACCTAAAACATGACCGTTTCTTGTTTCCCAAAATGTTTGACATTTTTGGACATTCTGAGGGTTTCCACTGGAAAATAACAATGTATTATTATTTTGTTTCAACTTTGGACAGTACGTTTATAATGTTTAGATTTAATATGCAAACACTTTTTAGTGAATCCATTTGCCATTTCATGAAAAAGCTGAATTAAGACCACCTTCGCTAACGTCAAAAGGAATAATACACTTTAATTTCAGGGGAAGAGAGAAGAAGGAGCTACTTCACATAACAATGGCAATGTATTTGATGATTGTTTAGGCTGCGAACTAGTAACGGAACTGAGACTTATCAATCCCAACACACGTAGCGATGTTAGGTAAAACCCTAATCGGATCATTTTATTTTAGGTTTCATAACTGTTGAACTTTTTGTGTTTGCAGGACAAACAGAAGCTAAATAAGAAGGAGACAAGGAGTACAACCTCCTCACCAACGTCCTATGAGCAAACCCGAAACACTGATGAGGAGGAAGGCTCAAATCATTTCCCACCATGTTTTCCCCCAGTTCCCTTCTGCATAGCTTCACCATGCAGAACTATTCATAACTATGTACTTTGCAGTAAATATTAAAAAGAGCATCATTATCTGGTTTAAGAAAAACAACACCTTTTTTGTGAACAAGTTCTATTGCATAATTCAGGTTCAATATTACAAGTCAACGCTGTTAAAAGGGTCTCAGGGACATCAGACTCACTTTGTTAAAGGAGGATTATGTATGTTTTGGTAATTCAATGACAGACTGCAGTTCAAAGGTTTTAACAGAACAACAGAGAAGATTGAAGGAGAGACTGAGGAGACACATGGGACAAAGTGATATTCCTGTTTTGATTAGTGCGTGCTGTTCCTTCACAGGCAGCATATCTCACCTTTGCTCCAGCTGCTTCATGGTGGCATTGATCTGATTGGTCTTCTCTTCCAGACGAGTGATCACGTCGTTCTTCTTCTTCATTTCCTCATCAGACGACTAACAAATGAGAACAAGTCATAAGTAATAGTAAAAATTAAAGTATGTGCACTGTGTATGACAAGAGAACAAGTGCAACCCGGTGAGAATGTAAGTGTTTTTACCTGCATCTTCTGGTACATCTCTACATTGATGACTTTGACTTCATCCAGTTGATGTCTCAGTCCGATCAGCGTGTCCTGTTGATGAAAAACAAAGACTTCATATGTGTTCGTATCCTGTATTGACTGTCCTGGTCACACTATCAAGTCTCCTGCAACAGTTTCACTGTAATTCAGCATGCTGCTCTTTTATTATTTGTTCTTTCATCCATTCATTCAGTCTTTTAAGGGCTTCAGTATTATTTTTATTTGTGTATCTATTGATCCTCTCAAATCATTTATTCACTGGGGTTTTGTGCAAAATTTAACTCAGGACTACATACGAACAAACATAGTGATGATTAAAGGCCATTTTTGGAGAATAGTCATATTAATGTGTATATACGTATATATATATATATATATATCACATTTCAGAGCTACCTGTAAGCAAGCTGAAATATATTTTGTACAAACTGTAAGTCACAATGCGTGATACAAATATCCCCATGTTCCTGTGCAAAGATGTCAGCAGGCTGCTGGGATGTGTGATGATGCTGCTGCCCTGACAGCTACTGTATGTCACAGCTCGGCTACAAATGTCAGCTGGTGGCGTTTATTTAGCAGAGTTCACGTGTTGGTGGTGAAAGGCCCGACACTGGTAGGGCTGCTAGAGAGAAACAGGCACAAGAGCTGGCAAGATGCTACTGCTCTACGTGAGCAAGTATGGGCTGGCGCTATATGTTTAGTTTGAGCCCCCAAAGGGTTCGTTATCATGTGCTCTCCCATTGTGATGACACTATGTCTGTAGAGCAACCCCAGCATTCTTATGATCATTATTTTAATTTGAGTCCTTTCTCATTCATATCTCCTGTGATTGTAAAACTCACCATTAACAAATCCACCAATATGAAAATCCTATAATAATCCATGTTTCTTTGTACATTGTTCATTCTTCATGTTTTGTGATTTTTTTCTATTTGTGTATTCATTGTAAGTCATTATGGATAATACTGAATAAAACTAAATGTCTTATATTTTAAAGTATTTCCTTTTGTCAATATTTTGTCCACTTTCATCTCTTGAGACATTTTGTAAATAAATCAGTGTTCAAAAAGGAAGACGGAGTGAAGTGAAAGGAAAATGTAGGCTGACCTGCTTTTCATGAATATCTTTCTCCAGGAGTTTCATGGCCAACTCCATTTCCTGTTTCATCGACATCTGGACTACCAGCTCATTCTCCACATCCTAAAAATAAACCACATACATGCATATAATCTGTTGTTACGCTGTCACAATATATAGTACACACACACACACACACAGTCACAGTCTGACCTGTCTGAGCCGACACTCCTCCTTCAGTTGTTTTTGAGCATCGTTGTACATCTCATCCAATCCTTGACGCGACTGTTTGTATGTATCTCTCTCCACTGACGCATCGACTTGGGTTACCTAAATAAATTACGTCAACGGGAAGAACACGTCAGCCATACCATGCATCAATTTGTAGTCAGAGCTGGTAATAATTGATGGAATATTTAATGATAACTTCTGTACTTTTCAACCTGGACCCTATTTTCCAATGTACAAAAAAAAGGTATTCTTTACCTTTTGCTTGATCAGGTCTGTTTGTTAATGTGTGTCTCGCACGGAGAAGTCTGGTTCTGACATTAACAAAATATTCTTAATATTCAGCCATGACATTTAAAATCTTTTAGATAACCTTTAGCTATGTTTTCTGTACTCAAACCGACTCAAACACAACAAACTCAGCCACCACCGGAGAGAATGGTGTCACCATGGCACCACTCTCTCCAACTCTCACTCACGTTTCACCCGTTGCCTTCCGGCAACAAGTCACATGACACAATAACAAACAGAAAGCAAAGGTTAAGAAAAAGTTGTATTCCTCTGTAGGGTCGTTTCCATAATGTTGTTGGACACTTATAATAACAATCGTCAGAGGCAAAAACAGGCACTTTTAGCCTGTTTAGCAGCTGCCGTCTGCAGCATTCTCCCTCCGTACTGAATAGAATTACAAAATGGTTGTCTCCTAGCCACTTACACATAAAACATGAAAAAATAGGGTCACGGTTGAAAAATAACAAAGTTATCCTTTAAGGGGGTAGATCTACAGTGTTGGTTTCAGTTGTGGCTGCAGCAAAATCTTTACCAAATCAATGTTTCTCTGTGATTTAAGACATTAGACGTGTGCATGCGTACCTCTAAATGCTCTTGTGTCTTCAGCAGAATAAGGCTGTTTTCACTCCTCAGCTCCTGGTTTTCTTCCTGCAGTTTGATGATGTTGTTCTTGGCTATGGCTAACTGCACACAAAACATTTTTAATAATTTAGTTGATCACAAAGAACAGTTTGACAACAATGCTTGCACCGACACTGTGATTTCATCAAAACATATCTGGCTAAATGATGAGATCAGATTCTATGATAACATGTAAAAGACAAAGCATGATGACTTCAGTCATCATGTAGAGATGTGCACTTAAACTCTGACATTAAAGTGCCGCCTTTTACCTTTAGTTTAAATCTAATACGCAGATATTTTGAGTGTGGATCTCACCTCCTCTACGAGTTTAGAGTTGGACTTCTCCATCGACTCCACTCTGCCCTGAAGACCATGAACTGTGGAGCTAGACACACAAACACATCGTACAAACAAATTGTAAACAGATTCTGTTTATTTTGATTCTCACTGAATTTATTGTGCCAACATATTATTCAGAATATGGGAATGGGACTATAGTGGCTATATCACAACACAGAGGTGTTAAAATGTGTAACTTAAACAGACATTTGCCCTCTTCAATTAGATACAGCTAAATGGAGAACAACTGTGGCTTTTGAGCTGTTATCGTGTTTATGAGGTTTAATGACATTCACATGTTTAAAGGACTGAAGTGTCACACCCCGGACTGACGGACCTGAATTTAACTTTCAATAGCCACAGCACCAATACAGTAGTGCCATGGCTAGCTTAGCTTATGTTCTGTCTGACGTTGTCTTACACATAAAAGAATGATCCCAGTCACTTCCACACAGTGAGGCACACAGCTTATTAACTAAACACAGGTATCGGTTCAGTACTCAGAGTACTCATTGGTGCATCCCAAATCACAGGTGCGAGTTTTGAAGAAAGATTTCAAAGAACTACAATTCCATTTAAGACAGTAGATCAATCCAGTTTCATTGAAATGTGATACCAAGTTTGTGAGAAAAAAAAGACAAACTGAAAGAGGAAGTGTGATTGACAGTCTGTGCTTAAAGGAGTCTGTCTGTAGGGAGTTGTACTTCTGAAACAAGCAGACTGGTTCAAACCAAAATGGACTGAATATTTTAACGTGCAATCAGCCTTTTGCCTTCGATTCAAGGCATCATACCATGTCTCCAACATCAGATGGATGTAAAGAAAAACGTGAGGTAGAAATCAGCCACTGTTCAGGTCGACACAGAACAGTAAACAGAGGACTTCTATTTCTTAAAATCATCTTGAAGTTAATAACATCATCATCTCCCTGAACTCTGCGGAAGTCCCTGCAGACACGTCTGTTACCCAATGAAAAAACAAATGTCTTACTTGAGTTGTCGGTTCAGTTCCTCTACATAGTTCTTCTGATCCAAGATGGACGCTATCTGGCTATTCCTGTTGCCATGGAAACATATGTAAAACAGAGCTCTGCATCACATTGGGGGGGCTAAGAGACCCATTGTATTAAATATAGTGGAGAGATAATAACAGACAATACCTCTCTTCACTCCTGTAATCATCAATGTCATTCTTCAAGTACATGGAGAAGTCGATCACCCCGACCTCATGAGAAGATAGACAAGCTGGCATCACTCAAAATGAAGTTTATATATATATATATATATATATATATATATATATATATATATATAATATATATATATATATATATATATATATATAATATATATATATATATATATATATATATATATATATATATAATATATATATATATATATATTATTATTTTTTGCGATTAATCGCAGTGTTATGGCAAAGTTCAATGATGAATTAAAAAGTAGTGTATTGCGCACTTTTATTTTAAAAGTACTGCTATATGAACAAAAGGGCAATACCATTTGGTTCACGAGATGCAGGTAGCATGTTTTATACTTAATGTGAATATAATTCATACTTTGTTGGCATCTTATTCTGAAAACCGGATGTTCGTCTGAAGAAACCGGATGTTGTCTCACGTTAATCTTTCCGCTAACTTTCAAAGTCCTTCGTTAACTTGCCCAGCACTAATGTTCAAACAACCATTGATTCAGTTATGCCTTGAGTAGTTGCAGGCCACCAGAACATTTGCAAGAATTGGGGATGTTTACAATTGTGTGGTTAAACAAATCAAAACCTGCACAATAAAAACGAAATGCTTATTGTAAATTTGACAGCATGCAGTTAATATCCACTGACATTTACTAATAGCACTAATAGAAACTACCACAATATACACCACCTAGTCAATCAAAAGACAAATTATCTGCAACTATTCTGATAATCAATTAATTGTTTCAATTATATTTCAAGTAAAAATAGTTTTGATTCCCATTTGATTCCAGCCTCTTGAAAGTGAGGATTTTCTGCATTTCTCTGTTTTATATTATATATTATATTCTAGTTGTAAATTAAATATCTTTGGGTTTTGGACATTGGGAAGTTTTTTCTCTACAATTTATAGTCCAATGATAGAATGAAAAAATAATAGCTTTTATACAGATTAATCAATAATGAAAATAATTATTAGTTGCAGCCTTAAAAAGAAGTAACCAAATATGCTTTTTTTAATCTTGAATGAAATGTATCATCTCTGCTTTAGGAATGGAATCTCTTTTACGCCTGCCATCAAATGTACAAATGTGTGTGGTTATTTGTGTTAAGGCTCAGACAAAAATCGTATCCAAACAAACTATTCCAGATCGCTTCATGTTACAAGTGTCTCAGCCACATTCAGTCAGGTGTAAACACAGTCTGAACAGGGTGCATTCGTGAGAAAATGTGTTTGCACTCAGGACAAAGAGTCCACCCGTAGAAACATGACACCACAGCGGCTGCTCTCTCTCTGCCTGATGCAAAGATAACGTGACAAATCAAACAAGTGTTGTTTAAACTGTTTCATGTCCGTGAACTTGTATGCACAGCAAGTGGAGTCATTTTTTATTAACATAAGACATAGATTTGCTTCTCTGCTTAATTTGGTGCAAGTGGAAAATTAGATGCAATTATGGAGAGAAGAGTAGACATATCAGCTGTACACGTGTTGTCATGCAGCCACATCATCAGATGTTTAATGCCCACATTAAAACAATGTCGTAATGTCTGGTGTAAATGTGTTCTTCTAGTCAAGTGGTCTAAATACTGTCTCAGAGGGGTTACCTGCGAGTCCAGGTCCTCGCCTTTGACACACAGGTTAGCATCGATGACGTTGAGACCCACCAGCAGGCCCACTATCACTGCTCCCTCCTCCTCCAGCATGAGTGCTGAATACTCATAGAAATCACTGTGGAGGAAGATACAACAGATCCTTAAACACTTAAGGTAGCTTAGGTAAAAGCAAAAAAGGGGCTTTATTTTAGGTTTTAGCTCAGTAGTGTTACTGTGGATGTAAAATGTCTTTGGCGTAAGTACAAGCTGTCAGAATTTGTATTAAATTGATTAAAAACAATATTGTTTTATCATTAATATTATTTAACAACACCAATATTTTTCAGCCAAACATTTTTTTGTCTATAGCTGAAACTTGGAAACAAGAAAATATAAAAAGTATATACTTTAATTAAGGTATATTTTTCAAAACAAGTCAAATGTACCAATTGTTATGTGTAAATATGAGAGTACCTGAGCAGATCTTTTCTGGTGATGAGGAGTCGTAGGTAGTCGGCCAGCCGTTTCTGCATGAGAGCCAGACGCAACCAAGCTCTGGCCCTGCCTAATGGAGTCCTGGGAAACACACACACACACACACACACACACACACACACACACACACACACACACACACACACACACACACACACACACACACACACACACACACACACACACACACACACACACACACACACACACACACACACACACACACACACACACACACACACACACACACACACACACACGATAAGATTTGAGCTTTGTTTTATAGTTTGGATCTAATTAGGTTCTTCTATGCGTTTATTGCAGTCTACAGTTAACATGGGCTCATCTAATTAACTTCCTTCTTTTTCATCTCAACGATTAAAACGCCTGCACTGTCATACATAGTGTTGCATAAACACTGCTCTGCTACATGTCCGTTGGTCTGACTCAGCAGCACCAAAGGAAACACAGTCTGTTCTTCATCTAAAACAACACGGCTGTTCCCCATTTAGCTGGATCAGCGAGACCTGAATATTGCTCACTTGATGTCAGGCCTAGACGCTCTGGTATGTGTGACTGAGAAGTGAATAACAAAGTAAAGCATGATGTGGAAAAACATACAACTGTTAGCAAATATACAAACATACTACTGCACCATTACTGATTTTGCTTTTAAAAGATGTCTATTGCCCAAAATTGACAGTATAATGACTAATCTTTACTGAATTTTAAACTCCGTGCTGTTAACACTGTGTCTGACTAAAAATGTGCCTATTCTGGCTATAGCAGTTACAAAGAGACGAAAGAATATTAAAGATCTAGAGAATTTGGAGGAAGTGAGGCAGCAGGGAGAGGAAAGGTGAAGTGAAAGTAAATAACAGTCAGGTATTTTCCTGCTCTGGCTCACGTCACATTCTCATGTTACTGGTAAATGTGAGCGTGTGTGGTTGTGTTGTGGCTCATGTTCCCCCAGCACGATGTAAGGTTAAGTTGTGTGTGAGCACAGGTGTGTGTTTTTACTCCTTACTTAAGTCCAGGCAGGTCTCGTACAGAGGCGGAGATCTCTGCTGCTTCAGGACACAGCTTCTCCACCAGCTCCAGAGGACCCCAGAGAGACTTGTTAAAGCCCAGAAAGGACTTCTTCACTGCAGAGAGAATAGACAAGCAGTAGCACATGAACATCAAAAAAAACTAACTAGGAACCCTTTGATATTGAATGTTAATAAGTTGGGAGGTTCCTCTTGGGAGGTTCCTCTTACCTTTGAGGCCATGTTTGAGGCAGTGCTCCATGACAACAAAGAACTGCTGGAGAGGGGGGTAGTCTGAGTCCAGAGTTCGTCCGAAGCTCAGAGCCGACTCAATCAGCCCTTTAATACTCAGCTTGGCCATGTTCAGCAGGTTGGCTCTCTCCATAGCCATGGGATCTCGCAGGGCTACAGGACAAAAGCCACACACGAGCACTTAATTTAAAATATGCTTATAATGTAATGTATTACAGCTGGTCATTAGCAGAAACATGCTTACTGTGGGAATGTACAGTAAAAGTAAAGTAAGTGAAAGCAGAACACACCCTAAAAACAGATCATTTGTATTTTTATGTCAGCTCACTGTAGGCACACAGAACAATGCAGTACATACATTTGTATAACTTTGCTCGATAAATTGTCTTGTTTGCAGCTAACTTTGAACATTTGCCTTCTAGAACAACTCCAGAGCCTGAGACTGAAACAGAGAAACTCCCACAGAGATATGTCTTTAAGTGCTCTACACTTTGAGTGGACATCCGGGTTAATGTGGTTAATGTGTAGCTAAACACCAGAGCAGGACAGATGGGTGGAAAAGTGCAGAGATGTTGCCTAGCAATGACAGAGAGCTTTAATGGCCCAGAGGCAGAGATGCTGACAAATCAACAGATGATTTCTTGGGAGTGAGCAAGACTTTTGGGAGCCCGTTGGTGCTACGCCCTGATGATACTAAGAAAGAAACAGTAACCCTTTAAATGCCTGTGTCGCCATGTGACTGCTACTACAACACATCAAACACTGACGAGTGAAAAACGTGTCTGGATGTTTCAATTGAGATTTGAGTGTGAATGCAACTGTGTAGATTTTTAAAATCTTTGATCATTAAAAGGTCATTCCCCTAAAATGTATCTACTGTGTTCTTGTTAACAGAAAGACAAACAAACAATCAATGAAGAAGTTATGTTGCACTGAATGCCTGAAACAACTATTTAGTTATTTCAAATGATTCAGATGTCACAGAATTCAAATGCAAGTCTGTGATGGACACCTGGAAACTGTCAGAAACTAAATAGGTGTGTGTGTGTGTGTGTGTGTGTGTATGTGTGTGTGTGTGTGTGTGTGTGTGAGGGAACGTCTACTGTCAGACAGACACTGGTGCAGAGCTCTGCAGAAACAACAGAAGATGTCGCTCATCAGAAGATTAACCAGCAACTATTATGATTCAATAGTACGATTCACTTGTCAAGCAAAAATGAGAAACCTTTGCTGGTTCCAGTTTCTTAAAAAATATTATTTGCTGCTTTTATCCGTTTTATATCATCGTAAAAAATGTATATATTAGGGTTTCAGACTGTGAGTGTGCTTGAGCTCTGGAAATTTGTGATGGAAATATTTAAAATTTTCTGATATTTTATCGACAAAAAATGAATTGATAAAACATGAAAACAAACATATTTAGTTAGTTACAGCTGCTTATACTGTACTATACTATATTAGCTTATACTAAAACGTTATTTGTAGTGATATCAAGGCAGCAAACAAATACAGACAACACCACTATGCATGGTGAAACCCCCAAAGGAAATAAAAAAGACAGAACATGTGTTTCCCATGTGCATCAGTGCGGCATGTGACGCCTCACGCTGTTCAGTTGTGTGGCGGTAGAAACAGCAGCAGCACTGCTAACATTAATATGCGAGGGTGTACCATCAAAGCATGTGAGCTCTTTGGAAAATCAATTGGCCAGACACACACAGAGAGTGATGAGGTAATGCTAGATATGAAAGAACAAGGAGGATATGTAGCCAGCTAGGTCTGTCACATTAGCACATCTACCAACACCAGCTGGAACTAGTACCAGTGCTCCGATTAGAAGATGTCAGTTAGCTAAGGGCACATTTCCTCATGTGACCCTAAAACAATCAGTTACTGACCTTTTATTACTAACAAGACACTCCCTTTATGATAATACTCTACCTTGGACGGTCCAGTCCCCGGAAAGAGACGTCCTGTGCTCCGACACTTTGGGTAGGACGTGAATGCTCCCTGAAATGGTCTCGGATGCTTTCCTGGCCAAAGCGAAGATGGGAGCCTGCCATCGCCCGTCTCCTCCACCACCACTACTACCTCCTCCTCTCGCCGTGTTGCTACTGTTAGCTTTATCCCCAACACCAGATTTCTCCTCCTGCAGCCTCAAAATCCCAAACATCTGAGCCTTCTCCTTACTGCTGTCCGCTTCAGACAACGCCAGGTCGTGCTCTGCAGGCGATGCCATGTTCGTGTACCTCTGAGACAAATATAGCTGCTGGTCGGTGCGAACGCAGCCAGATTCATACGGTTAGCTAACCGTTAGCGAGCTGGCGTCGTTGAGCAATTCAACCGGCGACCATTGTGACAACCGTAGCATAAAAATACCTGTAATAGCACCCAAAGCAACAAGCCTGACTAGTCAACCGTCGTAGCGTTCCCGTACTGCAAACCGTTGGTGTCGGTCTACATGATGACCGTTAGCTGCTCGTTGATATACGATTGTTTTCCGTACATCCCGGTGCTGTGGACATTTGTAGCCCGTAGACCAAAACCGACAGTTGGGCTCCTGGCGGTCCCGCTGCACCCTCCGGAGGGGCGGTGTCAACAGGCTCACGAGATACACAAAAGGCAGTACTAGCTACGTAATGATTTCAGTGGCTGCTGTGTTGTGGGTGTGCCGCCCCCTGCTGCTAGAAGGAAGAACTGCAGGGCTGCCACCAGGTGGAGGGTGGTACTGTGTGTAGACGACAGAGATGCTTGGAGACAAGAGGGCCCAGACAGCTATTTTAAGATATATAGTTGAGTAAAAAAAAAAAGGTCCAACATCTCTCGTAGAAAGCTGCAGCCCCCAAGGAGGTTGGTAATATTTCTGCTAGGGTGGAATGTAACTAAAATACTTAACTAAAATACTATTCTTAGGTACAAATTTGAGGTACTTGTACTTTACTTGAGTGCTTCCATAAATATTGTACTTTTTGCTCCACTTATTTTGACAGTTATAACTACTTAACAAATCAAGATTTGACATATAAAACATTTGAGCTAATAAAATATGATGCATTGTGAATAGATTAAACTATGCGGCTTTCACAATAATATAATTGTCTAATACTCACAGGGGGCTTTTGTTGTTCAGAGAATACTCACATTTTAAGTAAATCTCCCAATAATATTTATGCACTTTCACTTCAGTAACAACAGGATCTGAATTCCTCCTCAACAACTGTATTTCTGGTCATTTTGGTATTGAAATTCTACGTGGTAGTCGTAACATTCTGTGGTAAAAATGTAGGCCTGCTACACATGTTATTTTTTTGTAATATCTTATAGTTTTAGGCAAAATGTTGTTAGCTTTATTTTCTAAATGCCTTAATTGTAAATACTTAATACATATAGTATAATTAAACAGTTCAAATAATTAATAAAATGTTGTGATTTCTTTAAATTCTGTAAGACATTTACAGGGTTTGATTGGTTGCTTGTCCATATTTTTCTTAGGTTCTGCTGGGGGAATTTGGAGTCATGACCTCAGTATTTCCAAAGTCCTGGCTACGGCCTTACTTTCAATGTCATATTATGAACCCACGGAGGAAAGCTCTCAGTAGAATTTAGAAGCATGACAGTGGAAAAATAAACACCCACACAGGCACCAGTAAAGAGGAGGAAGAAGTACATGTAGAGAGTCAGGCTGAGCAGGCTTTGGTAAACATGCTTAAGGTTTTAAGTGAGACCTGCATGCTACATGAAATGCATGGCTGTCTGCAACTAATTATTGTTTTAATTATCAATTAATCTGCTGATTATTTCCTTGATTATTCGGCTTATTATTTTAGTCTAGTCATAGAATTGCGAACAATGCCCATCACCTTCTCTCAGAGGCCAATGAGACATCTTAAAGCTTGTTTTTTCTATGATAAAGCTTGTCAGCCTATAAAGACCACTTCGCCGTCTTGACTGACTGGTGATTTGTTTAAATGTACGAGTCGGCTGATACTGATCGACTGCAAGACTTCAGTGCACCTGCAGAAGTAAGAGGATGCTTCATTTAATCACAGGTGCTCTGAAATTAACTTTCACTGATATTAGGCTTATAACATTACTGTACCTCTATAAGGGTAAGGGTCAGAGTGGAAACAATGTAAATTGGATATTTCTGATTGCATGTATTACAATAGACAGGAAGGAACTGCAGACAGGGAAGATGCTTTGTTTCAGTCCAGTGATATGAATCCATTGAACAAGAACATTGTATAAGACCACGCTGCAGTAGGAGTTGACAGGAGTTATCATTATATATTAGATAGGGTTATTCTTTTAAATAACACTTCCCAACCTACCTTGGCTGTATGCTAACCGCTCCATACTCTCACTGTGAGTGATGCCCCAGCGGTGGAGACTCTGAGGGGAGTACATGGTGAGTGGGACTCTGCTGTGCCCACAGTCTTGTTGTTAGGTTAGTAAATCGAGCAGATCCCTGAGTCCTGAGGTGGCTCCCTCTGGTCTGGTCTCTTCAGCTGGTGCCACACAGTCAAATTTTCTTGGGTTTTTTGATTCCCTTGAAGCAGATGACCCTCTAATATGGCGCGTTCCTGTTTGGTAACCGTCTCAGTATTTGCTGGGCTTCTGCTGAGCTGCGTAAGACAACCTGGAATAAATCATACATGTGTGTATGTAAAAACTTATTTCAGCACACAGGCAATGCAAATGCATTCACAACTTTGTTAACAACAAAACATCCCTGCCTGAGCACAAGTTAGGTATAGGTTGGCCACCAGGATGCCCAGATGCACAACATTTTGAGATGGACAAATCTGAGTTTCGAAAAGCAGCTAACCATTTCGTTTTAAGCCTGGTTCCAGGTGTAGAATTAAAGAACAAGATAAATATACACATATACCTGCATGTAGACTCAAAGGTTAGTCACTGTCTATAGGCTCTGTCACACAACATTACATCTTTGCCTCCCATTTCTCCTCACTGATTCAAACAATCACCGCTCACACATACACAGGATAAAACCTTTCGCTGTCATTTATAATACATGCCGAAAAGTTCATCCCGCAGATATTCTTGATTTAATGTAATGTAAATACTACGATCATCACAAAAATGTACATTATAGAGCAGAATATAGAACAGACGGTTTTACCTTTCCTTTGATTGGTAGCTTATGAGGAATGCATCTAGTGGGCCTCCACCTCACCATGATGTAAGAGGATGTGAAAGCCTCCGACCACACCAACTGACGAATGTTAGCTCCATTACCCACTGTCAAAGCATGGAGGGACCACTGGTGTTTTTCCTCTCTTGTTGTTTTTCTCTTGTTCTGCCTCTCTTCCTGTTTGTCACTCTCTCTCTAATAGCTGAGGGCTGACCAGGGATCATATGACCGGTTTCTTGCTGATCCTCACACCCCTTAGCTGACCATATACTGCCTGTGTTAATTCTCTGAATGGCTGCATTCAACAGAGAATTCATGACTCAGGTTGCTGCTGCCTTGTTATTGTTATGTCCAGTTCTTCTTCTTTATTTTGTTACTTTCTCGGTTTACCTGTTTGCTTCCCTGTTATTGTCACAAAAGTCACTATCTAAAATATGTGTCTTAATCTATTTCGCCTTTCCGCTGGTTTGTTTATCTGTGCTTTTTGTGAGGCCGTACATACATTTTCTGCCCGTCTTCACCAATAATGAGAAACAAACCAACTATTCATCAGAATTTGAGCTTAGATATATTTGTATTTAATATTTTCGTGGATAACCATGTCCATATCTTGCATTCAGAATCTAATGCAGCCTACATCTGTCTTTTTTTCTGTTTTTCTCATTTGTCTATCTCTCTCCTGCCGCCCTGCATACACTTTCCTCCTCCACTGTCTCTTCTCTCTGCTCTCCCATCATCTCTGAACCACACCTAAACAAGCACATTACTTCCAGGGTGGTATGTTTGTGTCATATGACCACGTTTATCACTGTAGGAACACACCCTTCGACATGACAGACAGCCAGAGTGACCAATCATTAGCCTTCAGTGGAACCTTTTCCCACCAATGGGCGGAAGAAACGCTGTTTCATAGTAGCAAGCCTTTCATTCTGCAGCAGTGATAGAGTGGTGCTATGCGCACAGATTCTGCTACTGTGAGTTATTAATATAATTCTAATTTGCAGAGAACAAGAAGCAGTGAGTTTACTGTCCTGTAACAGCAGAAGAGATCGGAGCAAAGTTTTCACTGATTATACCAACATCCTCCCTAATAATCAAGGACAGCAAGTTATCATGAGATTATTGCATCTCACCTCAGGCAGTAGAAAGCAGTGAGTTGATCCTTATTTCTGCAGCTTGTCAACTCTCAGAAGTCTGGTCCCAAAAAGGATAAGTCTATGCTCCGGTCGAGCCTGAGGCAATGACTCTCTGGAAACTGTTCAAGATGCGCTTGAGTCCTCGACTTCCTGGCAGAATGTACAGTCCAAGCTTCAGGTTGTCACTCGCAAGTCAGCTGTTGGAGCTACAGGCAGCAGTTATAGGCTCCTTAGAGGCACTACTTCCACAGAGATGATGAACAAATATGCATGTGTTCTTAGTATGTTCTTTATATATTCTTTCAAAACACTATCTATTTATTTATCTATATATCCATCTCTATCTATCTAAACTGAATCTAATCTAGAAGTGCTGCAAGACTGTTAAATCAAAATAAGCTTCATTAGTTTTGAAGCAGTAAGCCGGTACACGCTCTGGAGACATCACCGACAGAAACCACAACCATCACCCCACACAGCACCCAATGACAAGAGAGCAGGAAGACAGGGAGAGGGGGAGGGGTTAGGGAGTAACACAGCAATGAGGGAGGCAAGAGGAGGCTTCTAGGGGGTTAAATATAGTGAGGGGGAGAGGGGCATTGACTTGTATTCATACATACACCCCACCCACATATTTCCATTGTACACCGCTAATATGAATGGAATACATGAATATATGAATGAAAACATGCAAGTGTTGGTGAACAGGGCTTTCTGCAGCAGTCCCATCCCTGAACAGAGAGAGAGGTCACTGTTGAGACAGACCAGAGATTTGTGTGTGTGTGTGTGTGTGTGTGTGTGTGTGTGTGCAGCTAAAAAAATGAAATAGTATTAGTGCAGCGAGAAAACATCGTCAGTGAAATACAAGAAGGCTGATGCTACCCTATACACCAGAATGCAACAAAATGAAAGACAAAGGAGATTATTGTACACTTGGGTGGATGATAAAAACTCTTAATACTTAATGGCCTAATTTTTACCATTAAATATGCACAATCATATGTTTTGTGTAATTGTAGAGTTTGCACTATATACGTATATGTAAAAAATAATAATAATGAAGTACTAGCAGGTTCCGATTTGTAATAAGAATTTTGGACCAACTATTCTTAGATTTGATGGCTTTTTGAAATCGACTAGCAAAAATAACAGCAAGCGAACAGTTTTTTTCCGTAGCAGGAAAATATTTATTTGTAAAAAATATATATATATATATACACAGTAGAAATGACTCCATTCAGAAAGATGAAGGAGAGATATCTATGTACAGTCAGAGAGTTTTGTCTGATCTACAAAAATCAGATGACAAGAAGCGGGCAGTGTTGACGAGCAGCATCACAGAACTAACTTAGGTGGAATCTACTGTTTCCTAACTTCCCCCATGTGGAGCTAAAGTTAAAGGAAATAACTGTATTTCTATTTGCAGGTATTTCAAACTGATGTCTGAAATTGATTTGTTATCATACATATGGTAATGTGTGCAGGTACCGTTCAAAGGGTAGTTAATTGTGGCATTTGTGTGTGCTGTCCTGAAATGTAAAAGATAAAAGATATTTTTCAATAGAAAGGTTTTTCAACCAAATTCATTCTCAGATTGTTCATTACTCTGAGTTACTAGGTCAACAGGTAGTCTACAGTACACTTGCACACACATTTTGCTCAAGTCCCAATAAATGGGTGTGGACAAAATATTTTTCACTTCATGATGTTGAATGAACATTAGCTTTTAGGATTAGCTTTGAAAAGGAGGGAGTTATTAGGAGGCTGGTATATCTGGTGGAATTACATTTGACTAAGTATGTGTACCTAGTGAACTAACAACTCTGTTTACTCTTATTTTATAACTAGTACCAAAAGGGGGTTCCATCACCTACATTCAAAACGAAAGACTTTTCAAACCCAGAAATAAAGCTCTCGATACAACACTGAATTATAGAGATCAACATAGTGATATTATTGATAGCAGTGGTGGTCAAAAGATAAATATTAAAAAGTTGTAATGGTAAAAAACAACCAAAAAAACCTATTTACAGGTTCAATGCTTGCAGAATCATACTTATACCATAACAAGCCCTACCATCGATCACACCATTTGTAATGCCTCATAATGAGCCCTTTAGCCCTCAAACTCTGCAGCATAAAGCACTTGCTGGAATTTCATCCGTACCTCCATTCTTTTTTTAATGGTAAGCCTCTTCAGTGAAGGCAGAAGGCTGAGTAGAAACAGTTCATCTTCATCTCTGAGGTTGGTGAGGGCATCTGCAGAGCTTATCTCAGTTTCTGTGGTTGTTTGCCTTTTACGTTTAAGAGAGACTCCCATCTCCTGATGGTTGTTTGGACAGGACTCCACAAGAGAAAAGCTAGTAGTAACGAGAGGCAGAGGACAATGCTGCTCCTTCTCATCTTTATCTTGCTCTTTGTCCACGTCGTCACCACTTCCAGCTACCTGTGTGGCATGAAGACAGCAAATAGCATTAGTGGTTAACACAGACAGCAACACTGATAACAAGCTTCAACTTATTTGGCGATCAAAGCCAAACATGTCTCAGTCCCTTATACAACCCATACCTCCTACTGGGAACAAAACTGATTTTTTGTTATAAATATATATATATTTGTTTCTATTTTAATGTAATGTATACCATTCAATAGAGCATTAATCATCGGCAGGTGGCTATTAGGGGCCAATAATAGCTTATCACAAATATATCATATTGCCTATTAAATAACAAGAACTTGCAGTGCAGGAATGCCAAAGATAATATGCTCGAGATAATTCAGACACAACATGTTAGTCCACCACAAAGCATCGGTATCTTTGCATTTGTAAATTGTCAAGCTGAGTACATATTATATTATATACATTTGCATTCCCCAAAGGTTGTTTTTGTATTGCTTGCTCAAGTCAAAGGTCTAATAAGTGAAATCATTGTTTGGGTATAGCATGGCTGTGCAGGGCTGTGCAGGGCTTTTAAGACGTCTACATTAAAAAAAGAAATAATAATAATAATAATGTTTTTGTTGTGTATTTATGTTTAAAAAAAGAAAGAAAAAAAGAATATTGTACAATATAAAAAATCTAATTATGAAATACCAGCTTCAGAAATCTAATATCTGTCAGATATATACTTTGTTTTGCATATTGTTTTGTGAAGGCAAATAAGTTGATTGATGCTTTGATTCAGTTTTAGGTTTAACATGTTAAACATGTTAAACATGTTAAACATGTTTAACTGTGACTGCTGATTGTCGGTTTTCCACCACGTGCTTTTATTTTGACAAGTGAATCCGGATATCGTGAGAGGCAGACGTCAGTAGCGATGTGTTCGGTGTACACGGACGTTATCATGCGATTAGCTTTGCAAAACGATGTCTCCGTTAGTTAGCGTCAGGGCTGTAGGGCGGTCTATAAATCAAAACAACGTTAACTGCGCGGTTACATTACCTTGCTAATGTTACAATTTAAAAATCAAATATGTGAATCCATTTTAAATCAATGCATGACAGACAAGACAAGTGACCAACACACCTCGTCGACTTCCCCCGTGCCAGGCTCTACTTTGGGCTTGACGTAGGCGCTGAGCCAGGCCAGCTGGTTGTACAGCACCGGGACGGGCCTCTCCACCGGGTTCTCGTCGTCTGTGAGCAGAGGCGCGCTTCTCTTGGCGAGTCGCTTCTTCGCCTTGCAGAACTTGTCGCGTAGATTTTTCCATTTCAGCTTCACCTCCTCCTCCGACTTTCCCATGTTGTCTGCGATGTCTCTCCACGACAGATGCCCCTTCAGATTGTCTTTGTAGTCCCGCCGGGATTGGTCGTACAGATTCGGGTGTTCGCGTATCAAGTCCGCGAGCTTCTTTTCGACAGTATTCATTTTGTTTTCTGGTTATTTACTTCTTCGCGAAGTCCTTTCGTCGGTGGACAACGATCGAACCTCGCCAGGTTGAAGCTGGCAGAAGGAAGTGCGGCGCTCTATTCATTCAAAATAAAAGTTGTATCGTTGACACCTTATGGAAAGGCTATCCTTGAATGAAACAAATGAAAATAAAAAAAGATTTTATGTGTATGACTCTTTCTTATGGGGTTATCCTATATACCAACTCAACAAGACCTCCCGGATTTTCTTAAAAATCATGTGAAAACGTCTGTGAAATCACAAAATCCTATATCTGTACTATTCTACACCAAATACTTTGTTAGTTATGTATTTTTAAACATACAAGACACCCTATGGATAATTCGCAACATGTATTCGTGGAAATAGTTGGTAACTTTTAATTTTCCAAAAAATAATACCTCCACTAATTTCCGTTGTCTTGCAACCAAATTTAGATTATATGTATTATTGATATAGTTCTATTACTAGATATATATTACTAGAATATTATATTATTTGGTCCTGCATACATGACTGAGCTACAGATCTTGTTAAATATATCTTCAGAGCTGAAAACTCCACTTTTTAAGATATTTTGACTGCATATTTTTCCAAAAAGGATTATTTTAATTATTTTTGTGAGGATGTGTTAATTTTAATTTCATATATACATACAACATTTAAATATGTCGTTGACAGTCTTCTTGTCACCACATCTCTCTGTTTGAAAAAGAAAAGAAAAGCAGAATCTATATCAAAATAGTCGCATGATTAGAGGCATCAATCTAACTTTAATTATACCTTTTATTCTGAGCACAGGGACTTTTGTTCTGCAGTGCACTGTGCTTCCTGCCTGCCTGCTCTAGATGGCGTATTTGCTCTTTTCACTACTTGCTCTTTTATTGTCAGTGAACAGTTGAGATGGTTCAATGAACCAAGATGGGACACAAAAATAATTGGGCTCCTCCTTTGAACAGAGTCAAAGGACTAGAAATCATGTGGCTGAGTATGTTGGTTTGTCATTGTCCATAATGTTTTGGGATTATAGTATTTTAATCTTTCTTTGTGTGTCTTTTGGGTTTAAAAATATTTTGTATCTATGCTACTGAAACATAGTAGTGGTAAACACACACCAGAAGTGCTGGGTATGGTATAAACTTCATAATTAAGATAATTGCTATCAGGTGGTAGATGGCTTTTTAAGTGCATGTTTTGTATATATAAAGAAAATATCCTTAAAAAATTCAATTGTTTGCCAAATCATCATAATAAATCATTTAGGGTAATGTGCAGTTTTCTCTGTCAAGAGTGTCCCTCCTATGAAACATTTATAAATAGACTTGCTTGATGTCGTTACTTATTTTTATGTGTACTTATTTGTGTTGTATATTTATGTAGTCTTAATTATATTAAGATCTTTTTGTAGTCCATTTCACTGATGTTTGGATCTTTCGGTTTGGGGATAACATAAGCTCATCAAAGGCCAGAATTTAAATGAAGGCTAATCTAAATAGTTTTTAAATGGTAACAACATGAAGACTCCAGGCAGGTGTCATGAATACTGCATCAATTTCATTTACATTTGAAGACCACGATAGTGAGTCGTGACAGATCAAACATCGTCTCTGTTGGAGGCAGTCTAAGTGTCACCTGGAGGATTCCTCATGTGGGACACTGCAGATTACAGGGACAGCACAACGAATAACACCAATTATGAGGATATCAGCTATTATCATAGTGATGTCACAAGTGATGGCACACCCAGTTACAGTGACAATTACAGTACAGCTGACTAGACTACTTACACAGGGTCCACAACACATGAGGGGGCAACCTGGTATTATTGGGATCCAGAGAGTCAAGACACCTTCATTTAAGGGGAAAATACAAATTATATAGACATCACAAGTGATGTTTAGGAGTTGTAAATGATAAACATGGAGAGTTGTCTTTCTTGTTGCTGACACAGAAACAACTCAAGACAAACAGTCACAAGTCAAATACACATAAAGGTTCATCATGGCTTCTCTTTTTCATGCTTTATGTGCAGAGAGGGTCTTACAAGATCTCTGCTGATGTATTTATACTTGTTTGATTATTTTAATACAGTATATAAGTATTTCCTACAAAATGACAGCTCTCTAACTGCAGGGGTCACAAGAATTTCAAGAATTAAAAATGCAGAAGATGTCAAAGATGCCGGCAATATAAGGCTCACAAAACCTATATTAGAAAGTTCGGTGCAACACAGGGATGAAAATTGGAAGCTTCTCCAAAAAAGAGACATCACCAGTCTCGCTTCCAAACTAAAAAATCTGAAAAAAAAGGAGAAAATCTGCTTTCCGATACAGAGGGAGGTGATATCCCAGTGGGCTCTCATTCCCAGGGCGTCAAATTCCAAGGCTTTGTCATGCCCCTCGGCGTCTGATACCCAGTGTGTAAGAAAGTGATGCTTCACGGGTCTGACAAAGCATCAGTAAGTTGGAATGAGAACATGTTGGATATCCCTGCTCTAAAACATAAAATGTGCTTCTCCTCTTTGATTTAGACTTCTGCCATATTAGGAAACTAAACCCACTAATTTCAGCAGACCAGCATCTTACTCCTGCAGTGATTATGGCAGACTGTCTGTCAGCAGAAAGTAGGGAACCACAAGAAAGCAGCGGAGCGTTTATCTTCCACTCTGTGTGATTTGAGAGTTCATTAAAAAAAAAACATTTGTCAGAAGCAGCAAATGAAAATACAAAGCTGCATGATTTCTGTTTGTCATGTGAATAGAAACAAATGACATATAGGGATAAAAAGTAAAACAATATACTGCTGTCCAGTCAGTGTAAAATAATTGCAGAGAGTAGGGACATAAGTAGTGACATAACACACAAGCCCAGACACAAAGAATGATCAATTTTACAAGAGATTCAACCATTGCTGTTCAACCTGGAGGAGATTCAGAAGGTAAGTGCTTTATCCTAATATATAGTGACTGAGGTTGAACATAGCTTCACCTTGTGTAGCAATTGTTTTTGATATTATGCAGGATACAGCTTGCAGTCTAGAGAGCACAAAAATGTCTCCACGCAGCAATAAGCTTTGACACATCATAATGAACTTATCATGTACATTTTGCTAACTTGCCAACTGACGTGTATATTGACAATTGCCTAGAGGGAGCCACAGGGACTCAACCAGTCTGGCACATCGAAAACAAGCAGCAGAAATCCTCTGAGAGCAGCGGAGATATCAGTGGAGTTGACACTAATGGTAACACTTTCAAATTAGAGGGATTCAATATTAATATTAATATTTTGTCGAATTCTACTCTCAATTTAGAACAATATGTAAATTGTTCAATGATTATCTCACAGAGAGACGGTTTCATTTGTTGGTTTTAGCACTGGCAGCTGCCAGTACAGTATAAACCAGCCTACTATTGATTCTTTGCAGTGGCTGAGTGACAGGGACCTTTCTCTACACTGTTTGGATGGCAGTTGTTGTGTCTCAGGCACTTTCCCTACCAGGCAGTTCAGGAATTTGAACCGCTGACCCTCTGGTCATGAGGTCACTTCTGCAACCATTTGGCTACTGTCCTCCACAAATGTTTACATTCTATACCCCTGTTGAAGTACTCTGTTGCACTGTGAACCTGAAGCCTACAACTCAAAACAAAGTTGCTATTTAGTTTATAAAAACTGAGTATAACTGTGCTTTAATTTGGTATTTATCAATTATGATATAAATTGAATGGCTTGCGGCTCTGAATGCTGATGTGTTTGTCTGTCTGCTGTGACATCTGACCTCAGTGGGGGACTCCACATCCCAAACAGTCTCCATACACACACTCCCTCTCAGTCACACACACACACACACACACACACACACACACACACACACACACACACACCATCTGCAGCGTGAGTGACATATTTATCTTCAGAGGAAAGGAGGAGGGAGAACAGAGGAAGAGACACAGCCTAAAAAGAGACACGATAGGTAGTCATAGATAAATGTGTGTGTTCGTCTGTGTGTGTGCTTGTGTGTGTGTCAGTGTTAGTATCTGAGACAAGCTGAGCCAGCTATTGAGCCAGATAATGTAGATCAGTAAGTAGTAGGGCCAAAATCATTGAATGGGAAGTTTAATAAACATTGGAACATCTTGAAGAGAATAGGCAATCTCATGGTTGCCATGGTGGTCATGTTATTGTTCTTGTCTAGACCTGATAATCTATAGACCTTAATATCGAGTGAGGAGGAGAGACATTTTCCAACCCAAGTCATCCTCTGATATCTGAGCGTCTTTGTGTGTGTGTGTGTGTGTGTGTGTGTGTGTGTGTGTGTGTGTGTGTGAGTGTCTTTGTGTTGTTACAGAGCAGCTCTTTCCCAGACCAGTGATAAGTGTCACCTCAGTGGGGGCTTTGACACCTGGGCTGGTGTAAAGTGGGGGTGGGGGGACGTGAGAAGTCTGGGGTTCACACCTCATTGATGGTAGGAGATGATCCTGTAACTAACCTCCGAATACACGAACACACACACACACACACACACACACACACACACACACACACACACACACACACACACACACACACACACACACACACACACACACACACACACACACACACACACACACACACACACACACACACACACACACACACATAATAGAAATAAATGGTGCAAGAAACATACTGGCAGCTTTGCACGTTTTAGCCAATTAATGTATATTGTAAACCATTTACCGGATCACATCATACATTTTCTGATCTGCAGCATAGTTTCTATTTATTGGTGATACATTACATTAAACTTTAAACATTGAATCCACTTTATCGTGTTTAACATGCACTCTCTTTCCTCATTTTTCCTGCCGCTCTCCACTCTCACAATCAAATACAGGCATGAAATACCCCAAAATAACCTGAAAGAAAATAAATACAGTTGTGAGCAGCGACTGCTTTTAAAAAACAACTTACTTGGTGAAGCATTAAATAAAGGTCCAGCATCTGAAATCTGCCGACTGTTGCCAACAAATCAAACCTGTAGGACAAACCGAAACAAGTTAATTAAGTTTTATATTGTTGTTTTAAAGGGTCATGTAAATGTGATCCTGTCCTGCATTAAAAAGATTAGCTATTTGACAGTACACTCACCTATCTTGGATGTCAGAGTGTCCATAAATGCACTAGCAAAGAAAAGAAAACAGCCTTGCTTGCTGATGGATCACGATGCCATGATAGTGTAGCTTTTCAAATTTGTTGAAAAAACAAGACAGCGTACTGCCTGTGATGGATTACCCATGTCTAAGAAGTTTCCAATATCTTCAAGTTGATTTTCTTATATACTGAGTGAACTAAATGGAAACTGATGGCTGCCTGGAAGGAAGGAAATCAGTCTGAAACATTTGCTCTGGAAAATGTTTGGCACTCATGTAAATGAGATGAGAAAACCACAACACTGATTCTTTTAACTGTCATTGCAGCCATTACTTTGTCAAATTGGATTCATGTTGTGGCAATGTGACCTTTTCTCACAAACGTGCTGACATGTAAAATGATTATCTTACAGTGATGTGAAATGATGGTGATGATGGAGTGGTTAATTGTCACATAGTTTCACTGCTGTTTGAGACATCTTTCCAGTCCAATGAGGAACCTTTCTGTGGGAAGGTTTGATCACATGAATCCACACTGAGACCGCGAAAGGAAGCTCCAACAGAGTAGAATATGACACTGAGTGCATCAATTAAGAGTTGATGTATAAACATGTTCTTCAGGCTATGTAAAGCTAAAAAACAAGGCTCCAAACTGCCACTGTGCCGATCCTTTAAACTCTCTCTTGCTCACACACTCACACACACAGACAAACACAAACAAACACACACACACACACACACACACACACACACACACACACACACACACACACACACACACACACACACACACACACACACACACACACACACACACACACACACACACACACACACACACACACACACACACACACACACACACACACATCCTGTTCCTTTTGACGGATACATGCTAAAGACAGACTGGGACTCATTTGTACTATTTAAGGCTTCTGTGAGAGTTTTTTCTTCCTTTCTTGTGCCTTGCTCAGCATCTTAGTCATCTTCTGGGTGTGCGCACAGTGTGCTCATTAACTCTAGATCTCTTTCACACACTTTGTCTCTTGCTCACATGACTAATCATACAGATAAGAGATACAGGCTATGCTACGCTGAGGCTGATATATCTGAAAATGTTGTTGACCTGGGAAAACAACTTGCATCCACCCCATCAGTATTTTCAGGATCATGTCTGAAGTTTGAGTTCAGACACAGCTGCACTACTTTTCTTTGGGTCTGCTGCTGTCCATTTTGTCACCTCCCACTCTCAATGATCACTTATATCTTGAGTCAGTACAGCAGCACTCACATTATCCTTTTTTTGTTTATGACGTCAAGTGAATGATAAGACAAGAGTGATTTGATAAAATACTACCCGTTCACCAAGGGGAACATTACGCTTTGTGCTGTTGCACAAATACTATTGATCATATCATTATTTCAGGCTTGCAAAGCCTTCTGGCTTCAGTAAATGCTTTGTATTTGACTATACTGACATTCAAAATGAATGTTAGCGGGAAGAGTTTGAGGAAATAGAAAACACTTTCTGAAATGCTCCACTTTGGTTTGAAAAACAGTAAGCTAAATGTGGACTGAAGACCAAAATAATGCACTTTTTAAAATTGCCAGCTTGGTTTGGACACAAAAGATAACTTTATGACAGGACGAAGAGAGAGAGAGAGAGAGAGAGAGAGAGAGAGAGAGAGAGAGAGAGAGAGAGAGTGAGAGTGAGTGTGTGTGTGCTTGTCAGTCCCATGTTAAAGGGAAGTGTCTGTGCTTATCAAAGAGCAGGATGAGATGACATGTACCTGCTGAAGAGCTATCAGTTTTTTACTGTGCTGTTACCCTCAACTACACAGAGACAGTGTGTGTGTGTGTGTGTGTGTGTGTGTGTGTGTGTGTGTGTGTGTGTGTGTGTGTGTGTTGGGGGCAGTTATCAGACCCTGCAAGATTATTTTTTCAGATTAAAACATTTATTTGGTTTTCTTCTATGAAGTTATGGAAGTTTTAGTATATTTTCACTTAAACCTACAGTATATACAAAGTGTTGTTGTACTGCTCAAAGTGAAGTATTTAGTCTGCAGTCTAATTTGATGAGCGTGATAACTCTTTGACGCACAATGTTTTCTTCCAAATTCCCCCTAAGGTGTCCATGTGTCCAGTTGGAAAAAGATGTCCTGAAGCACCTGGGGTGCACCTCTCCAGTGAAATGTCGACATCCTCTCTCTCTCTCTTCTCTCATTTTTTTTCCACTATGATCAAAGAGTTTCCAGTCAGGCATTTACAGCCATGACTTGTGATTTACACAGAGGAAGACGCCACCGTGGTGTGACAGACTTTTAAAGGTCAGTTAAACTGCTGCTTTTCCATTTTTCTTTCTCAGACAATGAAACATTTTCTAAGTAGATTTTAGAGGCAAATGTGATGACTAATTAAGAGATGCTTGTCATATGTTGTAGCTTGTTTAATTGACCGCTGTGTTCACGTCCCAACCCAGCTGGCTTGCACTGCTGCCAAGTGGACAGACTGGTAACACAAATTAGACAGCGCCGTTATCAGATGATGGATTCTCTTTTAAACTTTCTTTAAAAATAGACAAGACATACGAAACAGACAGGAGAGTTGTACAGACGGCTAAACCAAGCAATGCACGCCTTTTACAGAGTCATTCCTCTAGTATAGAAAACCACCTGTTGCTCATGGCACAAACAGAATGGAAACTGGCCTTATGCTGCTATATATACTATAGCCACAAATACTGTATGTCTAAGTTAAAAAGATATAGTCACCAGCAGAGCTAACAGCCATATAGCTCAGGGGATAAAATAGTGACAAGATAGCAGAATATGTAACAGTCCTTTGTCACTTGTTGAAGAAGATGTACTGTTGAAGAGCTGCAGATCAAAGCATATTTCTGAAGTCATCATCCCACAAGAGGATGAGCAGCCCTGCATCGAGCTCTGGGATCTCCCTGTTATCTCGAACTTTGACCATGTCCCCCTTATTCCCACCTCCCAAACCTGCCAGCTTGTTAACCTGGCCGTCATGCGTGTGACCCATCAGTACTTCAGAGGAAGTCCCAACACAAAGTCATCTGTGGAGGGTTAAACCGTTACTGAGAGAAAGAGAGAGATAGAGAGAGAACGATATGAATGTGAACGAGGGAAAGGAAGAAAGAGGAGCAGCAACGTGTCATGATTCATGCATTAACACAGGAATGCCATTGAGAAGTGGAACAGGCATGGTAGTTTCCAACAGCAGGGGGGAGTGAGTTCAGGGAGAATCTGCAGCAAAACATAATCCATGTATGCTGTTGTTCCTCTTGTAGGGCTCAGAAAAATAAAATTGAATATAATGACATCAACAATACTACTAAAAGTAATAAAGGTCAAATTCAATACTGGAAACATTCATTTCACCCGCTACAATTCAAATTTGGGGTGTCGTGGATTCTTGTAAAATCTCAGTTTATTGGCACCATGATGAAGGTTAAGCAAGGGCATTGGCTGAAGGCAAATACTCCTATATATTCGTTTTATAGACCTTTTCATTGTCTTTCTGTTGCTAGGGCAAAAGCTTTAGTCCAGGTTTACTTCCTGCTAGCTACTGCATTAACAAACATTGCAACAGGAAATACAAAGGGGCTTATTTAAAACGTGTATGTTGTTAAGTTGAAAAGGTCCATTGAACAATACAGACTCATATTATTTGTTTGGATCCAATGGCCACCGTCAGTGAATGCCTTAAGTCACTTGTAGAAACTAAAGTTCACATTTTGTGATGCTTCATTACAGTTGAGAAGCCTTTTGAATGCACAGGAGGCCTATCACTTGACTGGGTGGGAATATTTGATGAAGCCCAATTCAGATATTTACTGTAAGCCGTCACCCGATCAATGAGCAGAGGTGGAAGAAAAACCTTTCACCATTTAATCAGTATTTTGAGATACTGGTGTTTTTGTGTATTAACATTTGTAGGAATTGATATTTCCATGATATTTTAAGTACATCACATCATTTTTCTGAATGTTGCAAATTACTTTGCAGCATAATGATTTGCAAATCATACAATAAGACTTTTAAATATTGCTACATTGTTACAGATCAAATTTCAGTATACGTAGTGGATAGACCTACTACAATGGACACAATCTTATTGTGTATTTAAGTACCAATGATTTAAACATACATCAACTCTGTCTGAGACCACTTGGAGGCAGCTTAAACAAGCTGTAAACACTGACATAATATTACCTTTCAATTTGATATTTACACATCCAGCAGACCTGGAGCAACATCATCATTCATTTGGAGTCGTATTCAGCAAAATACTTTCTTTGAGATTCGTTGTTTGTAATAAATATTCTGCCTTTTGATATTTAGCACATTTCCTGCCTATAAGGTTACTGTAAGTAAAATGTTAAATACGGGACCTTATATTGGATGTTACGTTGTAGATTTGAATCTTTTCTCCACCATTATCAAAAGATAGTGATAGGTATACCCACCACACTCATATATATTGTGGATTACACAATAACAAAAACCCATCTGTGAAGATCACTGTCTCACAGTAAGAGACAAAACAACAGCATTTTTTCATTATTAGAATGAATACAAAACAGCTTCAGATGGAAGCAGTCACTGTGCAGGCGGTGGAGAATGAATTATCTAAACTTCTTCGCTGTAAGCCGAACTAAAGACTCATATTTATAGTTGTAGGGAGGAAGGATGGATGTCTCTGCACTGTTGTCAGGAAAGCACATTTGCACTAAATTCCACAAAACCTCACACACATCTGCTTCATTAAGACATAAGAGGAAAAAGTGGGAAGAAGATGAGGAGAAAAAGAGAGAAAGTGGTAAGATTGATCTCAACAAAGAGAAAAAAATGGAAGACATCAACAGAAGAAAAAGAAATAAACAACAGAGTTAGAAAGTGGTCTGAGGCTAAAAGGCTTTGCTGCTGAAACGCTCACGAACACACACAACCAGATGTGCTACAAAACTAGTTTGCATGTTTACATACAGAATGCACAGAGACATCTTGGTTAACCATAACTAGTTGACAATACTGTGTTTCAGTTGTAATGTGTTTCCTGAATAGTTTCTATGATTCAATTGTTTTTGCACAATATTAACCCCCTCCACACACACACACACACCTCCCTCATCATCTGTTGGTAGATCAGATCAAACCGTTACAGAAGCTAAAGACACTCTAACTTACGATTAACTGAGACTTATATAATGTATAACTTGATCTATAAAGCATTAGTCAATGATTTATCAACCATTTATAAAGCCAATAGTCGCAGCCTTTTGGGGGCCCGACCCTTTAATGCTTAACCATAAAATCTGCCTCGTCTGCTGTGAATTACCCTCAAATAGCAACTGATTTTCTGCTAAATTTGTAAAAGCCGAGTTAAACCTCTCTCTCTCTCCCTCTCTCTCACACACTCGCACACACACATATACACACACACACACACTGAAGGTCTCCTTCATCCATTAACACACACTCACATACAGTCACATACCCACAAAAAGGCACACAACTGTCAAACACATCGGCTAAAACACAGAGAAATTGAACATTTCTTTTCTCTGTTTGTTGATACTGTTTATTCATAAATCTCAAAGTATTCAGTCTCAAAAATTAGCAAACGTTGTCTCTTGGGGTGAGCAATAAACGGCATGTCTTCTTAAAGAAAACAAATCAGTACTAACACTAATAACAACAAAAGTATTACTTATGGAAAATGTAACAGTATATTTAAGGCATGTCTGTTTGTGGAGACAGTGGTGAGAGACCAAGAAAATGGGAAAGAATTTAGGTGGTTGACATTAAACCAAGATCATAATTTGGGCTCAAACACAAAACACCACAACATGGAATGAGTCTCAGCTGCCAAATGCTGCAGTTAGTCCCATACTGTTGCATTAGAGGGGGATCCCTGTGAGTGATTTTTTTTTGATGCTGTACTACACAAAGTATTTGCTAACTGTCGTCTGATGTCTTTACACGCAGTTTTTATGCTTTTATGTCTGTAAAACTAAAACATCTCCTGACAGCATTAAAAATCCCATAAAGAGCCTGTAACTTCTCACAAGATGTACCTGAGCTTCAAACTATCCAACATATTAAACATGAATAGCGCCCATCATCCATTGAACTGATATTTAGTATAGCACTAAATAGTACAGTGTGCGTGCCCGTTTGAAATGGGCCGATTGCTTGGCCCTCGGCAGTGCTGCTTGCAGCATTGTCGACAGTGAGCCGGGTCTGTCCACCGCCAACAGCGTGTTGGACTGCGTGCTTGTTTATTCAAAGTATATTAATATTAAAGGTGTTGCTTGTGTTGCACCAAATTGTAAATCAAAGTAAATCAGATGAACACACAAAGACAGACAGACAAAGATTCCTTGCTTTATATTTAGATTAGATGTGTACAGTCTCACACACACACACACACACACACACACACACACACACACACACACACACACACACACAGATACACCACTATGACAACCCAAAGCTTACCGTCATGTCACAGGAAAACAATGTCACAGGGGCCCGACACTGTGGCACTAGGGAACAATTTCAAACTCGTCTACTGTTTTTACTTTGTCTTTGTCCTCAGAAAGACCAGACTTTAGAAGTATTGAAACTGTTATTTAGCATGACTACCGCGGTTACTTCTGTGAAGTTTGTTTTGGGGGATGATGGAAGGAAGCAGCCTAATTGTTTGGTTTGCCAACTCTTTTGTTTGGGATTAAAGGTATGTAATTGGTGAGTAAAGCCTCATTTCTGTTTGTAGGAGCAATTCGTTGGCTGATCTGGTTGATGTCACCAGGAGACCGACCAATTTGTTGTTTTCACTTTAGTGTGGTGGAGAGCGTGGGTGAGGACAATATTTACCTGGTTTATCAAGGGTATTCGATTTCTAGTCGCCTTAAGGTTCTGGTGGAATCACTGATTAAGTATCCACCACCAGTATCTGTCCGACGAATAGAGTTGAGACTTGTAAGATAAGTGGAAACAGTTAGATAAGGCTTGGGAGCTTGGGCTCTGTGCTGGCTTTCATTTCACAGTTGCACTTGTAGTACTTGTGTTTTTATTCTTGTGGGTTTGTAACGTTAAACATAGAATGGCTAATAATGTAAAAATAGGGCATTTTGTCAATCCTTGGTTGTGTGATGTAGTGGTAAATTGACTCAAACACGGTATGCTCTACAATCCTTATGTTTACGGCAGAACTAGTTTTGGTAAGAGAGGAACTAGGAGAATGGCAGTGAGGTAATTGGTAACCCTAAAATGCTAAATGTTGTGTTTCGTGCCTGCATCGTGGCATCGTGGCTGAGCAGTTTTGGTGGTAAGCGCCACAGCTCATGCTTTTGTTGGTTTTGTTTGTGTGAGCTTTGTTGTAGCTTGGTTCTTCTTTGTGTTTTGCATCTTGGGACTTCTTGGTTGGCTATTGAGCCTTTGCTTAGAGGAACCATTTAGTGTGCTTCTTTAGTTTGGTTGTTGGAATTTTGTGATAGCAGAATATTGTGATTTGTTGCTTTGTCTAGCTGAAGGGCACATTGTTGGACATTTGTGATGAGGTTTGGAAAAACTCACTCCTTGATGACCACAATACTCACTTTTCTGTATTCATCACTGACATGAGATATGGTCGTCAGTTGATTAAGCTCACCTGGGCCTTTGGGTGATATGAGCTGGCCTAGTGCTCCCTCCTGCCTCTCTTTTCCTACATCATTTTCTTTTGGCTTGCATCTTTAACAGCACCAAAATATCTCTGCTTTGCTTTCATTGCCAAACTATACACCCTGTGGTTTGTTTTGTGTTAACAGTAGTCACATTAATAATTACATTTGTTTTAAGTAAATCTCTTGCGTGGACTACAATCCAATCCACAGGAGAGATATTGAGAGGAGATGGCAAACACATTAGGGAACACACACGCATACACAAAAGAAGCTGGAGTCCCAAGAGAGGTGTTTCTGAGGAGATGGGCTGACATATGGCCAGCAGACCACTGCACTGGGTGGAGCAGGGTAAGTGTGTGTAATGGGTAGGTGGGGCCTGTGTGTGTGTGTGTGTGTGTGTGTGCGTGTCTGGGTGTGTGAGGGTGGGGTTGCTGCTGGTCTGACTGAGGGTGCAGATGAATAGACCAGTGGTTAGAGACAGTTGACACTCAATATTAATTGTCACTGTTGCCCCGCTGCTGATTGTCTGTAAGCCCAGAATATAATAAATAAATAAATAAATATTGCCAATGGATCACGCTCACATGCACAAATATGAGCTAAAAGCACTCACGCAAGACGGCCCGGCTATGTCAACAAAGCACAGCGTAGCACTTTATTCTCTGCTCAAGTAGATGTTACGACACTAAATCTTTACATCACAGAGAGGTAAGCTGCTACATTAATGCTCCATATATCAAATGACACCTTTAATTGTTAATTATATAACTATTCTCACTTTCCAACATCATATATATCAAATGTCCAACAATCTGAACTCTTTTAAGTATCCATAAGAATCCCAACGGCAGAGTATTTTATCATTGTTTTGATGTGATTAAAGTGAAGAAAACCTAATCAAACAACATAACTTCTTTTAGACTAGTAATATTGAAAAAACTTTCTCCACATAATAAAAATGTTTAAAACTAATCTGATTATAATATAACACAATTTCAAGTTTCACCAGTGTTATCCTTTATCCCCTTACCTCTCTCACTTTATATATATATATAATTTGATTGATTAAACTGTACAATGTTTTCTTCCTGGTTTGTAAATGGTCTGGCTGGGTTAGTAGGTCTACTGGAGACAATGTCCTCAGTCAGTTACAGTACAATCACTGTGAATGTGGAGACCAGAGTAGAAGTGAGCAGGTCCTCTTGGAAGGTCAACCTCATTTCATCAACATGTGGGAATTCCTCCACTCTGCCAGTCAATTCCTAAACACAAACACATACAAACACACACACAAACACATACAAACACACACACAAACACATACACACACACACACACACAGCCAGGGGTTGTTTGACTGGCTATTTGACTGAATGGCCTATCACCATGGTTACAGCAGCACTCCATCAGTCCATTCAAGGAACAGATGGCCGATGTGCAACAGGAGGCATATGTTTCAATGAACACACACACACACACACACTTGTATTCACACAGGGACAGACACACAAACACACACCCACGACGCTCTCTGTCACACACACACAGGGCACACACATGCATGGATGCGCCCCCGCTCAGAGGGAGGGTATTGAACAACCAGCAGCATATGTTCCACTAGTCAGAGAGCATTCATTCAACGACAGACAGAGAGAGGAGGAGGAGGAGGAGGAGGAGGAGGGAGGGTGGGGGGATGGAGATACCCGAAAGGCAAAAGAGCAAGAGAGGAATGGGTGAAGGTGGAAAGAGATAAAGGAGGATGAGAGAAGGGAGGGAGGGAGCTGATTGGAGGAGAAGAGGGAGGGTGGGACACAGTGCTCCGACCCACCACTAGCTCTGTGAGCTGATGTCAACATGGAGGTGAAGAGAGAGGTCACACCTTTGTCCGTTGCTGTTGAGTAAAAACCTCAAAGCACGAAAAGCAACCACGCTGATCGACATACGGAGATGAACGTTTCCAATAATACACTAGTGATGAGTTATTATTTATTTGGGGTTGAATTGAGATTTTCTTTAAAAAAACAAAATAGTAGTGCCAATTCATCTAGTTATTAACAAGCAACTTCCAAACAAGTGATTATGGACCCATATGAACCCTGCAGGTTTCTCTATGTCGTTCCAGATCATTATCGCCATGGTTACAGCAGCACTACATCAGCCCATTCGAGGAACAATTAATCCGGAAACAGATTCCTTTAGTGTTCACTGGATGGCAGCTGCACTTCCAGAGGCCAAATTGTTCTTTTTGTATGAACTCAACCTGGCTGATAAATCCCACAATGAACGCTAATTAATCAGGAGCAGCTTCCTGTTTACATGCAAGCAACAAATATTGAGCTACAATGAGCACTTGGCACCAGTTTACTGCTGTGCTCTCTACTCGCGCAACGGACCGATCAGAGTACGTCTGCAGGTGTCATAGGATATGTCTTTGAGATGTTACATGTTAATTAGAGGTGCTAGTGGATGGATTTTGTTTAGCTTTGGCCATGCTAGTTGTTTCCCCGTTTCCAGTCTTTATGCTAAGCTAAGCTAGTTGCCTCCTGACATGAGTGGTATTTGGTTTTACAAATATTTTAATTATTTGTTTAATAAAATACTCACATGCCAAATGTACGTTGAAAGAGTTATTGGTCACTGTAATTATTTCTCTTTCCATACTGTTTGCCAAATGTCAGTTTCCTCCAAAGTTACAGTATTTTCAGTATGAAAGTCCCTCTTTTTTGGGGGGGCGACGGAGAAATACTTCCAGGTTGTCACATATATTTTTGTTGCCGTGACAAAACACCTGTTGAACAGCACAAGGAAAGCGTTACCTCATGGCCAGTATGAACAGGATGGATGATTAAGTGGAAGTATTGTGTTTACACTGTTGCATTTATAGTTGTGTCTGATCCAGAGTCATTAGTTGTGACTACACACTTCAAGAACAAAGTATCTTAAAGTTAGATTAAATTAAGTTAACCTTCATTATCAGCTTCAGCCTTGGTTTGGTGGTTTAGTTTGAGAGGAGAGATCAAACAAGAGGAACATCAGACACATTTTAGGTTAAATAAAATCCCCAAATAAGTCCGTCAGTTTCCTCCCCCCCTCTCTCTCTCTCTGTTCATTTTCAATTCCACTACTACATAAGGCAGAAGTCTAGAGTGTGCTATTTTTGGCGACACACACACACACACACACACACACACACACACACACACACACACACACACACACACACACACACACACACACACACACACACACACACACACACACACACACACACACACACACACACACACACACACACACACACACACAGCAGTGTGGGATTTGTTCCATCTGTGTTTTGGCCTCAGCTAAAGAAAGCAGTTTATATTTATAGACTACTGTAAATACAGAACAGTTATATTTGGTCACTATGCTCAGTGTATTTTTGGATGCCTGTGTCACTTTGGTGCGTGCCTCTGTGAAATCGACAGAAAAAAAACATCAAAATAACAGAGCCATTTGTTTTGCCAAGACTCTTTGTGTGTGTGTGTGTGTGTGTGTCTGTATACACACAGACACACACACGCACACAGTCAATCAAGAAAACAAACTGGACCTCTTCTTTGCATGTCTATCTGAATGCAACAACAGTTTGGATGAATAAAGAGGCGTCATTGCAAAAATAAAGCTGTTCATTTAGACAAAAAGAATGATTCGTAATATATTGTTTCTAAATGTGTTTAACAGGTTTTCTTCTGCCATCCTGAAGCTCATCCAGGTTTCTACATAACAACACTTAAATCTGAAGGTACTTGTTAACTAAGAAGAACATGTTAGTCACCATATAATGATAACAATTACCCTCTATAACGTTCGTTTGTTGGCAGGTTGCTGTGTGTTAACAAGTGGTATTGTGGTTAAGGTAAATTGATGTCTCCTCTCACGTTTTCTCCCAAAATGCTGTAATTGAAAGCTGCTCAGAATTTTAACAAACAACCACTTACTGACATCCAGCACGAAACAAAAGTACAACCGAGGTGATGGGAATGTCAGTTTTGGATTACTTGGTTTTAAACATTTCTGACCTGATGATGGGGCTAAGCCTTGATCATACTCCAGCGGACATATATGTTGGGATCTGGCAGGAACGGGTTTGGTTATTAGCAAGTATGAATATCAAATTATTATTATCAATAGGATTATTATTATCAATATAATTATTAACATATATTAACAATGAATGGGTACCACCCTGGGATCAGGGACCAATAACCAAACTGTGGATTAAGTCTCAAAATTAGAGTTCACTCACAATGTCAATAGTGAAAGTACTATTCCTCATTCAGAGTGAAGGTTTGAGTCCAAGCACAACACACATGCACGAAATAATCACAGAAAACTGAGTTTATTTATCTCTAACAATACTGATCAAAAATCAATTATATTATGAATCAACAAACATCTATTATACAATTACAAGCATACTACCTAAAAGCAACAAACAATCACGTGGTGAGGGGAGTGTGTGTGTGTGTGTGTAGGGAGGGGGAGAGAAAAAAAGATGGCGGAAGTAGTCTCGTAAGTGATTACACAACGCGAGATTTAAGAATGGCTCCACAACGGCGGTGAGGCTGCGATTATTTAACGGGGAATAAGACACACAATGGAGGCTGCGCTTACACGCCACGTGTGTATGAAATAACCTTAACAGCACAGCCTATATGTGTGTTTGAGAGTGTGTACGTGTGTGTGGGTTAGTTTGAAAAGAAAAAGAAAACACTCCTGCTTTCTCCTGCTTAGGACTGGTGACCCTGACTGCACTCTCTCGGCGGCTCAAGTATGGCAGCGGGGATTTGTTCTTCAGACTTGTAAGTGGTATTTCTTCAAACCTAGGACCGGGGACCGTACCGCTCTATCGGCGGTTTAACCGACGCCCTGATAATGCCGACTTAAAGAATCCAGCAATTCCGTGATCTCCCGTCTGCAGGTTAAAGTGGGGGAGCAAGTTATCTGTTCCCCCTTCAGGATCCTGTTGTTCGACCAGCGAATTTAGGACTGTTCCCCTAGGGTTTGTCTTTAAAAGGCACCAAAGTTTAGCAACGTGAATCGCATGGACAGCGCAGGATGAAGGTATGCGTCGGTCTATATAGCCTTGGTGATGTCATGGCCGTGTCACAGGGACTCCCTGGGGCTCCCATGGCCCTCGTCCAATGAGCCACCAGTGTTGTGGTTTGAACCAAATCTCACAGTCAGGTGAGATTCTGAAGCCTGTTGGGGGGTTGGCGTGATTTTACAATCCAAGCTTTCAAAATGACATGCAGGCCTCTCTCTTTGTTGCAACCACATGGTGAAGTCCCAACATATACATACTACAATCACGGGTGTGCATACCCTCGAAACGTAACACAGATGCAAGAAAACGTGATGGTGACCTCCTACAAGAAGAGCTCCTTTCTTTACTGTATTTGACTGAACATAAAAAAGGAAAAGGGTAGGACCATGGATGGGGAATACGATACAAGAACAGTACGGTAAGAGTGTCCAGTTAACTTTTCTAGTGACGGACAGTCCACAGCCACACAGACGAACTGGCCTTCAGATGAAAAGCTAACGGATCACCAGAGTTCTTACAGTTAATACTGATGGGAACATGAATGTTTGATCCAAATTTCATGGGGATACATCAAATAGTTGTTGAGACACACAAATGTAAGCCTCATTGTGACTTTTACCCATCAGAACAGACCATTCTCACCAGATTGAGGCTGGGAAATATCATAACATCCAAAACCCCTGTGACAAACACTACACGGTTTAACCATGTTGCACCTGTCCAGAGGTAAATGCGTGAAGTCATGAAAGTGTAACTCTGCCTCAAAGGGCCTCTTTCCTTCGGGTGAAGTTTGATGAAGTGGTTTTGTGGTTACGACGGGATACATTTAGGTGCCACCCATTGTGGTCACCGCTGGGCACCACAAGGTTTTAAAATCAAATTCCCTTGGTCCAGCTGGGTTTCACCATTGGCTGCCTGGTTTGATGACTTCGGCAGGAAGAAAGCCTCAGAGAGTTTAGATAAGACAGACAGTGAGTGTAGGACGAAATGGAGCGGACAGCCTGTTGAATGACTGCCACCGGAGAGGAAAGAGGCCAATCCCGGGGTGGAGGCCTCGAAAGGGGGTTTGACTGTTTGTCTCCCTGCTACTGGAGGGACCACACCCAGACCTCCACCACCCAGACACACGCACACACACACACACACACACACACACACGCAGGAAGCTGATCTGTCAGGCAGCCAACAGGGTTTCCTGTGGTTGAAGCAGGACTACTGACTCAAATTACTTGTGTTCTTAACTCTTCTGTCTTACCCTTTCCTCTACTCTAAATCCACCTCCTGGCTTTTCTCCACTCTCATCCTGTTTTCTGTAGTTTTCTCTATTCTTAGTCTTCCACCTCTCCATAGCCCACTCCTCTGGCTGCGTTTCCTCCGCTCCACGTCTTCCTCGTTTTCCTATTCTCAATGTTTACGTCTCATCTCTCCTTTAAACTCCTTCATTTCCGTCTTCCACTTTGTTTTTTTCTCTCCCGTTTTAACTTTCCATCCCTCGCTTCCTATTCACCACAAAAAACATCCCTCCTCCTGTTATTGTTATTATGTAGAAGGGGCAACTGGACCCGACTCATGTATGTGTGTTGCGTGCCCCACCCTTGTCGCCCCTCCTCATGTACACTACCACTCCACTCACCACAGTTACGAACCTAAAAACACACACGCTCTGATGTTTGTTCTGCTGCCTCTGGACTGAGAGGGGAGACGGGGAGGGGATGCTTTGATCACATCCCCTTAGAAAACTCATAATCAATGAGTTGTTCAATTCCTCTCTTGTTCAATTTCAACTCTGTACATTTACTGAATGTTTTACACTGTACATCACTTGTGAAAACGACACATTGCTCTGGCACTATACCTAAACAGAATACTGTATATAGAATGTATATGATGGAGTCACACAAAAGGAAACATTAAGGATTTTTCAACTTGGGTGATCCCCATAGATGTGGCAATTGTGAATCTATGGGACAAGCTAACTCACCTCCGTTGTAGAGATTACGGGAAACGAAGTTTCATGCAACGATGTTTACTGATCCATGTTGATGTTTTCAATTATTTTATATTGAATTTTAGAATGTAAGTAATCATAGAATTACAAAAACTATAAAAACGCAAATATTCCCTCCAAAAAGCACCACACCGCAGTAACACATCACATAAGATTGATACACAACATAAAAGATTACTATCTCAAACCCAGTCCATGTGCTGAGTGTTTTTTTGAAGTCTGAGGGCTTATAAAACCACTACCAAATAGTCCTGTATCTGTTACTGTATAATGAGTCTATCATTGAACTACAGGAGAAAAAACTGATGTAACTCTCCGCTCTGTCACACCGTCTCACATCACTGTATCAACACTCTGATTTCCCCTCATTTGTTTCCGTTTGTTGAGAAATTCACTCTCACATTTCTTTACTCTTTACCGCTTACACACACACACACACACACACACACACACACACACACACACACACACACACACACACACACACACACACACACACACACACAGGAACTTTCTCTGCATCCTTTTCCTCTCTGGTAAGTTTTACGACATTCACTGTGCTACAGGAAGACACTCTGTCAGCCTTGCTGTAAAGGCTATACATTCATCATCAACCCAACAAACATGCACACGCACACACACGTCATTTTGATCCCAACACGCTCAATACTCTAAATGTTATTGTCACATAGTGTGAAATCTGGTTCTGGTATTTTTAAGACAACAAATTTCGGTCATGTTTACTTAACTCAGGACTCGGTACAAAACAGTTTAACATATAAACATCTTTCTCTATTAGTATCCATTACAGACAACTCACATTGTTCTGTGTATGAAAAAAGCAAACACTCAAGTTGCCTCACTTTGTTTTTGACGTGTCACAAACGGCTCTTGGCATCACCTTACAGAGGTGTATAAATCTCCGGCACTGACGGCCTATTTTAGCTGATACTTGATACTTGCATTACTGTTTCTCTAGTTAAAACCATGCCTTTAAAAGGATTATACCACTGGACACACACAGCTTTTAAGATCTCTGTTCTTTTATTGTCAAAGATAAGAGGTGAAACAGGCTCGGGGATTAACCATTGATCTACTTCAGTGCATGTTTGAAGTAGCTCATTTCTGTGTTTGTTTGGTGAGTGCTGATGCGAACTGTACATTCTTCGTCACATTAAAACAGGTCAGTTTCCCTGATATAAAGGAGAGGCTTTAAAATGATTTGACTATTAAAGTATGTCTACCGGATTATTTTGAGATGCACAAAAAAAAGACAAATTAAGGTTAAAATGGCAAATTAAATGACGATTCCTAATCTCTTCATGCCGCCATCTCTTAATCCCCATTTCTCTACTTACTGCATCCTTTAGACAAACATTCCTGACGGGTAATTCACTAACCAGTTTGTTCAGAGACATTTGATTCCTTCACTGCTTTCATCACATCTCTCCCATCCTCTTAACTCCTCAAATCCTCCCCTCTAATCCTCCTCTTCTCTCCTCTCTATTCGGGGTCGAGTTATGTTCCTGGTGCAGGAGGCTGCGACCATCTGAGAGGAGGGGAGGGGATGAAATGTGACATTATAGAGGAGATAAGAACAGACGAAACATTAAAAAAGAGGAGGAACATCTAGTTCCACACCGATGTTACCTCGGAGCCGGCCTGTATCTCCCTCTGTTGTGGTACGATCGACCTCTGGACTGTATTTGAGGACGCCTCGTGTTCTGGGCTCCTCCATCATGGCCGTAAGGATAAGAGTGAGAGTGAGGGTTGAAATGGTCTCCTCTCTGCCACAGTCTCTCACTGCTGTCATTTTCACTCGGGTCTCCACTTGCCTCCCCTCTCTCCCTCCATCCTCCTCCATGTCGATGGCCTCCTGTTGTTTCTCCTCTTTTCCTCCAGTTCTCACTGCTACCTGAAAGTGAGAAATGTCATACTTAAAAGGACAGTAAAACTTATTAAGTCCTACATGAACACACTATGCTCCGACTAAGTTTCTGTATTGTCGTGTACTGTCTTGTTTGAAGTGCGATGGGCCTAATGGAAAAGTCTAATGTTGGATATTTCTGCCACTGGCAGTCAAATCTGACTAAACAGCACCAAGATGAAGCAGTTGTTTTAGTTATTGGATATTAATAGTTACTTCAACCAAAATGTGCTTAAACCTACAGTAACTGATAAATACAGCAGAAATTTAAATAAAAAAATGTTTTTCTAATTACACATCCAGCAGTTAGAGAGCAACATTAGCATTAATTTAAGATTGTGCATATCAGAAATATCTCTCTTTAGCTGCTAAATGCTCCACTATGTTCGCCAGCTAATCTCTAACTGCGTCTGTCTGCTGTTTGGTGCTGAGCAGGTTGTGTACATCGGCGTTTTCTGCTGCAACCGAAACCGATGAGAGCAGAGAGAGCGAATTAAAACAGTTAAGTTGTGGCAGGGAAAATCAAAACATTATATTTTAGTTTTCTGATGAATTATTCGCCTACATTATAGCCGTTATCATTTTAAGAGTCTGGACTAATGGAACGGGTAAGTGATGAGTTAAGGTTGACTTTGATGAATTCAACAATCTGGAATAAATGACCCACTATGTGAAAAAACAATTGTTTTTTTCCCCTCCCATCTCTCTCTCTGTTCATTTTCAATTCCATAAGGCAGAAGTCTAGAGTGTGCAAGCTTTGGTTACACACACACACACACACACACACACACACACACACACACACACACACACACACACACACACACACACACACACACACACACACACACACACACACACACACACACACACACACACACACACACACACACACACACAGTTTGCCTTTAAAGTCTGTCCACAATTATTTCAAGGTTACCCACAGAACAGCCAAAAAAACAACCCATGGCCATATCACAGAGGACACACACACACTCATCACGTCTGACAAACGCTGCCAGTGCTGAAAGTCGAATTATTCAGAAAAGAAAAAGTTTCACAAAGCTGAACGCTTACAGATCTCCTTGTCAACTGTCATCTAACAAATAAAAAAAACAAAAAACTAAGATGAAACATATGTTTGTGTTTATGGTCTGTTGCTCTACTTTTGGTCACAAAATCAATTATTAGACAGAAAAAGCTAAATGTTTCCCTACTCCTGTTTAGCTCCCATTAAAATCTGCCCTCGCATTCAGAAAAGCCTGTGAGATACTTTTCACTTCAGGAGCTTTGACAGATGTGGCAGATTTTAATTACAAAATGCTTGAAATAAAGCACCAAGTCCAACTTTAGACGTTGCCAAAAGGGAGCCGTAGCCAGCTAAGCCAAATCAGCCGCCATCCTTCCACCAATCCACTCACTCAATGTGAAAGTACAGACAAAAAAAAAACATGAAAGGATACCATGCATAAATAAATGTGTCAGTCAGGCCACAAGCACCAAAACTGTTTCTGTGGTTGGCTTGTCTTTTGGAAAAGTTTCAGTTTCTCAGATTGAGATTCAGACTAAAACCAAAACAGTGGGATAAATAAGATTAGAGAGAGGTATGAGAAGAAATGTGTTCTTCCTTTGTAAGAGGAGAGTTAAATGTGTGTTAATGAAAGTAAAAACTATCAGAGGACAGATCGGAGGAGACGACACTGCTCTAAAGTAAAATATACTCTACGAATGGGAAGCAATCTGAAATAAACTGAAGAGACGTGGGAGAGCAGCTAAACTGGATCCACTGTTGGAGTGTAATTGCAAGGGCAGGCGGGCAGAGGAGATATTTGCTGAGGAGACTAAACATCAGGCCTGATTCCAAACAAAAACCAAACCGGGCCCTCAACGATACCACATAGCGCCACCACTACTCTCACGCACACACAAACTCTCTGTCTCTCTCTCAAACACACACACACTCCATATCCCCACAGTTCTGTAGTAATGATTGGTGTCTGCGTCTGGCAGAAATGAAACACCGAGGTAGAAAGAGTGTATAGCCTTCCATCTGTAAAACCAGAAACATCCTCATGAGACCAACGAGGGTTGACTTGGGCAAAACGCAGACAGTTCGGCGCAATTCTGGGAGACTCTGGACCAACATGGCACGCAGAGAGTCGGTCGCTAAAGGTTTACTAAAGGTTTAGTCACAGGGCTGAACAGAAACTATGGGTTCACGTTTCATAAGCTTCTGCAGAGTCGTCTTCTGAGATTGAACACTGAGCAGGACGAGTCCTGAACCAACACGAAGCTCAACTTGACCTAAAGTCTGAGAGCATCATATACTGACAGGCCACATTCAAGGCCTTTACACACCGGGGGCAGGTTTTTTCTTCATGCGATTAATTTACATGTCAATTGATCTTTTCGAACTGCTGTTTTGTTCTTTCACACAGAACACAAATCTTACGTGGCAAAAAAAGAGGCATCAACCAATCAATCAACCAATGTGCGTACACTACATTGTATAACATCCCAGAGGCTCCTTGGTCCGAACCAAGACAGCAAACTTTATTACTCGTTTCAATCTTGACAAAGGCAGCGCATACTGGATCCAGTCCTTCAGTTCTTACCTTTCACAATAAAAGCCCTAGACATATACACTGCGTAACTGTTTACCAGAGGGGCATCAAATTCATTCAGAGCATTTCGCTAAAACAAAACTCTATGAAATAGCTAACAATAGCTTAGACTACCAGTAGTTGATCCTTTGTCGGCGTGAAGCTCTTCAAACATTTTATTGAAAAAGTGCTGTCACGAATTTGCATTGCTGCCGTTATGAATAGCACAGATGATATATGAACAGCCAAGTATTTCGAAATTTTCATGTTGTTTCACGTCGTCACGCCCCTGGTGTGTAAAAGCCTTATCACAATTCAAGTTGTAGGTGTTTAAGAGGGTGAATATGTTTGAAAATCTGTGTATAATTAGATGGAAAGGCGTCTGGAGAATGTTAAGGCTCTGAATGCAGCACCAGAAAGAGAACAACAGTGAGCAATGGGGAAAAGAGAGGATGAAGAAAACAGTAAAAGAAAAAGAAAAGGATGAGGAGTTAGACAGAGGGGAACGACTGAGGGGAAGGGGAGAGACAGAAGAGAGAGGTCTGTAATCAGTCAGCCTTGTTGTGTGTCTTAAAATAGAGCTCTCTCAGCCTATAAACAGAAACCTACTATTACTGGTGCACTGACTAGGCAAAGTCTCGGATCCAAGCGTGCACGTGTGTGTGTGTACGCGCGCACGCTGGTATGCATTAAGGTTGCAGCACACATGGAGCTCGTTACAGCGAGGCCCTCTGGGTAATGTGGTTCGGTGAGGGGCACCAGAGAACTACAACCACAGATGAACTGTCAGATTAAAATGCTGCTGCTCTGTTTGGCTCCAGGAGTATTTTCATCAGTTTTTCATGTGAGCCACTGTGTGTTTCTACCACACGGATCACTGGAGGCCCTTTTACGTCTCTGTACTTTCAACAGCGATTAGACATAAAGACATAAAGCCTTACAAATAATACAGCCATCAAAACATCACTTTTATAATGTTTTGGGGGGCATTTTTTCTTATTTATTGTAAACTTTACAATAAGAAAAGGAAACACAGGAAGACAAAGAGGGATGTGATGCCACAACGGTCCCCAGCCAGATTTGCACCAAGGCCTTGTGGTTATATGGTATGCATCTTAACCACCAGGCCACCAGGGCGCCCTAGAAACACCATAACATTTCTTAATTCAGGTCAAAACGTTTTTCTCTCTCTGACCTTTATTTAACCATGATGGTCACAACACCAAAATCTCTTTTTCCAAAGAGTTCTGGTCAAAGTAGCAACATAATTATGTTACACGAAACAACACAGAACCAACATTCACCGACAGAGTTGAGTCAGAGGAAAGAAGGAGAAAACATGTAAGGCATTAAATCCCTTTTAAAACACTAACATTAATCAAAACAACAGAACGTGCTCATTTCAGTTCAAATATCTGTGATCCACTACAAAAATAATTCCCTAACTATTTAGTTTAACAAGGTTAAGTTGTTCCGGTATGTTCTAGTGCAGTGGTTCTCAACTGGTCTGGCTGCGGGACCCACCATCATCCCTTAATGACAAGCCGCGACCCAAATTTTCAACTTCTCAAATTAATTTAATGAAAAGATGGTGCAGTTTGAACCTGAGCTGAAAATGTCCTCTGCAGTCATAGTAGTAGGGAGCTCTCTTGTGCAGAAAAATTGTTCCCGTCACAAAACACAGAGGTTTTTGCCCTCTTTTGTCCTCAATGTAAGAAAATCCACATGTAGTCGGTGTCATACTTGCATTTCGCGCAATTAACAAATGAAAACAAACTTTGTGGGTGTTGTTCTATACTGTGAAATGGTGGGTGTCTATTAGCATTACAAGGCATTAACGCCAAATACTGTTAAGGAGTGTGAATAACTCCGCTGCATAAAAAATCCCCTTCAAAATAAAAGCACAGTTTCTTTTTTTTTCTTCAGGCAAAGGCCCGCGACCCACTGATGGGTCGGGACCCACCAGTTGAGAATCACTGTTCTAGTGCAATTTTCAGAGTTCTATGCCTATTTTGATAGTTATCTGGAGAATATTGTGAATCACAATTATCTTAAACAGGATAATTGTGACATGAAAGTTACATATTGTCCAATGCCTACCGGTTACAAGTGAAAAGAAAGTGTTCACTTGCACTGAAAACAATCTGTGAAAGGCAGATGGCCGAAGTTGTAGGTAAAGGCATGTCAGTCAGAATTACGTCTCACCTGCGTGTCTTTCTCTGTATCTGGGTCCTGGTGTGATTCTATGACCTTGTTCTGGTGCATAGGGTCTGGACTGCAGGACTCTGCCTCTCTTCCTGCAGGTTTCTGTAAGTTTCTCTCTCAGGCGAAGAAACAGAGACAAACAGGACGGCTGGAGAGAAAGGCAAACGATAACACACTTTGGTCAGTCTTGTCTCAATCATTCTGTTCATGGTAAAAATAATACAGAAAATCATACAAGCAGTTGCAACAGAAGACAACTTTTTTTCTTTCCTCAAAATCATGCCACAAACACAAACACATTCCCCTTTTTGTTTTTCTGTCTCCACTCACATCGCTGTCCAGCAACACAGTCTTCTCTGTGCCGCTATGTGCCAGCAGGTACTTTGAGTGGAACAGCCGTCCATCGAAGCTGTGCCAAGGCATAAGGGCAGCGATGGGCAGCGGGCAGCCGCTGGCACAGTTCGCACCCAGCAGGTTGCTCAGTCCTCGGACGTAGAGAGATCCCAGCTGCACCGCACGACTGGACAGGACAGGCAGCTGAGAATAGAGGAGGAACAAAGTTTGGCTTTATCTTTGGTTGGAAGTACATCTTCATCACGAGGCTCGATACTTTGGAGTATCTCTACTTTAAAGATGAGACAACCACCACTGCAGTGACAGTGACTCTCTTTTGAGCTGCCAGCAGGTCATACCCGACTTCAACACAGAGGTGAAGTTTCACCACTGACCACACAGACGATCACTCCACCATACGTAGAGAGAGCATCATTTAAACAGTGCTTGCCTTAAAGAGCCATCTGTTTCTCCAATATGCTTAGTGTCACCACCCGAAACAAATTCCTTACAATTTTACTCCCAGCTGCTAAACTAATTGATGAATTGAACCCAATTTGCACAACCTCATCTGCTCAAGCCTAACACATAAATCACACAATGATATACGACTCAGACCACCCACTTCACTGTCACTAGCTAGCTAGGGGAAATTGATTGGCTGATCTGGTTTCCACATTTCACTGTGAAACTTCTTTGCATAGATTTGTTCACTGCAACAGCATCTCACACTTATATGAAAGTAAGATGCTGCAGTTCAGGTGGGATTTGAATGAGGCCTTAGACTTTTCTTAGTAAATGATTTGATGATTGACACTATGAATTCTTGCAAGGTTGACTGATGAGACCAGAGGGAGAAAGGTGAATGCCAGACGGCCAGTACACCACTAGACACAATATTCTCCTCAGATATTTTATGTTTCGGCAAAATAAATGCTGGTGCTGGGATTTTTGGATTCAGTTCGGATAGTTTCAGTTGACTCACTAAAGTAAAATCAGGAAGAAGATTATGTTGTTTGCTGACAAAGATCATAAGAAAGAGAAAGAGCGGAAAGAAAGAAAAAACTGGAGTAGGACAATAAAGAAAAAGAAGACGAGGGTGATGAAGAAGAAGTGGAGAGCAAGCTAACTGTGACAACACCAGGCAGATGTTCTCAGGGTGTGTGTGTGTGTGTGTGTTTTTTCTGCTCTCACCTGTCCTCTGGTAGATAGCACTGATAACAGTGATTACGTGTGTACACACACACACACACACAGCCCTGCCTGCCACCTGCTTCCAGTCAAATACAGCTTCACCTTCTGAAAACAATGAACCACTAGACACAAAAGCTTGAAGGCGCACACAAACACACCAACACAAAAAGAGAGGGAGAGAATAAAAGAGATAAAATGCAACGTGAAGAGAGACAGAAAAAAGAGAAAGTGGTCGAGAGCGTTAAGTAGAGGAACATGAGAACACTCAAAGTGAGAGAGACAAAGACAGAAACGTGTGTGTGAGTGTGTGTGTCCAGCGGGCGGAGTGTGCTTGGTGTAAATAGCTCCATGTGGTGAGCGTCAGCCAGGACAGACAGGCGACTGTCGCCAGCACACTCTCTGTCACACACACACACACACACACACACACGCCACAATCACAGTCCCCTGGGGAAGAATGTTGAAACGAAACCAACCCATCTCAAAACCTACCCGCAACCCCTTTCCCCTAAACACACACACATATGCTGTGAGTCATTTTCAGTCAGCTGAACACAATTCAAATTATACATTTTTTGTGTTTTGAAAATATAAAGAGGTTTTCAATTGGTACAGTGCTCTGCACACAAATGCATACAGAATCTAATATTTAAATACATTACTGTGGGTGTTCATGTCCGTATATTCATGCATTATATTATATTTGTGTGTGTGTGTGTGTGTGTGTGTGTGTGTGTGTAGTTAATCCATACTAGTCACTCAGTTAACCCCCCTGCTGCAGCCTTGAACTTCTCCCAGACAGCATATTCAAATCAACGCCCAGCCCTAATTATTGTGTAGGAAACAGACAGGCAGCAAAAATACAAATTACTTGACATAAGTATGGTAATTAAGCAGTAAAAATAAATGGGGCTACAAGGCAGCAAACAGCGCAGCCGTTTTCCCAGAGAATGGAAAAGCACAGCTGACTCTTGAATCTGTGAGAGCTCATGAGTCAGATCCACTGAGCTCACTGAAGACCGTGAGGAGAAGTAATAATGCTGCCTCGCTGATGTTATTGACACTTCTGTCTAGATTAAGACTGCAAACTATTGAGTCTTGGCATTATCTATCAATCAATCTATCGATTATTGTTTACGACCACTTAGTAAACATTGTGAAAAAGCCCATTACAAGTTTCTGAAGCCCAAAGAGACGTCTTCAAATTAATTGTGTTGTTACAATAACTGAAATGATTGTGACATTTATTTAAAATAAATCTTCTGTCAGTTTCTGTCTAAGCGTTCATTCTGATCAGTGTTTCTTCATCGCTGGGCATCAGAACGGCAATTTCATCATTTAAAACGCTGCGACGTAACGATGTGATCACAGTGAAGCTGTGAGTCGGATTTGGCTCTAGTTAACACAGATTTCTCGTAATTTGATCACCAGCTATAACAATTGCAACTTGAACTACAGCTGCTTCAGATGTGACAGTGATATCATCTCAAACCATCAGACTTCAGGTTGTGTCTGTAAAAATATACAAGAACATAAATTAAGAATCCAGATTTTTTTTTAATCTATAATACAAAAATTACCATTTTCAATACAACCACACTGCAGTTTAGCCATAATTGTTTTAGGTTTTTTGTTTGTTTACTTTGCTTTGTTTTTCTGGAGACACAATCAGAAGCTTATTTGTGTCTTCTCCCCATTTTTCTTCTGACTTTCTATAACTGGAAACATTTTCTGAGCTGTGTTTGCCACAGACGGACCTTGTTGACTGTAAACTGGAGGAGACATTGTCTTCTTGCAGCAGGAACGTCAACAACGTTGGGGTACATTGGAACAAACTGAGGGGATGAAAATCAGAAAACGGATCTGTTCCTTTTCAAAAACAGTGGACCATTTACACATTATGCGTGCGTTTGTGTTAACTGACCTTGATCTGTTGAAGCTCATCAGGGGATTTTAGTCTCAGACACACAGCCTGACTCAGGTAAGCATCCACGTCTTCTTGAGAAAAAGTTTGTACCTGAAAACATACAAACACACACACACACAGTGGACAATATATGGTTAGTCAACTCAATCACATCCCAGTTTGTCTTTTGTGTGGGTCCGTTTGTTTTGTCTGCTCTCTGTACAACAATTCAACAGAGAAAAGAAAAATGCTGAAAGCAGAAACAAGGCTGCCCAGCTGTGTGTACAAAACAAACAAACCCTGAAGCTATTTAAATTGAAGAGTGACGAGGGAATGTGAGTGCAGCCGTGATCAGACAACAACAGCTACTGTTGTCTGTCAGCCCGACTACTCGTCTAACGGGCCGTCTAACAAGCTGCTCTTCTGTCCGTCTGTTGGTCCGTCATCCATTTAAATGATCTGTCTGTTATCCCCAAAATCTAGATCCTTTGAGTCTAAACTGAACAGAGTGGTGCTCGGTAAAATGATATTGTAACGGTTGGTCTAACTTACAAAGGTGTAGGGTTAATATCCTCATTTAGCTTGTTTGTTAAAACTTCACCGATCGTATGTTTGACTACCCTTCTTGTTTTTCTGTTGTATAAAGCTTTTGGTGGCTCCAGAACGGGCTGCGTAAAGCCTCAAGTGATGTCACTTGAGTCAGCTTTGGTTGGGGCTGAAGAATACAAGTTTGGAAATGAAAAATTTAATTTGATTTGTTGTTGTTTTTTTACTGTCATGAGTCCGACAATTTTATGGGAGAACTTTAACTCACGTATTTTATACATTGCGACACAAAGATGTTTAAATTGAAGCATTGTTTTGAAAAATGCAAAGCAAGTGAAATCTCTTGTGTCAGACCTGTTTGTTACAGAGCTGATAAATTAATCTACAGAGTTAATTTTTGTTTAGCTTCTGCGAAATGACGCATGCACCTTTATCCAGGTGATGTGATCCTGTAATCTCTGTTGTGTTAAAGCTCAATAAGATGACGTCAATGCAGAATGTGCAAACCAAAATCACAAATCTTTGCTTTTTACTACTACTCCGGTTTACTTTGAAAAGTGATCACTCTGTTGGAAGAATTAAAAAACAAGGCATTAGAACAGGATTACAAACAGCACACATGTTTATAGTTTAATATTTGTTTATAGTTTAATATTTACAACCAAAATAAGGACACAATTGTATCAAGGTGAATTAAGAAATGGCTCTTAAGATATTCAAAGCCTCTGGGTGGTTATCAGAGCAGCTGTTGACGTAAGAGCTGGAGTTACAAAGACCAGTGTCTGTGGCTAAACTGGGCACTCAGTGGGTGATAGTGGTTACCATTAAGCCAAGACAAAACAACACACAACAAACCGCCAACAAGTGATGTTTAACTTCAAATCACAAGTTGACAAAAGAGCAGAATAATTGTTGTCTATATGTTATAGTAGTAAATCCTAAATCAAAAGATGACTTATATGCCTCAATACAAACTGATGCTATTGTGCCCGACTGCTTAATTTACAGTAACAGCTTAACCTATTCATTGAATGCAAAAGCAAAACATGCCGCCAGACCAGTGAAAACCAAAACAGTCTCATCAATCACAGTGAAGTACCCATCACTAATGATGTTTTCATGTTTTCTGCACCTGGAACACCCAACGTGACTCAAGAGACGGTTGTAGTGGAATAAAAACTAGTATAGCATCAAAAAAATTCACTTACATGTAATTTTAATTAGAAGAACAAATTATTTATCACTCAAGTAAATACTATTTTCTATTTGTTTCTATTTTATAAATACCTTTAAATGACTCATGAGATATGAGAGTCTCATAATCAAATCATTGGACTGCTTGTACAAGTCTTTGATTGGGGTTTTCAGTTTATCTTTCTCAGAGGGTTTTATGTAGTTAGACAAAGTGTTTCCACCTTTTCCTGATAAATTAATTTGATTTTTGCTCAATAAATACTCTCCTCAGCATTGGCTAACGACCTTTGTTGAATCTCTTTTCATCATCCACTGAAACCTATCAAAGAAACAAGAAAGAGTTGACACTACCTGGAGGACTATGTACGTGACCAGGCAGAGAGCAGCCAGGAGAGAGTCTTCAATACCTCCAGACAAGTCAGAGAACTCCTGGCAATCGAAGATTGAAAGGAAGGACATCAAGCGAAGTGTAGAAACTTCAGGACCAGTGCCGAACCATAACAAGTCCAGACTGGGCTGATCACCTACACATTCAGACAGAGAAACATTACCGTGGGACTTTCTCTTTAAGCTTTCAAACATAACCAGAAGCAACTTTTCATGTCATTCTGATGGCCAAACATAATTCCTAGGAAACATTGCAACATGTTCTTCGACCAAATGACCCCTTTGTTGTTGTGCTTATTAGAAGCTTTGTAAACTTAAAGCCATTACCAACGCATAGACTAACATCATCCATACTTAAAAGAAAACCTCATCTCCTCATTCTCCAAATTAACATCAGCTGGCATAACTAGATTCAAATCAGTTTTTGTCTATAAACAGCTGCCAATAAATACAGAGAACAGCAAATGAGGAAACGAGCAGGTACAGTACATGGGAGGCTGATTGGGACAGGGTGGACCATGTCAGGTTCCTTCAGAGGGTTTCCAGGATAGACAAACCATTCCCTGACTGCTGGAAGGTCGACACTGCTGTCTGAAAACAAGCAAAGTCATGGTCAGACTTGGCCTGACTTTGCACCATTGTATGGAGAAGACAAAAGCGCTTACTTGTCTTTATTTTTAAACTACTCCTCTTAACTACTACTCTCCTCTGTACATTTGTGGGTGTCTACCTTCAGATGTCTGTTGGTGACTTTATACTTAGATATTTGGTTTTCTGGCAATGTGCATGTTGTTGCCAGAGTGCGTGTGTGTGTGTCTGTGTGTTTATGACATCCAGTAAGTTAACTGTCCTACCGTCACGGCCGTGCAGCAGCAGCAGCCCATAGATGCGCTGTCTGCAGGGCTGGTAGACGAGGGCCTGAGGCAGCAACTCCGTGTTCTCCTCGTCCTCCAGAGTGTTGCTACATTCAATAACTCCCTGACACACAACACTGTAAACCATGAAACCCTCTGTGGCTACATGCTTCTCTCTGCAGGCCTGGGGAAGAGCACAAAGTAAAACATAGCAAGTCAATGTGACATTTGGTACTCTCAAAACTGAAGAGACATCATGAGGGGCAGAACATACCTTTAATATTTCTGGACTAACATGTTTCTCAAAGGCGGAGGGAAGTGCAGAGATGTCACCTCGCTGAAAAGCTTCCTGTCCAGGCAGCAAGTAAGAGCGAACCCCCCTCTTCAATAGCTCTCTGCGAGGAGCTGACAGGTTCAGAGACTGAGGAATGAGCTCAGTTTCTTTTTCCTCTCCTCCCCACAAGGAGCTCACAAGGTGGGATACAGCGAGCACCTTCTGCCCCTGAGGAGCACCAGAGTGTGGTGTGGGATTGTTTGTCCTGGGAAACAATAATAATAATAATCATCTACACTTTAACTCAGTTTACTCACACTAATCAAGATTAGTCTGCCTTGGAAAATAATTTCATGGAACATTTTTCTAAATATTATGAATGGGTGCATTCAGCACACATTATAATGTTCTTATAATGTAGTCAACGACAGAGGTATGATTTATCTAGAAAAGGACACGAGTGTAAATTCCTCATACATTTCAACAAATATTGAGAACAAACCCCAGATACCTGTATGTTGTCATGGCGTTGTTCCTGATGTGCTGCATCTGCTCCTCTGACACCACATCGTTACCTAAGAGACAGGCCAGCAGTGGTAGCTGGGTAACGGTCAATCCGATGGTTCGGCAGAGCCTCTGTCGGTCGTACATGACAGTGGTGAGGCTGTCTATCCGCAGCTCTGCCACAGACAAGTAGGGGGCACTTTAAAATATAAAACCACATGTCACTGTCTTATCAATCACATCAATTCATCTATTAATCAGCATTTTAACTGACCAGCAGGTAGTGTAGTGCAAGTCTTTCTGCAGGAACTGAAGTTTTTTTATTTTTTCAATCCAATGAAGTGCCAAAGTATAAAAACATTTTAACAAACCTGTCGTATATGATGAAGTCTGAGTCCTGACCCAGAATGCCCATACAGCCATGCTGACGAGCATAGCTGGCAATCTCATAGTCAGCCTCCTGCACTGAGCAAAACACTTCCTGACCCAATGACCTGTAAACAACAATAACATCTGCAATAAGAAAATAATATCAAACTACAGAGACAATAATTCCACCATAAACAGAAAAACAAGAACTACCACTGGATATCAGTTCAAACCCCATCCAATGATTTATAGTCTATAATATACATTATTGGCTTTATTATCACAGCGTATACATTATGTACAAGAGGGCTACTGTATTGTTTTGTAAATGCTGACCTGAGAGCAAAGCTTGTGAATATTGCCAGACCAGAAGGCAGACAAAAGAGCTCTCTACCAGGCTGCTCTCCATATGCCTTCATGTGACGAAACATCTTAGAAATCTCCCCGTTCACTCTGCGTCTCCTCTTCACCTGTGGACAGGAGAGGATGTTGTATAGAGAGGGTTGGTCAGTTGAGTAAACTCCAGGCTCTGCCAGTTCAGATTTCAATGTCAATGACGTTTAATATATCGTGTTGATGCCTTCTAAATTCTTTGACATTATAAACATCTAATGCTCAAAATAATCTGTCAATAAACTCTAAAACTAAAGAAAGTAGTGGATTGATTCATTTTCAGCAAAAATACCCAGGGTGGGTGAAATTTATTCCACATTGTTATAAAATATATACCAATGTGACATCACATAAAAATAACAAAAATCACAATAATAACCTCCTGCTGGATTATCTGGAATAAGTATAAAGGGACAATGTCAACAAAGAAATTTAAAAACTAAACTTGTAGCTATTGCCATGAAGTCAGGACTTATTGTTCATGTCAAGGGTAGAGTTAAAATGATGTTGTGATGTTTGGGTGTTGTGAAAGTATATTAAAAAGGGTCCGTGAGTTTCTTCTCTGAGCCGCTGACTGCGTGGGCGAGGCAGCATTCTTCAATTTGAGCAAAACTGTGCGTCTAGCCAAGTGAGGCAAAGGCCACCATGCAGCGCTCATCAGATGTCAGATGTCAGATGAAGATTGTCTCCTTCAGTAATGTCAAACAGAGCTCCCAGAGGGTCCGGATCTAGATTCTGCTTTAAGATGTTGGATAGAGTAGATGTCTCTCCATCATGTTTGTATATGAGGGCACGGCCAGTACATCAGTACCTGCATTTGCCGCAGGTGCGGGTGATATCAGACAATTTGACTTTCAACATATTCAAGTTGAATATATTTGAACGCAACAAGTTCACAGTCTGTTTCTTTCTTTCCTCACCCACACTCGTCTCTTCTGCTCTTCCACCACTCCATCGAAGAAGAAGACCAGTCTGATGCCTGCTGATGTGAAGGCCTCCACCCAGCCCTTCAGCACATCCATGTACTCCCTCCACTGCCCCCCACACACCCAGTCCTTACAGGAGTACCAGTGATGCAAGCAGGCCATACCATCCACAACGAGTGTGGGGCCTAAATGAGAGTGAAAACACAAATGTAACAGAGAGCAGGCCTGTATGCTAACATACACATCCCCAATAATCAAGTGTACTGTTTTTTAAATCTTTTAGTTTAAAAAGCTTACAGCCGTTAGATTATCAAAGCCAGTCATTCGGACTGCTAGGCTCGGCTGTCTCAGTCCCTGATTTCACTTTGTCTGTATTCCTGTTAGCACGACTCTTAACTTTTAAACTACTAGCATCACTGAATCTAAGTCTATGTATGTTATTGTGAACAGCAGTTATTGTAATTAGAAATACTGGACTAACACATGAATGCTTTCACTAATAGTGTGCTATAAATATTAAACTAGCCCAAACTGAAATGTTAACTCCTTTTGGGAAATTAGAATTCAGGCACAGTTTTTGGCTCATCACCCAGACAAGACAGATGCATGTGTCTTCTCACTGAATATCAAACAATGCACACTGGACAAGTAGTAGACATACTTGCATTGGTTTTCAGAAGCAGCACAATTAATCATACTGTATAAGCCTGAAATTGTTGTTGTATTTTATATACTAATATCCCCCCTCACTACTAACTCACTGCTGCTCCCCACACTGTCACACTACCTGCACACTGAACTCAACTGGTAGTGTCAGCTGTGCTGCTGCAGCCTTGCTGGCTTTTGGCAACTTGTTGTCTGGCCATTTCTCTCAGGTACACAGTCACACAGGCTTCTGGGCAGCAACTGTCCATAAAGTACTGAAGACCTTTCACGCCCATTCCTGCAGAGAAGAAACAGAGACAGACTGAATTCATTGGTAACTTTAAACGTAACTTAGCAAAATGCTAAAAAGTATGCCAGTTTATTTGTACTACCACGTTAATGTCACGTGTTCGCAACATCTGTTTAATTAATGTGACTGTTTCGGGTTAACGTCACTGCAAGACGATAAACACCACGTGACAGCTTGCATAGCGATTCAGTTCAGGGTTCAGTGAGAGTAGACCTGGATGCTAAAGGTTAGCTTAGCTTCCTGCCGTTTCACGTATGTATTGCGAGGCTGCTGCGTTTCCTTTACCTTCAAGCCAACTAGTCTACAGTTATGTGTGTTAATAATTTCACCTTCTCGTAGAGAAGACTTACTTTTTAAATCGTGGTGTAGCCTACATGTGCAGGATGTATCCGTGTTGTGTTTACTTCAAATGACTTCCTGTAATCTACGCGTGGCGTCATCACGTTGCAAAACAAAGCACACGTGCTCAGCGTACGGATCCCACCGTTTGCAATGCATTAGTACCCAGAGTAAATGATCTGTTTGATTAATCCAGATATAAAAGACTATGCAAACCAAACATAAAATCTATCCTTAGAGCACAATTCGGACAACTAACTGAGATCATCATTGTACTGGTGCTGTAATGAAAAAGTAAACATCTTAAGGTGGCATGAATGAGAATAGACCATTGTGGTTATTGTGGGCTCAGTCCACCAATAATAACTCCCCAGGCTAGGATCAGAGACAGGCTAATTGCTCCCCAGCCTCTCCTGGAGAATGGGGGCTCTTTTCTGGAGTCACAAGCTATTAGGTCTACCTTCTCAACACAAAGCACCCCCGTCCCTTCCACTCTATTGTCTGAGTGGAACAGGAATAAAGAATGGGACATATGCTGGATGTCAGTCCAGCTGTCAGCATCTGTCGTTCCTCAGCCAGATGCTCTGTGGACTGGGAGGACAATCCACCCTTTCCAGTCAACTGATCTTCAAGGAGGGAGGAGCTGTGTTGTAAATCTGCCCCCTATGATTGCACTGGATGGTTATGGCCACTCGACTCATGAAGACCACATATAGGCATTTTAGTTTTAAATAGAACTTGGCCAATGGTTTGTGCCTCGGTTCCCCCAAAACACCTGCGACAATAATAATGGTAACTTAATTTTAAGTCTATAGGTTAGGATGGCCTCAGCCTTGAGGACGTTTTAGGAAACAGGGTTCTAGACATGTGCAGATGTTGAACAAACAGCTGCTTTACCTATTCTGAACTTGGCCCACTTGTCTTGAAGTTGCATGTTCATGTTCAAAACTGTTGAGCTGTAGAGCTTCAGGTAGTTTCTCAGGTTTGGGTCCAAGTTGATAGTCTGGTAATCAGACTGAATTGCTATTTTATTTGCAATGTAAACAACAAGAGACAATGCAGTACAAATTACATCAACATAACACAAAAAAAGGTGTATAGTCAGACCAAACAAAAGAGGGCAAAACAGAGAGAAAAGATGACAATAGCTTTATATCACAAACAAGCACATAGTACATATACAGTTTGAAGTTGTCCCGTAAAGTTGCTGTGAGTTTTTCTAGAGTGGAGTGATCTGAGAACATGCCAAATGGATAATTTTGCTAATTTTACATGATGTTCTTATCCACAATCAATGCTATTGATAATGCTTTAGTCTGATAGGAAGTGCAGAACATCACCCAGCTGTGATATGGTTGGACAAAGGGCGAGGATCTAGTGTACAGAGCAGAGCAGAGAAGTAAACGTAAATTGCATGTGGACTGTGATAGAATATCATGTGGGTTTCCCGTTGGCTTCAGATAATGAGTTGTCTTATGAGCTCTGTGTGGAAACGTTTGTGTTGTATTGACATCGTTTTGGAATTGCAACTCATGGTTAACATGTTGTTGCATATATTGTGGCAATGTATGTGGAATGACACTTTTATTTTCACCTTATTTAACTTGCTGAAAAGATCAGAAATGCGTGTTGGTAACTCAGAAGTCTGGAATCATGATAATGAGCTGTACATCAAAATTAAAAAAGTCCCTTTCTTCTAATTTGATCAAGTTGATATTGTATGTGTCCCATCAAGCTCACACACTGTTCATGCTTGGTTTGATTAGGACCAGGCTCAGAGTTATTGTTCCTGGGAAAAATCTGTTTTCATATCCTGCACATGAAAAACATACACACAATATACCTGGATGTGCACACATAGACATGCTTTATATTCATGTCCCTGTGTATATCCTCTCTATGTGATCACAGAGGACCAGAGGTGTAAAGAGGTTTATCCTGCATCCTATTTTCAGCAGACAGTGTTTGGGTTTGTTGCCTATTCACGTTGGATCTTTTCAACTTCCTCCTCCTCCTATCACTTACTCTTCCTTCTCCCCTTCCATCTCCTCCCCTTTGAGTTCCTCCCCCCTATTGCCTCCCCCACGCCTGACCAAGGCTTGACTCAGGAGAAACAGAGGCAGATGTTCCAGGAGCACACGACTGCCCTCAACCCCCCCACCCCCTCCCATTTGTACTGGATCAGCAGTTAACCCCCGGAAAGAATTGACCATACAAGCACGCACACACATACATACAAAGAACACCTCTGCACAAATCTGCACTGGCTCAACAGTTGTCCAACTGAATGAACAACATACACACACACACACACACACACACACACACACACACACACACACACACACACACACACACAAGTGCTGTCCAAATCCCCTCAGTGTCCCTGATAGTAGCCACCCTGGGGTCAGGCCTGGTGTCAGCGTCCAGGGCCGAGGGTCTCTCTGGGCAGCTGGCCTGGCTAATCCTGCTACTGGAGGCCACTGGTTCTCAAACTAAAGGCCAAGGACCCCCTGGGGGCCGCAGGGCAGGGATCTCAGGGAGCAGGCAGTGTGCGATTTGTTCAAAAGTTTTTTTTGTTTGTTTGTTTGCTTGTTTTAAGTCAGTTAAACATTAAACATTAAATTTCATGGTGTAGCAAGACTTAAACTGTGACAACCATGTCAGGTGGGAAATAAAAAAGTGTTAAAGTCATCATCACAACTATGTTTCATATTAATGTTATATAACCAAGCATTGTTCAAAACTACAGAACGTTGTTCCATGGTGAATTACAGGGGAAACATGTCAAACTAGGCATCAAACATCTTGGAATTTACCATTTAATTTAATGGTATAGCCATAAAACAAAAAAATCAGAATTTCATTATTCCACTCAATGGCACAACTGCAACTAGTGCTTATTTTCAACAAACCCCCTGATTGTTTTCTCAATGAATTTGCTGATGTCTTTAAAATGCACTTTTTTTCTGACCAACAATCTGAAATGCTAAATAATTTAATTTGATAACACAAAAGATAAAGAAAAACAGCAAATCCTCACATTACAGACACTAGAACTAAGTAATGTTTGGCAATTTTGCTTGCCAAATGACTGAAATGATGAATCAATTATCAAAATATTTGTTTATTGCTTATCTGACTAATGGTCTCAGCTTTCCTCAATATTAACACACATTTAAAGAAACACTGGAACAGACAGATGTGAAACATACAGAAAATGTGACGTCAAAGTCGAAAAAAAGTATTATTATCTGATATTGAAGCTATTGGATGTGACATTTAAGAGGGAAGTAAAAAAAATACTGACCTTCAAAAAGTGAAATAACACAATCTTAGTACAGATACATACATATTTTCTCACTAAAATGACTTCCTATCTTTCATATATGCCAGTATATCATACTACAAGTTTGTATCACACATTGAGGCTAACAGGTGGTATAAGATACTATTCCTGACTGGGATGGTAGGCGTCCTTAGGTCTTTGTGGCTCTGATAGGGAGGGGACATGTAAGTCTCCAGTTTCTGACATCACAGTGGTAGGTGGTGGGGTCTTAGCGGCCTGGTCACACGACTCTTCCTTTATCATTATAATCAGCAGATGAATGATCCTCACCTATCTATCTATCTATCTATCCATCCATCATCTATCTATCTATCTATCCATCCATCCATCATCTATCTGTCCGTCCGTCCGTCTATCTATCTATCTATCTATCTATCTATCTATCCGTCAATCTATCTGTCTATCTATCCATCTATCTATCCATCCATCTATCTATATATTAATACAATGTGATGGAATAAATACATAATGAATGCAATGAATCAGACTAATGAAATAACATAGCAGCACAAGAATTTAAAACACTTGTCTAATTGAATATCAGCCTCTATTCAGCCGTCCTTAACCCTTTTCACCCCGGGCACAAATTAAATATCTCAGTCAGCACCCCGGCTGATTAAAATTAGTATTCTCGTTGTGCATGTGGGAACCCAAGCAGCGTAGATGGAGTTACATTTGTTCTGGCTAAAATTGAATGATCCAGAGTCCCTGTGAACTCTAATTTTTATAACTGACTAGGCCAAAGGCTGCCATGCTACGTGCAACGGTGCGTGTGTGTGATCATGTGTTTGTGAGTGTGGGTAGTTGGTGTGATGGCGATATTGTGGAGGTTCCCACGACGGCCATCCGTCCATTTCTTGGCACACACACACACACACACACACACACACACACACACACACACACACTGGCCATATGGCCTGTGGCCACCTCATACTGATTGCATGCCTCCACTGTGATTTGGCAGAGGGTCCCATCAAGCAACTAGTAGCTGTACTATGAAGGCATTTGGCCTGTAAATCAGAGACTGAAGAGAGAAATAAAGGAGGAAAAGGTGGAGGAAGGACATAGAGATGTGAGAAACAGATTGATAGAGTGAGGAGGAAGAATAAAGGGACGTAAAGGAGAGACATGAAGAGACTCTATAGAGAGATAGAGATGAGGGAAAGACATTTGGTAGCTGGTTGGTGTTGTGGTGTTTGGTGAGCAGATGGCCCGGGCTCGAGGAGGGGCGTGTCTTGTCCTCGCGACCCTTCACAAATCACACGGTTTCTCCCCCCGAGGGGCTCGCGACTCGCCGTTCAATAAAAATCAATGGGAATTACTTCGCAAGAGAAAGGGATGAATGGGCGGCGGGGCGCGAGACCTCTTCCTTTGTTGTCCCCCTGCGTGTCACAGAGCTCCTGGTCACACACACACACACACACACACACACACACACACACACACACACACGCGCGCGCGCGCGCGCTCACACGCAGGGACACGTACACACATAGACAATAGGAAAGCACTTCAGTTAAACAATCGACCTCCAGTTAAACAATTTTTTAACCTCACACACGCGCGTGCACGCACAAACACACACACTCATAAAGAGGGATCAGTTGGGAGGAGTTTCTACTTTCTGCTGTTTCCTTAAAACACAATTAGAGAATCTGCTGGCATAAATGATGTTTTAGGGGAAAATGTCGACTTGATGCTGATGAACGAGGGAGGGGGGTCACTTTCCATCTCACCATGCTTTTCAGTCACGCTTTGCCGGCGTAATCAGAAAATGTGTGCCACGTCATGGTGATGAATGACTGATAGTATATTGGCCTAATACAGAGAGGGAGAGAAAGAGCACCGGGGACCTCTGAAAGTCGGGATGAGTGTAAATAAAAGGCTTCAAGAGAGGGATTTTACGCCACGCCACATACGAGCATTGTATGCTATTGAGAAGGGGGCTGAAATCAACTGGTTAAATGAAATGAGCAGCTCGGAGCAGCGTCCTATAGCTAAACACACATACGGGTATCTGGGAAGACGTGGCAGGCAAGCATAATAGTGTTAAAGCTTAAGGTTAAAGGCCTTTCAATCAGCCTCAAGGGGTGTAAAGAGCACATCATGGACACGCAACCACATTAGACATAGGCGTCTCGTTTATCCATCCATTGACCCTGAGGGAGCTGAGCAGGGTCATCAAACTTATGCAATGATAGGACAACACAAGCTCCACTACACCGCAATGTATCAGCACTGTGTGTGTGTGTCGACATGATAGACTGAAAGTTGTCCGTGGGTTTAAGATCAGTTAAAGTGAATGAAGGTCTTGTTTAGGGACAGCAGCAGACCAAAACAGAGCTGCTGTGCAGAGACACCAGCCTCAATTAGAGTTGTTAATTATGGCCCCCCTCCCCCAATGCCTCTATGTGTGCTCTAATGCGTAAACGTTAGAATATGCTCTGCAATATAGCTAAGTGGAGCTACCTGCTTCAACACATTAATAAAGAAATCATTCAACTCTCATTCAACACATTTGGCAAAATGTAACATCTTCAGTTACTTCACAGCCAGAGAAAAGGCTCACAACTACGTCATGCCAACAAGTGCGAATTCTTCCCCGCATTTTTCTGCAGATACACACAGATATGCAAATTAGACAGTGGGTCCATGTGTGGAGTCAGTGTTATGTTAACAGAGTATTCTGCTAGGAAATTATATTGTGTCCACAATAGACGTAGCCTTGTCTATACTTGTTTTATATATTTTTTATTGTGCAGGAACTGTGATATTTTGTTATCAAACATGTTGTAGAGATTACTGTTTATGCAACCGGCCATGCTCTCTCTTCTCTCTCTCTCTCTCTCTCTCTCTCTCTGGTGATGTATTATTGTGGGAGAGCAGGTGCTGCCGGCCCAATTACCATACAGCTGAAAGCACAAAGAAAAAAAAACTTTACTCCCTCTATGCCCCCCCCCCCCCCCTCATCCTACTCTCCCTCCTTCTCCTCACAAAGTCCCTTAATGACAGCCACGCGAGTGACACACCACCAAGTCTTTTTTACTGCCTCTACCAAAGAGCAAGTAAGGGAAATACAGAGACATGCGGTGAAAAGGGTTTAGGTGTGTTGGCCTGCAGCCAGGGTGTGTGCGTATTTATTTTGTTGCGTCTTTGCGCACTACTTGGTCAAAATTGTTCGGCTTCAGATTATTTTACCTGCATCAATATGAATTAAACTAAATACAGTGAATGGGATTTTGGGAAGCCATCATCATGAACAAGTCATCATCATTAACAGAGATTCATGGAGATGTGGTGATCTGTAAAACGCCTATTTATTCTTGGCATAACGTGATGTTGTTAAGTTACATTAGTATGACATTTTTTTCGAGAATCAGCTTGAATTGATCAATAAATGCTCTGACATTTTTTTAAATGTAGGCCTACTATTACATCTGTGGATCAGAGTACCAGCATTAAAAGCAATATCACATTAAGATAACAAATTGTAGAGCTGGACTTGGAGGGGTATGGTGTCGGGCATGCAACCAAGAAATACAGATAAGGTAATAGGAACAAATCGACTTGTTTTGGGGGGTGTGAACGTGTGAAAGCCTCGGCAGGGGTAACACCATAGGAATGTGGCGGAGCAGATGGTCGTTGTAACGCAGTTGGGACGGCTGGCAGCCGGCTGGCCATGCAGGGAACAAGCCAGCCAAGCCTTTAGTAGCTATACAACCCCAAAAGGCTATGAGCAGCCACCGTCGGACTGCGCTGCTGCGTGTATAAATCACTTGATGCTGAGATGTAGAGGATTTCGTGCAGAGGTTAAAGAATTTGTCGGAATGTAAATGGGTCCTGTGTGTTGCGTTGTGGAGGAGGCATCAGGGGAAGCAAGAGGTTGTTGCACATTTAACAGCTCACTAGCCATTTGGTCTGTCCCTTTGAGAGAAAGAGGGGAGGGGGTGGTGGGGCGGTTTTAGAAAAGTTGTGTGGTGCACCCCCCTCTCTTTCTTTGTGATGGCCCCGGGGCGGACTTGTGGTGGTGGTGGAGGGAGGGGAAGAAGAGGAGCAGAGGGGCTCATTTGCATCTTATTACCCTTCGCCTGTTGGCTCGGTATAAAACCCTGTGCAGGGCAGGACACTCATCAGACATACGCACTGTTATTCCGAAAGAGGCACAGAGAGACGAAGACTTAGCATCAGCATATCATTATCTATCAAGTGGGAAAATAAACAAGGCCGTCGAGATCTGCCTCTTCTCTTGCAACGATTGACTGGAATTAACTCTCTTATATTTCCATCGGGGATTTCATTCACGCTTCTCCAAGGGGATCCTTCTGCTGAGGATTACTTTACTCTGTAAAACTTTTTTTTCCCTCTCTGTCAAAAACTCGTGCCTCGTATGGAAAACTAGAGCGGCACAAGACAGACGCACCAAAGGAAAAGTTTCACCTCACCTTCCCTCCTGCGCGTCAAGAGTTCACCTTGACTGTGACATAACGGAGAGCGTTTTTTAAAAACTTTTTCCATGATTGTTTGAGTCGGGCTACACGGACCTGTGGAGCTTGCACTGCTTGTTGAAGGGCTGTCAACACAATGGGACGCCTGCTTCTGCTCCTGGTTGTCACTCTCTCCCTCACCTGCCAGGTAGGTCCAATAAGAGTGCAAGATGATATTAAAGGCTATTACAAACGCACGTCGTGTGTGTGTGTTTGCATAATTTTACGGCTGTAAAAAAAGTTTTAAAATACTTTGTACTTAACTTTTCAAACATCTTGAAGTAACCTGTTTTATAAACACGCTGGGCTGATTGTGTGTTTTAGGTTTTGTGCTCCGGAGTGTTTGAGCTGAAGCTGCAGGAGTTCCTCAACAAGAAAGGGATACCGGGGAACTCTAACTGCTGCCCCGGAGGCTCTGCTCATCCGCAGGGCAGTAACCAGCAGTGTGAGTGCAAGACTTTCTTTCGGGTTTGTCTGAAGCATTACCAGGCTAACGTCTCCCCCGAGCCTCCCTGCACCTATGGCGGTGCTGTGACTCCCGTCCTCGGCTCCAACTCCTTCCAGGTGCCGGAGACCAACGCGGACAGCTTCACCAACCCAATTCACTTCCCGTTCGCCTTCACATGGCCGGTAAGTGTTTTTATAAACACCTTATGTGAAACATTATTTGAAATACGGTATTCCTGTAAGATTATTGTAAAACTATTGTTTTAACCGCATTTAAAATGTTTTGTGTGTGTGTGTAGTGTTTGTGTCATGTCGTTTTTTTATTATGATTTATCTCACATGTTTAAGTAGTAATGGGAACTGTTAGACTGTGAAGTTACTACTGTCTTACTCCATTTGGGACATATTAGCTTTGAAGAGTGCAAAACGCAACAGATGCTCCCAAACTCAACACTTGTGAGGGTCTTTGTCAGCACTGTGTGAGAGGGGCTATTGTAGTATTTCTGTGCTCTTTGGTAGGATAACACGGGGAGGGGAGGAGGGCGAGTGTGTGTGTCTGTGAGAAGAGGAGGGGGTGTCACCAAACGCTCCTCTCCTCCGACCAGGCGTGGTGGGAAATTTAACATCCTCTGAGTTGGCACATCATTGGCAGCGCAGCGTGAAATTCCGCCTCGTTTGGTTTTACGGCGGTGTCAGAGTGTGATAGTAGCAGGGGTGTGAAAAAATGAGCAGGTAGTAGCCCTTATTAGGCCCCTAATCAACACGGGAATTAGGCTGTGAAGTTTATTGGGAGGCCTCCTAATGGCCCTCTGCTGCTCTGCGGAGGGAGGGAGGCCTCCAGGCCGAGCAGCTGTTGACTCTCTCTCTCTGTCTCTCCTCAGGGGACGTTTTCACTGATCATTGAAGCTCTGCACACTGAGTCCCTGGACGACCTGACAACAGGTGGGTGACAGCCAGAAAAGGCAGCAGTGTAACTCAAAGACAGGCCAGAAGGCTAATGGTGGCCTTGTTTCACAGTTGCATGTTTTTCACTTAGTGCTCAGTCATTAGTGCTAAACAGGGCAACACAGAGTTGAATGAATGTTAGAGAACAGTATGCTGAGAGCAAATTCTATACACTTCTTTCATACATATATATTCATGTAGCCTTCTACATAATAACATCATAATAAATAACTTGATTTAAAGGCAGTCTCTATGTGCCACACTTCTCTACAGCTGGAGGTGTATTTATCATCAAAAGATAAAGCCCACCCACAGATTTTGCAGGTGCCAGTTGAGATTTGCCCCTACAGTGTGATATTCTCTTAATGTAATCTTAATGTCATGCTCTTATCGCTAATGATGACTAACTGACCACAACATGGGAGTGTGTGTGTCTGCGATGGTGGAGATAGTGAAAAATCTGGCAGTCACCAGAAGTAATCTATCAACCTATTTCTAAATGAGAAGACACAATTCACATTTTAAAATGTTTTTTATTTTTATTTTGTTCAGGCGGCAGCATCCACCACTTTACTTTCTTGGAACCAGAAAAAAAGTATTATCATTCCGGCATTAAACCTCATGCCCAAATAAAAATATACTAACATATGAGTGACTGTCTTTCTATAGAAGGCCAAACAAAGAAATCTTCATTATAAAAATAATACAGATATCTTAGGTCTAGTAAACAAATTAGATAAGTGTCATAATTTGACAATGACAAGGTATCACCCCCCTTGTGCACCTGTGTTTCAGAACATCATGCTGTTAGCACTCAATCATAACACTAACAGAAATAACATGACAAATAACAAGCTGCGTTATTGACTTTTGCAGACAACCCGGAGCGTCTGATCAGCAGGATCACGACTCAGCGTCACCTCACTGTGGGAGAAGAGTGGTACAAGGATATGCAGACAGCCGGCAGAACTGAGCTGCGTTACTCCTACCGCTTCCTGTGTGATGAGCACTACTACGGCGACGGCTGCTCCGTCTTCTGCCGGCCCAGAGACGATGCTTTTGGGCACTTCACCTGCGGCGAGCGCGGGGAGATCATATGCAACTCTGGCTGGAAGGGACAATACTGCACTGAATGTAAGTGTGTTTGCTTGTCAATGTGCCCCAATACACAAGATATAATAAAACATGCTTTTCATTAGTCATGGCTCAGAGAGCTGAAGAATGCATTTTTTAACTCTCACAACTAAGGCGCTATATATTAACACTTATGAGGCAAAGATTTTCTGGATTTCTGAAAAGTAATTTTCAAAGTTAACCACTTGCCTATCTTTATTGTTGAGGGACTTTTTTCACCTCCTAATACAGGGCCCGTGTGCAACAGGCGTCAGTTCGTTATCCCATAGCACCAGAGGCCTCCATTCTAATGAGCCGCAGTGGCTCCTCAGTAATTCACACGCCGCGTGCCTTCCATTAGACCACTGGGGCCTCCTCACCCCAAACCTCCTCCCCGATTGGCCAAGTGGGGGTCCTGTATTGTTGTTGCTCGGACTGGTGATTGGCCGAGCAGGGTTGTGTATTGTTGTGGAGGGGGCAGCTGCTCGGTGAGAGGAGACAATGGAGCAGCTGTCTGATGGTTAGCTCCACACAGACCAGCTGGCCCTGGAGGGAGGAGGAGGGGAGTGAGGAGAGACGGGAGGAGCGGAGGAGGGAAAGGATGAATTTAGAAGAGGAAGAGGAGAGAAGGAGAAGAAGAGAGGGGATAGGTTGATTGAAGACGAAGGGAGGAGGATCAGAAGTAGGAGGGTAGAAAGGGGGGAGAGGAGGAGAGGGGCCAAGGGTGAGAAAAGGGACTTCTGACCCACAGTCAAGGGGAGAAAGGAGGCTTTGTGTGGGATGCTTTTGTGTTGGAGAGAAACCATGTTAAAGGAGAGGGCTTGTTGGCTGGTTCCCCCGTTTGGTGAACAAAGTTGCCTGTAGACTGTTGAAGCTGAAAGGTAACATTTTTAGCAACTTTTGCAGCATTGAAGAGACCAACACATCTCAGCCGGTGGTCAGGAACGACCTGATGACCTTCAAGGTTTTATCCTTTTCCACTTTAGCAGCTAAGTTTGGTCCAGTGTGTCCTTAACTACCAAACATGAGCCACTGGGTTTATGAGACCTCTATGGCAGAGAGACAGACAGACAGACAGACAGGTGAGCAGGTAAACTAATTTTAGAGACACAGGCCAACAGACAGGCTGAAAGACAGACAAACAGATAAGAAGGTCGAGGCGCCAGCCAGACAGGCAGGCAGCTGTTTCAAAAAGCCCTCTGTGAATGGGAGACTGATAGAGGGCAAACACATGTTTCCAACACTGGATTTCCCATGATTCACCTGTCACTGTCTGTTTCCTCCCTGCAGCAATCTGTCTTCCTGGTTGTGATGAAGAACATGGCTTTTGTGATAAACCTGGAGAGTGCAAGTAAGTCACGCTGACAATGAAAATCTATTCTTCATATCTGGGAGTTGCCTCGATGAATAGACAGATCTATTGTTATTAACAATATTTAATGAATTTTGTGTTCCCAGGTGTCGAGTGGGCTTCAGTGGGCGTTACTGTGATGACTGCATCCGTTACCCAGGCTGCCTCCATGGTACTTGCCAACAGCCCTGGCAATGTAACTGCCAGGAGGGATGGGGTGGGCTCTTCTGCAACCAGGGTGAGTTTACTGAGAGATTTACTACTTTGCTGGCACTCTATCTGCCCTCTTTTCTTCATATTTAGGCTGTATCATTTATGAATGTTGCTCCTTGTTGATGTTTCCAGATCTGAACTACTGTACACACCACAAGCCCTGTATTAATGGAGCCACCTGTACCAACACTGGCCAGGGCAGCTACACTTGTTCCTGTCTGCCTGGATACACGGGTGCCGGTTGTGAAATCCAGGTCAACGAATGTTCTGGAAACCCCTGTCGCAATGGAGGCAGCTGCACTGTGAGTATCAATGAAGAGAAGTGATGTGTTGATAAAAACAAGTATATTCACTGAATCAAGCCTGTGTGTAACCACTGTTTACATTATCTCCATTATAGGATAACGATAACGGCTATAAGTGCACCTGCCCACCTGGTTTCTATGGCACCAACTGTGAGTTAAGCGCCAATACCTGTGCAGATGGGCCTTGCTTCAATGGCGGGCGTTGCGCCGACAACCCAGAAGGTGGCTACTTCTGTCAGTGCCCGATGGGTTACGCTGGCTTCAACTGCGAGAAGAAAATCGACCACTGCTCCTCCAACCCCTGTTTAAATGGTATGTTGTCCTCTGTGTTTGTAAGTTCACCTACAATCAAACATAAACCTAGAATTAAAATATCTCGGGACTAATCCTCGCTCTTTGTCTTGATCCCTCTCCCCTCTGCAGCTGCAGAATGTGTGGATCTGGTGAACTCCTACCTTTGTCAGTGTCCTGAGGGATTTTCAGGTCAAAACTGTGAGGACAGCAGCAGTATCTCTGGATTCTGTCTGTCCTTCCCTTGTCAGAACGGTGGGACGTGTCAGGAGGAACTGAACGGCTACACCTGTACCTGCCCTCCAGGTATGAGAGCACACTAACAAATGCGTCTTTATAATGTTTACATTATTTGTTTTTATGTAGCTTCATCATAGCTTTGTTCTAGAGTCTTAAACACTGCTTCTTCTTTAGGATATACTGGCGAAAACTGCAGCTCCCCCATCTCCCGCTGCCATCACAACCCCTGCCACAATGGAGCCACCTGCCATGAGCGTGGTGGTCGCTACGTGTGCGCCTGTGTGCCCGGCTATGGCGGTCACAACTGCCAGTTCCTCTTACCAGAGGTTCCCAGGGGTCAGCCGGTGGTGGATGGACCGGATCGCCGTTATTCTTCCCCAGAAAATGAAAATATTGAAGACGAGGAGGATGACAACAGTGGATTCCCCTGGACCGCTGTGTGTGCCGGCGTCTTCCTCGTTCTTGTGATTCTGATCGGCTGCTCAGTGCTGGTGGTCTACATTCGGGTCAAACTGCAGCAGAGGCACGGTCACCACAGCGACAGTGTCCACAGCGACAGCCACGAGACCATGAACAACCTGACAACCACCAACAATTGTCTCCGCAGTGACAAGGAACTGTGCACTATGATGACAACGTCAATTAAAAACACCAACAAGAAGGTGGATTACCATTCGGACCTCGATGGATCACTGGGGGGTCTTAGTGGAATCAGTGGGCTCAACGGATCAGAGAAGAACGGCTTTAAGACCCGCTACCCCAGTGTGGAGTACAACCTGGTCCATGAGCTCCGGCCTGAAGAGCTGTCGCTGTGTAAAGAAGAGCAGCGTGATGAGCCAGAGGTTAAATGTGAAATGTTTGATGAGTCTGACTCGGAGGAAAGATACAGGAAGAGACAAAACAGGTACATACAAAATATACATTTACATGGGTAGACTGCTTGGAAAATTGTGCATGCATTAAACTGCACGGATAAAAATGTCGGCCTAGATGCAGGGATAGCATGTGTTGTGTGAAGGACGACGTTTCTGAATCAGTTTTTTTGTCCTCTTCGTCCCACAGTGACGCATCAGAAATGAAACAAGTAGACGAGTCACCGAGCTGCAGCGAAGCAAAATATCAGTCGTCCAGCGAGTTGAACTATCACGCAGCAAGTGATCTTAAATACCAGTCAACCAGTGATGTTGAATACCACAGTTCCAGTGACAGCAGGTACCAGTGTACCAACAGCACCAAATACCAGTCCGTCTACGTCATGTCGGACCAAAAAGATGAATGTATCATTGCTACAGAGGTGAGTACACAAAAATAGAATAATCTGCCCGACAAATATACCAAATAATTGTAACTTGCCTCAGCACACATGTAAAAACACACTAAACACTGATTATTCTTCTCTCTGTATTACAGGTATGATACCAGTCCAGACCAGATCAGACCAGTTTCCTGTGGTTGATGGCGGTCCACACACACCAGCCCTGAGCAGTAGAGCTCAGCTTGTCTCCAGGAGGTTTTACTCCTGCTGTTTGCTGCTGTTCCCTGGGATTTACCTGAGGACTTTAAGCCAAGGTGCTACTGAGCCAACACAGAGTCAGTACCGACTTGGCAAGGACTTAGTACTACAGTAGTACTACGGGTGAATACTTGACATTTTTGAGCTGCGATGGATGTCTAATGCTGACTCAGTGCTATGGATGAAGCAACAGAAGACAGTGCTAGCTCTCGTACAAACTTTGTACAGAAACAGTGCTGAGCAAGAACTCATGCAGCAGTGGAAGATTTACTGCTTGTCCCAGGATGAACTATGGAGTATTGACTTGGATGTTGACCGATGATATTGTAGTACTGTGGAGTACTGGTTGAATGAACAGTGTAGTACCTTTGGAGTACTGAGAACTTTTGAAGTACAGTTGTAGTACTGTTATGTGCCGTGGTTTTACGACGCAGTGTAAAAGCTGTTGTGGATATTCAACAGTTCATGTTCTGTGCAGTGCTGCAGAGTAAAGGATGAAGTAATAGGAGTAGTCCCTGTACTTCACTAGTACTGCAGCTGTTGCTTGCTGTATGTCCACGTATTGTTAAGAATTAATAAAAATCTCAATTGGAGCTTTTCCTGACAAAACAAAAGTAAAAACAGTGGGACTTCTACAGCAGCTGTGCATCTTTAGCTTTGCAGCACTGACAGACAGTGTTGGCTGAGCTGGTTCTCAGCAGAAAATAGAGAACTGAAGACTCCAGTAGTGACTGCAGATCGATCCAACATGGATCATGTTGGGCCATACTGGCCTCCTGACCCCTGAAGGTTGTGATACACAGGGCAATGTTTTGGGCAGGGCATCTTAGGAAACACAGCAATCAGCACAAGAGAACGAACAAAGGATGAAACAAATCAGACAAAACATATAGGAAGTGTAATTATTCAATGACATCATTTTTCCTTTGGCCGCAATTTATTGACAAAATTACCTAAAAGAAGTTGCTCACTAAATTCTCCTCTAATGATGCTGTTGTGTTTCCAAGCAAGCCGAGCTATCAAGGACTAGTCTTATCTGCCAAGACCTCATTGCACTATGGAGGTGTGCGTGTGTGTGTGTGTATGAGTGTGTGTACAGAAGAGGAGATGATACCTGTGTGTGGTGTCAAATGTATGCACTGCCCACTCCCGCTCCCGTCACTCCCAGTCTTCCACTATTAGCCAATTAAAGGACACCATCACTCTGCCTGCCGTTGGTTAGGATTATTTGTTTTATTTGATATCTAAAGAAAGATGTATTCTTTTAATTTAATAATGTAATTATTGTGTTTCATCTTGTTGTGAATTTTTTTGTTAAACATGTTATAATTTAAGTTGAATTGTTTTTATTTGGCAGATAATGTATGTATGTAAGTATGTATGTATGCATGTATGTGTTAGGCACTTGAGACCCCTGTGACTGTGTTGTATTTAAGAGAAAAGTCGTATGTACAGAGCCTGTCATTTTTATTACTGGAAATCAGCGCAATATTTTTCCAAAATAAAAGAGGAAGGAAATATAGCATGTCTGGTGTCGAGTGATTTTCAACTTATATTAATATGTGGTTGCTTTTTCTTCGTAAAGATTACATTTACAAGAAGAACAAATAGACAGTGGCTTTCCATTACAGTAATATATGTTCATATCACAACCAAGGCTTTTAGCTTAGGAGCTTTACGTCATAAAAGATGACAAAACTAAATATTAGCGTCATATGAAGCTATTTTACATTTGTAATTCTTTACAGGGCAATCTAACAAATTCAAGCTGATGGATTTGTTCTCTCTAAGTGATAGTGTGTTGGTATTTGCATACGTGTGTGTGTGTGTGTGTGTGTGTGTGTGTGTGTGTGTTCGTCTGACGCAGCAGAAGACTGTCTCCTTGTGGAACCACTAAATGAGACAAAGACACACCCCATAATCATAGACCGCTTAGCTAGCCTCCTCTGAGGCCAGAGCCATCTCTTTGTGTGTAAGTGTTTGTGCATGTGAGTGGAAGGAGTGTGTGTGTGTGTGTGTGTGTGTGTGTGTCTATATGTGCATGGCTACGTATGTGTGTTTGTGTCTGTGTGTTGATTTACTTGTGAATGAATGTTTTAGTTCTCTGTACATGAGCATCAGTGCTTGTGTGTGTGATCTTGTTTTAAGCAGAGGGATATTTATAGCTGAGGAGAGAAACCACCAGTCTGGATTTAGTCCCGGTTGCCCCTGCCTGACTACTCTGTGTGTGTGTGTGTGTGTGTGTGTGTGTGTGTGTGTGTGTGTGTGTGTGTGTGTGTGTGTGTGTGTGTGTATGTCATTTAGCAACCACTGGGAGTGTAGCAGTAATCATCAAAGAAACTCATCTGGTTCGCGGTCTCATATAAACACACACACACGCACACAAGACGGTGAAATTCGATGACAGATGATCAGAAATTTGCCACAATTACAGAAGACAAAGTCTATTAAGTGTCGACATTAGCACACCAACACACATACACACGCACACACACACACACACACACACACACACACATAAACACAGGTCATGGCCTTGCTGACAACAGTAAATTCATTGGAAATGAGGTCAAGTTAAGTTAATTTATTCCTTTATATAATGATACAGAGTCACATTATATGAAAGTCAAGTTACAGACCGACGTGTTGGAGCACTGGCCTGTCCAGTTGTTGTAGACACGGGGAAAGACTGCGACTGTGACTGCTCAAAAAGTATTTGCTTGTATTACACAAGCGCAGGCAGTTGTTAGCACATACCATGCTAAGCTTTTTAACTTAACTTTTTTTCAGTGCCACAATAGCTTTTCGCTGAGTTGGAAAATCACAGGAGACAGGCTTAAAGCTGGTCCTTTGTTGTTGTTAGGCTGTCCTCCGGCCCCGAACAGTCGCACACACTCACATCCTCCCTCTCTGCATCTCTCTGGTGTCAATAGTCAGACAAAGCCCTGGTCACTGGCTGCCATATGCCGCCCCACTGCACATAAAGCACAGCACTCTTTGAACTTCTAAAGGGGGAAATCAAAACTTCTTCAGGGTAAAATATATATTATAAATGTTTATTACATCAGACACATATTCACACAGACTTGTTTTTCCTTTCCACGTGGTGCTCAACAGTTCAGTCAGTTTCTACAGTCCTGTTAGTTTTTAAGGAAATGTATAAATTTTACCATAATTTATAATGCAGGATTTAGAATGTAAATTATTTAGTAAAGAAAACATGGATGATGTTTAATAGCAACACCAACAACAAAAGCAACTCAAAATGTGATACACAAATCTGAAATATACGCAAATATGTGTGTTGGATAATATATTGTCTCTTTTACTCTCCTCCCTCTTTCTCTCCACGCACACACACTTTTTATTCTGACAGGGAGTAGGCAGGACCATAGCTAATCCAGAGAACAGGCTGTTTAAGTGTGTCTCTGCTATAATCTGATTAATCTGTCCATTCATACGCTCCTCTTCTCTCCTCTCACAGATCTGTTTGAATGTATATGTGAGTGTCAGTGTGTAAGCATACACATTAATGATAGTTGGTTTGTGTGTGTGTGTGTGCGTGTGTGTGTGTATGTGTGTATATGAGAGAGAGAGAGAGAGAGAGAGAGAGAGAGAGAGAGAGAGAGAGAGAGAGAGGGACAAATGGGGAAGAAGAGAGCCTACACTTTGCCACTGACCCTTCTTTTGTCCACACACTGGTCACCTGTCACACACATACACACACACACGCATACACACAAACACACACATGCACACAACAGTACTTTGCAGAAAGTTGAAGCTGAAGAAACTGGGGCGCCCTCTTGTTATTGGGGGTTATGGTGCCAGTCATGGACCGCAACATCCTATGTTGCATGTTGTTCCCCATCTTTGTCCCCCACTCATTTCTTGTCAGCCCTCTCATGAAGGCATAAATAAATATTCAGTATATAATATATATTTCTATATTTGCATGTCGAAGTGTCCTTCGCAAATTGGTGTCTGTGTGAGCATTGGTTTACATCTTGATGAGCAGGTGGATCCTTGTATGGCCATCAGCATATGAATGTGTGTGTGAATGGCTGAATGTTGACATGTAGTGTACAGAGCTTTGAGGGAGCTGAAGACAAGAAGGGCACTATATAAAAAAATGCAACATTTACCATTTACTGAACATTTACATCAACAGACATCTATATACAGGGCAGTAGTGAGGGGAATAGTGCAACTAATTACTTAGGACCCCAATATGGCAAAGGCCCTCAAGAAGCCTGGAATTAAATGTTTCATTTTATTTGCAAATGTGAAATTAACATCATGAGTAAGTTATTATTGTGGCTGAATAAAGGGTGTGACAGACAATTCATCTGTTTTTACAACAGTTTTAATATTGGTGCGTAGGTTGAACCTACTAGCTAACATCACAACAGCTATCGTGCTGATTAATGATACCTCCATCTTCTCGTGTTGCTGAGGATGTGAGAGAAAGGTGAGCTCAGATTTATCAAGCAGTCGTTAGCTGTAGTTTACACTGAGAGGAGATTTGCATCAAACATCAAGAGAGAACACAACTAATTAGCACCGTAAAACTCTAAAACTCAAAAAACTCAAAGTCAAAAACTGATTCAGTTTTGGTTTATTATGGAGCCGTCCTTCCTGAAAAAGAGGCCCCAATCTGTATCTGCAAAGACCTGAACAACCATGTAGGAAGCAATGTTCTACAAGACAAACTAAGTAAACCTCATAATAAAAGTATCACAGGCTTCGTTGGATTAAATGTGGTATAAAAAGGCCATTAATAACCACTACAGATGCAGTTATTTGTACCTGTGTGAGACTTGATGTATGAAGACATTTCCTGGCTACAGATCTGTCTATATAACATAATGTAACATGTGACAGTATCCATGGTATTCACACATTGAATTTGTGATTCTTCTTCTATCGTTTTATCTCGAGACAGTTATCGTACTGGGAAACTTTGCCCTTCTGTTTCTGGCCGACTGGTGTGTTGTATTTGCTTTAGTTACTAATGCTTGAGATTCTAGTTTGAATATGCCACCTGACCACAAAATACACAACGTAAACACAAACGTCTTTTCTACAAGTTGATAGATTTGTCTTCATGTCTTCACTTCTTTTGTTGAAACAGCATCATAACAGCGACTCACTGACTTTACAGCTCTTCTCCCCTCTTGTTTTTTTATTAGCTTTTCAATTTGTCCCCACACCAACTCAGCATCACTTTTTTAGGGCCAAATCTTGTGGGAAAACAGAGATTTCTCTCTCAGCCATCCTCCATTGTTGAGTTTGAACAAACGAAGTGACCACAGCAGCCCGAGTCACACAATGACAGACAGCTTATTCAGCTACTTCATCTGTCGCAGCTCCCCAGGGACCAGGCTGTGATCTTTTCCCAGAGCTCCATCTCTCTCTCTTTCACATACTACTTCTCCCCCTTCTTCTTCTTCCTTCTTCCTCTTTCCCTGATTGTCTCTCTCCTCTGACTCTGTTAATATCTGCACAGCATGACTCTATCAAATCTATTTTACTTTTCTAAAGTTAATGTACATATATTCTTTATTGAAATCATAGTTTTGGGGGGTATAACAGTTAATCGAAGCACTTAAAACTGAACACATTCCTCAACTGTCGTTGAGTAGATGCTAGCACTTTGTTTTTATTTAGTTTATTGACATTTATCGCTGGGGGTTAAAGTGGTTGTAAAGACAGAGTCATTCCTTCAGAGACACCAGCTTCCATCAGTGCCTTCTGGTCATTACTGGTGCATCGTGGGAACAGCTTGGCGAGGACAATGATTGGCTAGAACAAAGAAGCTGGGGGGGGCAACACAAAGGACACGCCCACTGCATGATGGGAACGAACAGCAGAGGAAGCAGATGTTGCCACAGTGGACACACAGGAGGGGAGCGAGAGAGAGAGGCAGCAGATGTCTCTCTCTCTCTCTCTCTGATGAGTTTGATTTGTGTTCACCGCTTTAGAACCAGGTAAAAAGACACAACAGCTTTTCCTGCATTACCTTTGCGCTGCTCTATTGTGGTCGAGTCTCTCTGTTGCTGTGGCAGTGTGGGATTGGGTTTCTGCCAGACAACCACAAGGTTTCTGATGTTCTCTTCAAAATGTCTCTTTAACCCTCTTCTTGACATGAGAAAAAAACACGATAACCGCACTGAATGACAATATCTCACACAGACAGTTGACAAATTAAAGGCAAAGTCTGAATAAATGAGTGAAACACAACGATGAATGATGAGGATGCTTCCCTGACAAACCAAACGCCTGTGGGAGATTTTAAAGTGATGTGTTGTCATCAAGACTGAGAGAACATTTCTTAGAGAAAGAGCTTGAGTCACAGAGGCCCAACACCTCACTGAGACTGGCTTTCATCTAATTTGTCTTTCATCTGTTGGTATTTTGTTGCTTCCAATACTTAATGTAAGCTTTATGATGCTTACAATTAGTAAAACATTTAAACTCAAGGCAGCATGGCTTCGTTTATGGACGAACCATTAAATGAAACCTATAAATGCCTTGTGCATGATTTTATACACATTACCCATGCACTTTCAGAGTAACATATTTGGTATCTTTAACATCGTATTGGTATTTCTAACATCGAGTTACGTTGATGAAGTTTGATTAATTTTTTTCACATCAAGATAAAGTGTATTTGCATTTTGTGAATATGACCAGATCAAGTAATAACTCATTAGAAGCTTTTCTTTAACTTCTGCAGGATACGTTCTTTGGTAAACAGGGAGACTTTCTTGGTTCCACATCTCAGGTACCAAAATATACATCTTACATAAGAGTGTCAGACTTTTAATCAGTCCGCTGATAAACCACAGGAAACTGAACTAACATGCTGTCTTGATTGTCTCATCCTTTCTTTAAATGTACCAGTAGTAATATCACTTATTTTGAGGGGTTGTTGCTGTCTCTGGCTCGCACTGTCTTTCTGTAGTGAGCTTCCTCTGTGTGAGCTGGTTGGACAGTAGAAGTGCTGGCTTATAGTTTCTGCAGGAAGCACTGATGTTTGGTTGATATTATACAGTGAACAGCTAAAAGTCACGCATCAGACTGACTCTCACAAAAGGTGTTAAGAGTGAAAGTGAATCACCGTTTACAGAACAAGAAAGGGAGCTCGTGCAGTCTTGTATCAAATTGAATTTATTTTTTGGATGCCATGAATGCTTCTATTGGTTCTTGCTCAGGCTGCAGCAGCTCTGTCCCTTCCTGCCTCTGATTACCCATCTTGATCTCATGCACAATACAATGGCTAGGATTGAAACTTATAAAATAAATGTAAAATCTCCAGTTTTATCTTCTTTCAGCTGCGTACCTATAAAAATTGCAAACAAATTGAACAGATATCACGTCTTATATCAAGATAACTTAAAAAGTGAGACATAAGGCTTTTACATTACATTACTTCATAACCCTATCCCTTTACAGCTTGTGTTATTTTTGATTTTACCCATTTTCGATGTCTTATTTTGTGTCTTTGCAGTTTCTTTATTATCAGTTTATTTTGGAATGTGGTCTCTGCTTTTTACCTTCCACATATATTTGATATTCTTGTTGTTGTAACTTAGGCTGGTTTACCTCTTTACACTCATTTACACAAGGTATAGTCAGTTCATGGGAATACACTCTTCTCTTCAATGTGGCCATTCATGATGGCTAGACAAATTAAACAACTAATTCACACAATAATAAATCCCAATTCATCCCATGAAGGTATAAAAGAAGAACAGCTGATGAGAACAAATGTCGCTGTGTTCGCTGACGGTGCCACCAGGGAACAGTCATCACTTAAAGCAATTGAGACATCACTAGGTTGCCAAATTTGATAGACAAACATTTAGGTTGCCAGGTCTGATCCTTTGAGACGAGAGGTGTGGTCGAGACCCAGTAAAGTGTGCTGTGGGATGTTTCTGTGATTAGGCTCTGTGTCTCAGTGTGTATGGTCTTTGTTTTCATCTGTGTGGTGTGTATGTGTGGGAATGGACCCTGGTCTGACTTGTTGATTAATGGCCAGTGTGTGTATGTGTGAAAACGCTCCCGGTCCTGTTTCCATGCTAATGAGTAGCAGCAGATGGGAGAGAGGAGACTGGACCAACAATGAACAAACACACCAGCAGCCGCACAACTTAAAAACCCAAACAGACCCTCCTGTTGGGCTTGTTTCGTCGTACGCAGACACCCTGATGTTATGACTTGGAGCATGTAAACACTGAATACAGTCGTCTCTGTCCTGGATGTGATCATGGCAATGTTACCTTAGAACATATTTACAGCCTTTAATCAATGTCATGTACAAGTCTATCAGTGTATCAAGGCCAATTCAATTAAAGAGCAGCTGTGGAAAATAGACAGTAAGAGGAACTACATTGTGGAGATGACCTGAGAAAAACATTGAGGACAAACAAAAAGAGAGATGAAGGAATCAGATGACGGGATAAAGAGAAGCACAGTGTGAGGAAGACTGTATTCATGAGATCATGCACCATCCATTTATTTTGAGATACTGTATGTGTTGGCATCTATGTATATGTTATTGTGGGTGTGAGCTAGTGTCTGTCGATGGGCGCATTTGTGCTGATTATGTATGTATCCCTGTGCCTTTGAGTGTGTGGTTGTGTGTGTGTGTGTGTGTGTGTGTGTGTGTGTGTGTGTGTGTGTGTGTGTGTGTGTGTGTGTGTGTGTGTGTGTGTGTGTGTGTGTGTGTGTCACTTCCAGCACTGTGCCGGTCCAACCTACTAGACAAATATAAACACTTCCCCTTGTAAGGCCAGATAATACTACGACTGATTAGAAACACAACTTTGTGTGTGTGTGTGTGTGTGTGTGTGTGTGTGTGTGTGTTAACACCACAGGAAACGCTGCCTGTGTCCTGCCAAGAGCCTTTTTTATTTTTCAATCTTTCTTTCTCCATCCTCATTTCCTTCATTCAATCTCAGTCTTTCTGCGTTCTCTCTCTGGCCCACTTACTTGTGCAGCATCAAGCTGTGACATTAAAGGTTCACTATACGATATTCAGGGCATTAATATAGCAGCAAACAGCTGTGTAAAGATATAGCGGAGTAATGTCTACCTGAGCAGCGAATGAAGTCACTCTCCCTCTGTGTGTGTAATGCGAGCTTCTCGTTGCTTTGTTTACGTAGCCGGGCCGGTTGCGTGTGCATGTTAGTGCATGTGAGTCCCTGTTTGTGTGCCCCACTGGCTAGCTATTCGAAGCCGCTGTGCCCATACAGCGATTGCAGCTGATAACGACGTCCCGGCAAACAGCATTCACCGTCTGGTTCCCCGAGGTTAGCTCTGTCAGCACTATTGACGGTTGCACTGTTTGTGCTGTTAGCACAGTTAGCTGATGGCTGCCGTCTCGGCCATGGTTATGGTGAGAGCCATGTGGAGGCAATCCCTCAATCACAGATTTTCTGTGAATTCTGCTTCGGGCTACTTTGTTAATTCATACAATGTTTAAGTGTTCCCCCTTATACAGTCCCAGCCAGCTCTTTGTCATCTCATAATTGTCTCATGTTTAAGCTTGACACAGCAAAATTAAAAGGTTCAATGTGAACGACTGCCCTACAAGACCAACATATTGAAGTTACAGGAGAGGACTGCTGACAAGCAACAAGCTAATGCCCCTGAGTCAAACGAAAACAAATCACACACTCACAGCCATTAAATGCATGTACATATGTAGTGTGTGTGTGCGTGTGTGTGTAAGATAGAGACTCCTAAGGAATGCTCTTAGTGCTGTTATAGTTGCTGCGAACAGGAAATAGATTCCCAGAGACAGGAAGTAACTTCGTTGAGAGAGGAAGTGTTTGCCAGCATCCGCCCTCTGTCTGCTGGATGTGGAAGGAAGGAGAGAGGGTTGGAGTGAAGGGCATGGGGGAGGGGAGAAAAAGCTAAATAGAGAGTTGTTTTAGGAAGAGGAGAAAGAAAGAGAGCACAATACATTGTACAATCTTATTTACCTTTCAAAGAAAAGACTAAATTATACCAAAGAAAGGACACTGTCCTGATGACTGCAGGTGGATTGGACATAATGCACAACATAAACATGAAAACCTGCAAAGCAGAGGTCAAGCATGAGTGTAAGAAGGAAACCTAATTATTGTGTTGTAGTAGGCACATTCTATTGACAAAAGTAGATCCAGTCCACATACTTGCTCTGAAAGGTCTATAATATTGTGCTACACTTTTGGGGAAGCCCTTTGTTGTCAAGTCAATTTTATATAAACAAATGTCACAAATTACATATTTGCCTCAAAGGGTAATGGTTTATGAATGAGACGTTCAACAGTCTGTTTACTACATACTTCTGGCCATATAGTGTAGTGTAATGAGTTACACTATACTGTGAACTACAGGTCACCTCCTCATTCTCACACTCCACAGTGAACTCGGTCTTGAGACAGAAGTTGCTGCATGTATGGAGGTTATAACATGTGTCACCCCACCGCTCATCACACTCTTAAAAACTCCCAAGGGACTAGAGAGATTGTTTGAGGTGAAAGGTCAGCGGTGTGTGTGTGTGTGTGTGTGTGTGTGTTCCTGGATGCATGTGTGTGTGTACCTGGATGCATGCCAGTCTTGGTAAGTAGCTGAGGAAGTTTGTCGACACACACACACACACACAGACACACACACACAGAGTCCATCTTTGCCACATTGCCTCTGTCTGTGTCAACTAACACTAACTCAGTCTGCCAATCGGTCAGTGGAGACAAATACACTGAAAATGAACAGATGAAATGACGGTAAGCAGCTCTGTCGAGGCATGTTGTTTTGAGGGAGAAAGTTTAATGTGTGTGTGTGTGTGTGTGTGTGTGTGTGTGTGTGTGTGTGTGTGTGTCTGTGTGTGTGGAGATGGCACTCGATGGACAGATGGTCCTTTGTGACTCCTGACACCTGCCAGCTGCTGCTCTGCTCCTCTTCACCTCTCTTTCCTTCTCCTCTCACCTCATCATCTCTTTTCTTCTCTTCTCCTGCTCTGCTCTACTCGTCCGGCCTTTCTTCTTTAGCTGTTGAAAATACATTTAGACGATCAAATAGATGGCCGATGAGCAACTTCCTGTGGGGTTTCAAATTTAACACAAATCACATCAAGTTCAATGGCACAATACATACAAAATTGCACTCTGTATGTATGAGGAGCAGCAGTGGATAGCTTAACTAGAGGTCGACAGAATAATCTGCGACGATGAGGATGTTTTACAAACTTGTTATCGGTGGAACTGGGCTCCGATAGTAGTCGATGGCTGCACAGCCTCCACCAATCACATGGCGACACACATCACCGTTTTGATGAGGGCTCCATACAGGACGTACATATGTTTTAACATAAATTATGAGCACGATGAGGTTGCTGGTTATAGTATGGCATTATTAATGATACTGAAGATAACTGCTGCTCTGCCAAAAGCATGCTGTCGCCATTTAGCTAGCCAGCATTAGCGTTATATTTTAACCAGCCGTGAATGCAAGCCTAGCACAACTATGGGCCATGTCTGATCATTTGAGGGCCACTTTAGCTGAAAATATGTGTGTGCATGTGATTAACTCCTGATGTCCGCCGATTTTTTGGCAATCTGCTTTTTCCTGCTCCAAACTCTCTAATTGTAACCACAAGGTTTCAGGTTCAGATTCTTCAACAGTCTAACACTCTCTCAACACCAACCACCTGCTACTGTTGAGCAAGGCACCATTTAACCAATAGAGGCTACAGTGTGTGAAAGCAGAGTCACTGTTGTCACTTTGAAAAGGCAGGTTGTACAAAGCACTCAGCCAATCCAAGAGAGGCCATTTTCACACTAATGTGGCTAAATCTGAAATGTTAAAAATGTTTAAATGGTATGTTCAACCACTAAAAACAGATATTTATTTATCTTCAAAGGATGTTGTGATGAAAAAGGGGTTTTACAAACATGCTGAGGTTGACAATCGTTTGTTACGAGTTACGAAATGACACGTTCTTTTGATTACATAACATTGTTGCGCCCTCAGCAACAGATTCACATGATTGGAGAAACTGCGTTCAGATGTAAAACATACCTGATGCTGGGTGACACCACGCATTAGCAAAATAAAAGCTTGAGGGAGACCACTTTAAGATTTCAGTGATAGAAAAGGAAGACGCTTGGCATCTGTTAGTTACTGTTTTCTTCACTAAATGGCAGCCAGTACATGTGATCGCTCACAGCTGTTTAAGACGAGGAGGTTTTCTTTCCTCCTCATTCATGACGTCACACGGCTCTACAGTTGGAGGAAATGTTTGAAATGGGAAAAGAGGGTCTGCTGCTAGGTGTTGGTTTCCCTGCTGGGTGGCACGTGGGTTTAAAAAAGTCAGAGTGAATTCCAGACCCACTCTCACAGCCTGAGAAAACAATCCTGTCTGCACCGACTGACCGTCACTCTCACCTCCTCTCCTGTCTGTCAGTCGGTGCAGGACAGCTGGCCGGCTGAGTGTGGATGCATATCTGTCTATGTGTAGGTATCTGGGTTTATGTGTGTGTGTGTCACTCTCTTTGTGTGTGTGATCCTCAGAGGTCAGAGGTCAAGCTGTGGTTCACAGAGAGCCACGGTGTTCCACTCCTAACAGGAAGGGAGGGCACTGTCCATATGCTGTCTTCACTCTCACACACACAAATTCCAGCTGGTACACACAAACACATAAACACGATGTACACACTCATACATTGACGTACACACACCCACGCACACACACACACACACACACACACACACACACACACGTAAACACTTGATTAAAAGAAATGAACAACTTTACTCCACTCAAATGTCAACACGTGGACAAACACACACAGCAGCACACATTATGTCGACGCTATGCAGGTTTAATCTAAAAACAATCTCTCCATTTTGATCTTCCAGCCCACATTAAGTGAATTTGTTTCCCTTTAAAGGTACCTTGTGGAGATTTTGACCACTAGTTGTGTTGTGGAGCAATGTTTTTGCGAGTGGGTCCACATCTTGGTTGCATTGTCCATTTGAGGTTATTCCACCGATAGACAGGTGGTGGCATTAACTCACACAGAAGAGAAGCGATGTGATAAATGATAGTCAAAAATAATTCAAATGGATGTAAACAATGTAGGAATTAAATATATTTTTTAAATCGATTGAAAGTTAGAACCTTAGTAAAATGAAATTATTGTGCCAAAATTACAACAACACAAAAATAAAAGCACAACTGAGTAATAAATATGATATACTAGTAATACTAACACCAGTGCAGTTATTGTGCAATAACAATATAATTAAGCTCTGGAAACAGTGGACCTTAAGTAATATTTTTATTTATTTTTTTGATAGACAGGTACTTTGTTTGAAGCTTACTGAGGCCGTAACGTCTGGTCACCTGTGTTCACTTCTTTTGAATGTCACTATATCACACAGTTTTTAACCCTTATTGGTTATTTGTCTGGATGACTATGAGCACATTATACATTCAGATCATTATTAACACGCTTTAAACTCACTGAGAGGTCTGACAGCAGAAACAAAAAAAATATTTAAATTAACAAAATCACGGCGATCTTTATAAAAACAACCTCAAAAGTGTGGACGCATGTGGTTTTCAAATGTAAACAGAGACCACATCAAGTCTCAGGACAGCAGCTGTAAAATGAAGACACTTCATCTACTGAGTCTCCCCTCAAATACAAACACTTTCACTTTTCCAACACACTCACTGACACTTGTTTGGCTCTCTCTCTTGCATATTAGACACTTCTATTCCCCTTGGATTACTTTATTTTCTCTGCCAGCAGGATGAAGACATACGCACGAGTGTGTGCAGCCAGCTGCATAGAGCTGTGTCCTCGTATTGTTTGACGACATCTTTTATAGGCTTTAGAAGGTATGACATGCACACAAGGAGGGCAGTTTAGGATTTATTGTACCTTTGTACACAAACGTTTTTGAAAAACAGCTGACAGTTGAGTTCACACACACACATTGTTACTTCATACACGATAGGAGAAGGTTCTGAGCAGAAAATCACAAGATGCAAAGAGGTTTATAAGTCAAAGTGCCAAATATCCAAGATGAAGGCAGGAGAGTAATCTGCATTGTGTGACACCTGAAAACATAATCCAAGGTTACGATCTCCTGTTACTCTGCAAGATATGGTGCATTGTCTTCCTTTTTGTCCTCATCGTATCAATTTAAAAGCAATCTACAAAGATCTCACATAAGCCGAATCAACAGTAAACAGTTTGAGTGAGAGGAAAAACAATAACCGTCCCACCACAACAGCTCCACTGACCCGGATACATGTGAAGGGTTGGCGTGAAGTGAGTAATCAATAAATTAAATCTGTGCTCAGTGGAGGAAGTACATGTTACATACTGTATGTCAACATAGTATAGTCCCCATACAATCTACTACTTTAAGGGATAAAAAACATATATTTATACTCAATGTCTTGGTGGTAGTTTATCATACAGCACTGAAGTATAAGAAAACACTCATCCTCACATCACATCAGCTTTTATTCTCTTTAATCTAATTCTGTTCTGAATCTGTTGATAGCGTTGTGAGTGCAGACTGATTTGTCTACAGTCTGATCACACGACAGTAAGTCCTCCTAATGCTTCTCACCTCATTGTCCTTACAACACTCACTGTGTGAGTGTTTTTGTCTTTTTGGCTCATTTCAGAGAAAACACACTCTATAAACTGAACACAACAAATGGTTTGACAAGTGATGTTTGATTCCTTAATCTACCTCGGAGGTCTTTTGGAGTTTTTATAAACAAACAAAAAGCTCCAAACAAGAAGAAGGTACATCCTGTAACATCATTATTCCCAGGAAAGACGGCTCGACCGGCACAAAGAAATAATGAGTTGTTCTCACACCTCCCCATCTGGACTGATCATTTCTCAAGTTAATCACAACAGTCAGGCGCGCACACACACACACACACACACACACACACACACTCCAGGAATGTTAAGACAAATGTTTAGTGTTTACACTGCACCTCTTGTTGTTGTTGTTTACTTTCAGTTGCAATTGTTGTTGTTTGGGGCTGTAAATCTAACATCCGCTATAACAATCACAGGAAAATGAATTCTCCAACAAAATAAAGACTTCAAGTTATTGATATTTCGTATTTAAAATATTATTCCATATCACAAGGACAATAGATACCAGCTTGCTGTTACATTGTGAGAATCAGAATCAGTTTTATTGTGAAGTAATTCCATGTATCCACAAGGAATTTGCTTTGGAGTAATGGTGCATAACATAAACATAGCAAATTAAACAAAGCAAGAGAAAATTAAGTCCAAAAATCAAGAAACATGTAGAATAGAAGAACATTACAATAAAATTACAAAAAAACCTATCAAATTATATTAACTATACGAGTACAGTAAGTACAGTAATACATATTGTATTCATACTTGCCCACGTGACTGTCTGGAGTTCAGAGGCTGTAACAGCATCTACACATATTATGTCCTTTAAACCATTTCGAGCAGCCGAACCTCAGATGACAATAAGTGAACTAAGTAGTCATAAGTCAACCTTTATCAACAAATATGTTTCTCACAAATCATTAGTTAGTCTGGAGATATGGCTGCAAGTAGATATTAAGGACACGTTTTGAAACTGTGGTGAACTGATGCATCATAAAAGAGAAATATGAACACCAGCGCCCCCAACGGTCTAATCCATGTAGCTGTGTCATATAACTAACTCAGTATGCTTAACAGAAAACAGTACCAATTAATAAAAACAATTACAAGATTTGATCATAAACCGTTTCTAAGAAATGAAATACTATAACCAACTGTCCTGATGGAAGCAAAGAAAAAACATTTTGAAACAGGTGTATTTATAACCGTTAACTGTTGTTCTGTTGACGACTTTGTGGATATTCTTGCTCCAGATGTGAAATTTAGGTTTATTAAAAAGCAATAATTATTATTTTAAGGAATGAGAATAAGCTATACTGTTGGCAAATAAGAACTCTTAACAAACCAAAGTCTGATAATATATACTAGATATCAGATTAGATAATTATGCAACATGAACCAATAGTGCTACTGATAATCTCAGTTAACAGTCTAGTGTGTGATGTAAACCAGTTCATTGTATTAGAATTCAAACGTATTAGACAATAGTAAAATCTTCAAGGAGAGGCTGGATAACATATATGGTCCACCAGTGTCTCCAACTTTGATCTTTTAATTGCAAAACCATGATTGTTAAATCCAATGATGTCATGCGCATTCAATTTAGATTAGGATTATATCGGTGAGTGAGGTTAACATGCAGAGAGCGCCCTCTGCTGGGTATCACTGCATCGCACATCAGGAGCTCTCCAGACAATGGACACAATATCATAAACACCTCAACAATCACATGCCATCCAGTGAAATACAATGAAACAAATAAGACTTGCTTTATTATTTACAATACATTTACAAAAGTAAACTAGAACTAATGTCAGCTGACGTTGCGGTTGTGTAGTTACTAATTCAATTATGATAGATGTTCATGAAGCACATTTGGAAATTATTGTCTTTGTCTTCTTTTCACAGGGGATGAACGTCGTATTCTTGACAAACAGCGGCTGAAACTAACTGTTCAACGAGATAAAAACTGTTTTTACGTTGGCTGAAGGTCTCACCAGAAGCCTTGAGGAAAAGTAATGAATGATGCTCTATAATATTTACATACGTTGTTGCATGAATTCATTGGTGATTAATCATCCGTGTACAAAATTAAACAGCCTTGTTGCAGACCTCCCCGACGGCATCCTGCAGCTTCTTAACGGACTCCATCACCAGCCGGAAACTTTCATGGAAGCTGCCGTTCCCTTCCTTCACCCAGGCCGCCTGCAGCTCTCTGACCCACGTCAGGATCCCGTCCAGCTGTTTCTGCACCTCCCTCTGCTCCTCCAGCTCAGCGAGCAGGGCCTGCCTGGCACACACTTCTGCTTCGTAGGCTCTCTGGAGGTCAGCCAGGGACGACTCCAGCCTCAGCACCTCCTTGATGGAGCAGGACCACAGTCACACCACAGACAGATACATCAGTTTCCTGTTTTCAGCAGCATACGCACAGATTATAAGAAGTAGAAACAAACCATATTTTATAACAAATGCACTGCAAGATTAAACATAAAATAATCTATACTGATCGAACCCTTAAAAAACTGGAGTAACAGACACAAATGGCTAATACATAAAAATGTGTCACATTGTTAAAGGACAATTTAATCTTATCAGTAAGGAACGTCTTTTGAGGCCAAAGACACAGGTATCAATATGAAGGTTAGCTTTCAGACGCATCTCTGAGTCTTCAGCACAAAAATACAAAGTCATCACGTGACTCCAGTGTCATTTCCTTCTGCAATTATTATTTTTTTAAATATTTACAGTAAAGTACATGATTTGTGAGTAACGTTAACGTTATAAAAGGCTAAATAAAACAGTGGCTTGTCAGATTTGAATGCCATCAAGTGCTCATTGAGTGATCTCCTAATAACTAATGACTCCTCCACACACCTGTATGTGCTGGGGGTAGGTCTTGTGGAGCTGGTCCTCGGGCAGGAGGACATTCGTCGGCACGGAGAAGCAGCGGGCGGCCAGCAGCGCTTCCATCCGCTCCGACAGCTGCTTGAACCGCTCCTCGAGGAACTGCTGCAGCTTCCGGCTGCACTCCCTGGCCCGGGACCGGAGGAGCTCCTCGGCCTCGGACGACTCGCCTTTGCTGAGCTGCCTCACACACACCTTCTCCACGACGGGTAAGATGTCGTACAGGCAGTCCTGGAAGGCGCTGTAGACCCGCAGCATGCATGTCTGTGGGGTGAAGCCGAAAAACTGTGTCTCGTACAATTTTAAAGTCGACGGAAGGATATTGTCCGCCTCTTCGTCGAGCTCTCCGCGGACATCCACCTCCATATTTTAATTTGTTTCCCGCGCGCTGTTGAATCGCTGACGTTTCTTCTTCTTCTTCTTGTAACGTTTTATTGGCGGTTGTCAAAACAACGAGGTGGTGCTCTATCGCCATCTAGTGGTATGAAAGGTACAGCGCACTACAGCACTGCCATCGAATCCAAAGCTAGATGCGAATATAATAAGATATAATAAGTTATGATAATATATAATACGATATGATAAGATATAATAAGATATCATAACATATGATAACATATAATAAGATATATTAAGATATAATAAGATATAATAAGATGTAATAAGATATGATAAGATATAATAAGATATGGTGATAAAATAAAGGCCAGTCAGTTACTTCGATAGATAGATAGATAGATAGATAGATATAAACAAACTTTATTCATCCCCAGGGGGAAATTAGCAGCATATATTGTGCATTTCCATACGTAAAATATTACGTATGGAAATGCACAATATATACAGTACAATAAAATAACAGAGCAGATATTGAATTTGAAGAAATAGAATAATAAAAAATAAGATGAAATATAATAAAAAAATAAAAATGCAAAAAATTCACAGTATATACAATGAATTAGAATGATATTAAATGAACAACTAGGTAAACTAAACAGTAGTGCAAGGATCACCAACAACAAGCAACAACCGTGTAGCGTTGTTGTAGTCATTTGAAGGATGATGATCTGGCCAGAGGTGATTTATTATACAGTGTTATAGCAGATAGCAGATACTTGCTGTTAGCCTTATGCATAAATCTGCATTTTTATTTCTCATATAAAATTTAATCTCATATATTTATAAATTACATAAATGAAATATAAATTAAGAACACGAAACTACCAAACCTCAGATTAGTTAAAATAGCTTACTGACACAAGATAGTAATGTTTTAGAAATTTAGAATTGTTAAGAAACAGATTTGTGGATATGGTATTTATCATTGTTACCATTTAATTCATCCGTTTCATTTTCATTTTATCACTAACAAGTACATTTCTCAAACCTATATCAGGATTTTACTTCATCTGTGATGTTTTGGCACTTGCTGCCTGTTTTTGAAAGGTTGGGAAAACAACCAAAAGCGGATGCAAAACAAACCCAATGAGATGCAAAATGACTACAAACACTGTGCAATACTTATTCTGTCTGTATATAGAATATTACAACACAACAATGATTCTGTCTGTCTATATAATATTTTAGTTATTGTGGACTTTTTACTTTTTTAATATTCTTTACTGTTTTATTACTTATTTGCTTATTTATAATACTTTTTGATACATCGTTTTTTACTGTGTCTCTTGTTTGCACTATCCACTATGCTGCTGTAATCCTGTAAATTACCCCACTGCGGGACTAATAAAGGATTATTTTATTTGATCTTATCTTAAAGGGACGTAAAATTACTAAAAATAGACTCTGAGTTAGGGTGTCTTATTCCAATGAAATCAGGATTTCTAGGACCAAGTTGTTGTTGGTTTTGGAGGATTTCCTGTATTTTTGTGCCTGTATGTTGCTAAAATGTTTGTTCATTGCTTTTTTCAAAATCTAATGCAAAAATAACTTACGTCATGACGTATTACGTACGTCGGGGGGCACGCCCCCTGGTTCGAACGAAAGGGACATGCGCGTGCGCTTCCTTCCTCCACAGCTCCTGCTTCTCTTGGTTCTGCCTGTGTTGATAGCGGCGTTTGCTTTCACACGTGCAATCTCTTCTATGTGAAGCTCTCGCTGTGGGACCCGATTATAAACGCACCCTGCTCTATCAGAATAGGTAAAGTAAACATCGGAGTTATGTTTGATTTTTCTACAGCTGCGCAGCCGCTTGCGTGTGGGGGGCTGGAAGTTTAGCTGTGTTAGCATGGTGCTATTAGCTAGCTAATGCGTCTACTTTTTGTTGTGGTGTTGCTAACGTTAGCAAGCGAGCTAGTTGAAGTATAACAAATGCACTAGTTCGGTTATAGGTGTGTCTACTACTAGCTGTGAAGCTAACACGTGATGTTTCCTCCGTGTGGTCTTGTTTCCAGGTGTAAAGCCATAGTAACCGACCACCATGGGGGCTTATCTGTCGCAACCTAACACGACCAAGACCTCTTCCGATGGCGGCAACGGCAACATGAGCTACGGCTTCTCTGCCATGCAGGGCTGGCGCGTCTCCATGGAGGTGAGGCGGAAAATGAATGACCGGATCAAAAGACAACCATGTTAGCGCTTCTTGAACGCAACGAAAAGAGATTTAGATTTTGAGTTGTAAATGGCGGGATAAAGGGTTTGAGGCCTGTTTCTGTATGTATGTCTCAGCGTAAGGCTGGCTGAGATATTTCCACAGCACACAGAGTCGCACCTCTTAGCATCAGCTGCAGTGATGGATTAAATCCACGATTTACCCACAGGGTGTTTTGGTATGCTGAGTTGCATTGTAATAACACTAGAGCATGTGATTGACGCCTGCGGTTTGACTCTTTGCTGCTCTCATAAGAAAGTACAACCAGTGTCATTGCCTCATTCTGTTAAGTCACTTCTGATGAGAGAACCAGTTAATTAGGAATAATACACCAGCTCCCAATAGGACAACAACCGTACAATTGCTAATCAAACATATGCGTGTGAGTAATTCAGCTAACAGACATTTGTGGATGTGTGTAATGATGAAACACAAGGCTCATCAACAGGTAACAGAAATGTTGTTAATTGATGAAAGTGAGTTGCTATAGGTATTTAAATTATATGAAAATGAATGAAGATAATATATAAAGGTCTCCCATTAATGTACAGGTTGCTTTTACAGAAGAGAGAATTCTGAAACCGTAAGTGTTGTCTAAATTGTCATGTGCATTGTTTTGTGTGTGTTGTGCTGCAGGATGCTCACAATTGTATCACAGAGTTTGATGAGGAGACGGCCATGTTTTCGGTGTATGATGGACACGGAGGTAATGCACACACTGTGTTCCATTCATATTATTTTGCAGGATAAATTGTGGCGTGTAGAGCATTTATACACTAATATTAGTTTGCGACTTAGCTAAGTCTGGAGCTAATGCGGATAAGACACACTGTGCATAAATACTTTTCAAAAAAACTGTTTCTCCCAAAACTCATGTTCAGCATCACAAACAGCAGTCAGAGACCCAATACCCCTTTTGATTTTTTTTAATCGCAACACCCATTTTTGTGACGTGTTTCTGAGGATTTTACCATTTTCATTGTTTGTTTTACACACCTGAGAACTTCGTATTCACGAACCTATCCTGAGAATTTATACAACCTGCTGTACCATTTAGGTGAGGAGGTGGCTCTGTACTGCTCAAAGTACCTTCCTGACATCATCAAGGAGCAGAAGACATATAAAGATGGCAAACTTCAAAAGGTGAGATGGCACGGCCCGTCTTAAACAAGTTCGACAGATCAGACGTCTTCACAACCAGAGGCCTGTTGCTTTGAAACACGATTCCCATCAACCGATATTACACTGACGCTTAACCTTTACTGACACACTTTCGTTTCTGCGTGATGTTTCCAGGCTCTGGAGGATGCCTTCTTGGCCATCGACAGCAGAACGACCACGGAGGAGGTCATTAAGGAGCTCGTCCAGATCGCTGGGCGTCCCACTGAGCCACCGCCTGCTGTAAAGGTGGCAGAGGAGGACGATTGTGAGTACACTCCTAACAATGAGGTGTATGTGGTAATGTTTGATGTGGATGTGTTGTAAGGAACGTATAACAAAGCGCATTCATGTTGAATAGTACAAAGGATTGAGAGTATTGACATGCAGTAAAACGCAATAAACTAAAAGTAATTATGAATACAAAACATCCTGGAGTGCATGCACGTATGCTGCAGGTAGTTTAAAAATAGGGATGTTAAATCCTAATTGTAATGACCTCATCTAAATGTCTCCATACTTCTGCCCTCCTTCCAGTGGACACAGAGGAGGCCGCTCTACTCCACGAGGAAGCCACAATGACCATAGAGGAGCTGCTGGTGCGCTACGGCCAGAACCTCAATGCTGTCAAGCATGCAGCTGCCATCAGGTAGCCAAGCACATTTTGATTTCTAGTAGTTCTTGCTAGTTTGAGCCTTAAAGAACCTGTGAAACCTCCAGAGGCGACAAGTCAACTTATACACGAATCAGATTTGCCTCTTTGACCGCGAATCATCCATCACATTAAGGAAGTAGTGGTAGTATTACATGGCTACATTGTTGTTTTTGTCTTTGGACACATTTGTATGTAGAGTGTATATTTGAAATAAAAAATTATTTTAAAAAACTGAAAGGCAGAATCCTCTTTCTTTGCTTTAGTAACTCGGTGAGTCCAGGTTTCTTTGTTTGTTGTGTAAACAGCAGTTCAAGTTTAAGACTCATGTGGTTGGCTTCTATTTTTGTTTTGTTCGTAGTGCGGCCGCTAAGAAGGCGTCCTGCGCGCAGCCCGAGGCCTCAGGAGACAAAGAGGAAGGTGAGAAAGGACAGAAGGAGGTGATAAATGGAGAGGTGGAGGAGAGCAATGGGAAGGCGAAGAAAGTTGAAGGAGCGGCATGCGGGTCGAAGCTGCGAGCCTGTCGGAGAACAGGAGGTGAAGGCAGCGGTCCAGGTACGGAGTCTTTAACATTGTTGTCCTCAAAAAGATAACATGAAAAAAAAACGTCTCGTTATTGTTCTAGTTTAAAACTAATTGGAGAATTTTAATTTGTATCCTTTTATGTGAAAAGGGGAAAAGATTTGCCTGCTCAAATAATGCAATTTTATCTTGGGAATTTACTGTTGTGTTAAAAGAAATAAATGTTGAAGTGATTAGAAAAGGCTTCATGAGCACCACATCGTTATCTGAGCACCCAACGTCCTCTCTGCAGCCGCTGACTCTGGAGGTTCAGGAAGCTCCAATGGAGAAGAAAAGGCTGGTAAGGCCGAGGGAGACGCAGGTCCCTCCTGCTCCTCTTTGTCCACTAAGGATGCCGGAGAGTCCAAGTCCAGGTTTTTTGACGACAGCGAGGAGTCTGAGGAGGGAGAAGAGGGGGAGGGCAGTGATGAAGAGGTGAGAGCAGGAAACCAGAATAAACTGTCCTACTCGGCTGTGAAAGCTCTCTCACTCTGATGGCTTGAAATAACTGAAATTGTAATTCTCCCCTTTTTCTGTTTTTTCTTTAATTAGGCTGGCAGTGAAGAGGAAGAGGGTGACAGCAGTGAGATGGAGGAAGAGGAGGATTCAGATGAGGGAGACTCTGAAGATGAAGAGGAGGAGGAAATGTGTCTACCTGGAATGGATGGCAAGGAGGAGGTGTGTACAACGGAGATTTAAACAAATCAACAGTCCAGCTGATACAAATAGAAACATTGTGCCTAATGCCGGGGATATAGGCTCACTTGACTTCTTGATAATCTTTTTAGATGTGTTGAAAGATGAATTTCAGTGAAATGGTCAAGTTAGGAGTGGGAACAGCAATTTAGTGTTTATGGAGTTAATATACAGATAAATTACATTTTATATCATCAAAACTGTCAATTTGTTCTCATAGTTTTGGCTCTCTGAGTACCTCCCTCATACAAGAAGTTGACATTGATCACCAAAATATCAGGACATCTTTCCACTGGTAGCTTGTACCGCAGTCTTGACATAAATTGTTGACCAAGTCTTATAACGCGACATGTTGTCATATGCAAATGTTAATTGGTGGAATTAGTCATATTGAAACCATTGTACGCGACCCTTTCCACATGATACAAAAAAAATTAGCCAAGATTTTTGCTTGTCATTTTAGAGGGCTGACAAAGTGAGCAGTAATTGGTTTTTTAGCCATTTAAAGAGCTCAGTTGGAATTTCCAGCTGTGAAGCAAATGAGCCGGCTGCAGTGTGTTGGATAGCCTCACTGCAGCAGAAGCAGAGTTTAGTGATTTGTGAGGACTTTGTGGAAATGAAAGAAGCTTTGATGGCTGCCTGAAAGTCTTTTCCCTGCAGAGAAATGTCTGAAAGCTTTTAAGTAGTTCATGGGGTGAAATAACATACAAAGATTGTCCAGGTTCTTTTTTGTGGAAAGATGAGATAGTGTTTTAATTAGTGCTGGGCAAGTTAACGCGCTAACGCATTAATTCATTAACGCCGACCATTATTTTAGCGCGCGTTAACGCATTTTTTAAAATGTATTATTGTAACAGACTTTTCTCATGTTTATCGTTTTGTATTGGAGATGATATGTCCCTTCAGGGTTGCCGTAGAGAAAAGGTGACTTCTGGTCGGGGGGGGGGGGGGGCGCAGAAATAAAACCCTGGAGACTACTGGACATCGCTGCGGTAAAGTCAGCAGACACTTGCATGTTAGTGCACCTATATGCTGAAATTCACGGTAAACTTGTTTAAACGGCACAGATCGGGAGCGAGGGAAGGACTTTGAAAGTTAGCGGAAACATTAACGTGAGACAACATCCGGTTTCTTCAGACGAACATCCGGTTTTCAGTAAGATGCCAACAAAGTATGAATTATATTCACATTAAGTATAAAACATCTCGTGAACCAAATGTTATTGCACTTTTGTTCATATAGCAGTACTTTTAAAATAAAAGTGCGCAATACACTACTTTTGAATTCATTATTGAACTTTGCCACAACAATGCGATTAATCGCAAAAAATTCATGCGATTTAAATATTTGAATCGTTGCCCAGCACTAGTTTTAATGTTGGCGTAAAAACCTCCTGGAGGTTTTAATAGTGCATCACATCTCACATGTTCATGTATTCACAGCCCGGCTCAGACAGCGGCACCACAGCTGTCGTGGCTCTGATCCGAGGAAAACAGCTGATCGTGGCCAACGCTGGAGACTCTCGCTGCGTGGTGTCCGAGCGCGGTAGGTCCAACTGATTTGGTGCCTATTTACCTTAATAGACGTGATGCATTGTAAATAAACGTTTAAAATGTCTGTTAATTAAACTATTGTCTGTGTTTTGGCTTTAAACTGCATAGTGGCAGATCTTTTTAATACGAGGCTTTTCAGTAATGTATTAAATGTAAGAGCTGTGTTGCCGTAGGCAAAGCTGTCGACATGTCGTACGACCACAAGCCAGAGGACGAGGTGGAACTCGCTCGCATCAAAAATGCTGGAGGGAAAGTGACCATGGACGGACGGGTCAATGGGGGACTTAACCTCTCCAGAGCTATTGGTATGGCTGACTTTCTATGAGACTTTTAGATCAGTCTTGTAAGCGATCATATTTATTGCAGCAAAATTAAACCAAACAGCCGATCTTGTTCAATAATATATACATTTTTGGGGGGGGGGGAATGCAGAATGAGTTCCTAACTTGGTCTCTGGCTCTCAGGCGACCACTTCTACAAGAGGAACAGGGCTCTGCCTCCAGAGGAGCAGATGATCTCTGCGATGCCCGATGTCAAAGTTCTGACGCTTAACGGGGACCACGATTTCATGGTCATTGCCTGCGACGGCATCTGGTGAGTTTTAGCGGTCATGGGCAGTTTATCCCTGTAGTTGATTATTCGTTAAGATTCATAATAAACCGTAGTCTTAAATATGACAGATTTCCACAGGCCAGTCACCATGTTAACACACGTGAGGTTGTTTTTTTTTCCGCCTTTTGATCCGTCATGTAGTTGTTGGTCAGCCCTGTTACCATATGTGTTGTGTGCAGGAATGTGTTGAGCAGTCAGGAGGTGGTGGACTTCATCAGCAAGAGGATCAAACCAGACAAGAGCGGCAAAGTCAGAGCCCTCTCATCCATCGTGGAAGAGGTGAGAGAGAGCTCCTGATACGTACTTGATGCTTGCATACATAATACCGATCCCAAACCAGCCCCTTTTTAAGTATTTTATTAGTCATTAAGCTTTTATTTGTTGTTCGTCATTATGCTATCTAGCTTGTAGCCTTAGTTGACTCCCAAACATTGACTAACGTACATCACGTTTCTCATGATTAAATATGTTTGTGCCTCTTTAATTTCAAACCCCATGTGTCGTCCTGACAGCTGTTGGACCACTGTTTGGCCCCCGACACATCTGGAGACGGGACAGGATGTGACAACATGACCTGCATCATCATCACCCTCCGGCCACACCCATCCCCTGCTCAGCCAGACGACACGAAGAAGAGGAAGAACCAGGAGGAGGCAGAAGGAGCCGAGGCGGGGGAGAGCGGAAACAAAGGCAAAAAGGCTAAAAGCGACTAAAGGCAAAGAGAAACTGTCCCTGAGGGAGCAGCTGGTCCTAGGCTACCCAGATACACCAGAGACACGTTCTGTTTAATCCTTACCTCACAAATATGAATTCACCCTAAAACAGATATTACGATTGCTATACGTAAGATCGGCTGAACTAAGATCGTCGGTATAGTTTTTTTGTCCTCTTGTTTCAAGCCGATTCTCTTTAACACCCCCTCCAGTTTCTTTGTTTTCGCTCTCGCTGGAAAGAAGCTGGACATGCATTTAGTTCTTTAAAAAAAATTTACATAATGACTCGCAGGCATGTTGAATAGCACATCATTTTCCAAGTATTTGTAACTAGAAGGAAGATGCAGAATGAACCAGTCTACCAGACATTCACTGCACTCTGTTGTTAAGATCTTTTTCCACACAACATGGCGGTTTCACCATTTAGTTTTAGTGGAAGTTTGAGCATAGCTCTCGTAGTGACCCGCGTCTGATTGCCGTTCACATTCGACAGTGTGACGCATGCATTTTCATTGCAGTTTTGCAACATGTAACCGCACAAAGTCCTCTGTGTGTTGTGTTCAAATTACAAGGCATTCATTGTATCTCAAAGTGCCATAAAAGACACAAATTCCTTTTTTTTATAGCCACCCCATCACGTCCTCAAATTTACTGAACCCAGAGAAGGGACCCGAAATGGCTGAAGATAGATTTGCAATGTATAAAGGTAACGGTAGAAAAAGTGATTGAATGAGAGGATATTATTGTATTTTGTAGCCCAAATTGAAGATTAAAATTGCAGCAAGAGTGCCCTTGTTAGTCCAGCGTGGCATTGAATGTGTTGTTTCGGTGAGCGAGAGGGACAGAAGGATTAACGGTATTAGTCCAGTTGCTCTTGTTTCCATTTTATATGTTTCCCCCTTATTAGCACCCATTCACAAGTGAGGATCATTTTTTCAGTCTTGCTGGTTACACAACAATACATCACCATCATCAGCCTTCTCTCCCCCCCCATTCCTGCTTTCTGTCTAACAAAATCTGTAAATTTCCATCGACACGATGCCAGGGTTTTGTGAGCTTGTGTACTTTTCATCTGTAGGATCTGAGAGCAGGGAAACAGGCAGTGACATAAAAGGCTGTTTGCCTTTCATGTCTCTGTGTGTCCGTCCAGAGCACGGTGGTGATTGAAGCCCTGGACCGGCCCTCCACACAAAGCTCGTCTCCAGGACTTTCTCTACTCTCCCCGTTTGTCCTGTTTCTATTGTAACACCTTTTTAAGATCTTCTTTAGAACATGTGTTTTAAGTAAAACGTATTTCCACTCAAATGTTTTTTTTTTTTTTTTTGATGAATCAGTTATTGGCAGTTCATTTTTGTGAGCACACCCTGAAAACGCCCTGACGCTGAACTGTAGAAGATGCACAAGGTTACTCTTTGAGTGGAAATACAATTTGAACTTCAGAGCACTAAGACAGTGTTGCTGTTGAGAGTAATTGTCTTTATTTGCAGAAGCCTCATTAAAACCATTGTGTGACTGTACGTTTGTTTCAAGTGTACTATCTTGTCACCATGCCCTTTTTTTTCTGTACATAATTTTTTTCAATACTTGTAATTGAAGAAAAAGAAAATGCCTTTTCTTCGTAATTGTGAGTCAATGTGACATTTTTGGTGCATACTCTTTTGACACCAGTATGTAAGTACATACAAATACATTTTTTTAAATAATGAGAACCGTATTCCTGTGTTTATTTAAAACAACCAGTGCCGCATTAGCTTTTTAATGATTTTTTATTTTTTTTTAATTGGGAGATTCTGCTCATAGATCTGATATTGAATCAAACAATATTTTTATCGGCCATTTTTCAATGCCAATCAAACTAAAGTTGAGTAAATCAGAACACAGCATCCTGTTTGAACAAAGGACTTGATGTCATCAATGTTTTTGATGGTTATTGAGAATCCGACAGTACATGACTAAATGGTTTAAATGCTGCTTAAGATAAATTAAATGCATGGCTCGATAATACAACACAAATATTTTATCAGTGGTTAAATGCTGCCATCTGACTTCCAAAAGTCACAATGTTCATCTGTTACTTTGGTCCAGCACAAGACATCTCCACAACTACTGGACCTCTCCTAGTAGCCCTCTACCAGCCACACTGACAGAACACCTATTTCAGTAGATGATACGTTCATGTTCCCCTGAGGATGAACTCTTTCTATAATGAGCTTTTGTTGAGGGCGTGCATTCGGATGTTGTGACAGGTTTTGTGCTGCAACTGCATCATTCCAAAAGGATATTCACCCTGAAAGTGTTCCGTTTTGTCAGGCAGGAATGAAATCTTTTATTTTTGCTAAGTTCCATCTTCATTTAATATACACAGTAACATATATACTGATGCTGACACCTCTGCAGAAATGTTACGATCATCTCTTTGGAGCAGAGCCAGAGGCCTATGATTTAAGAGTTAATGATCACATCAAAATCAAACTGTCTGAAAGTAGTTTTAATAATTAGTGACTCTCACTTAGTCCATATACGTAGTATATATAGTAAAGTGGCTCTGTGAAGCTACACTTTGGCACAGTGGTGCTTTGAGGTAAATGCTAACATCAGCTGTTTAGCGAGTATAAAGTTAAACTTGCTCACCATCTTTGTTTAGCTGCTAAGATCTAAACACAAAGAGCAGCAGAGGCTGATGGGACTGTCAAGACTTTTGCAGGTCATAAAGTATTGGACAACAAAACAGCACTGACACTGATCGCAGGCACTGTATGTATATAATAGAAGTTGAAATGTCTTTCATAGTTTATATTTTTATTCGAAATACTTTTACTTCTTGTTTTTTTTTACTTTTATCTATTCATCTGTACTTATTTCTGTCTTTGTGCTGCTGCAACACCTGAATTTCCCCCCTGGGGATCAATGAAGGCTTTATCTTGATCTTGATATACCTGATGACGCTAGATGAAAAGTTAAGGGATCACCAAAGATATTATTATTCATTCTGAAGGTCAACAATGATGTGTATCAAAATGTCATCCAATAGTGCTCCAAACACAGCTGGACAAACTCTTACTTGTATTATTTTCTGTGTGCACACAGAAAGTCCAGCAGATGGCAGCAAAGACATTTGGCCCAATAATGCTGACGTTAGCTATTCTATGATCCCTTTAAAGAGGGAGAGGTAGCCCCCTGTGCCATTAAGGGCAAAGAGCCTGGAGGGTTTCATCCCGACCAGAGAGCACAGCCACTGATGTCACTGACTCTCACACACCTTCGATCAACGAGGACATACCCGACAGTAACCCCGTTTCAATCAAATAAAGACTATTTGCCCTCCATGGCACATGATCAAAGTCCTTCTCATGGAGGCGCAGTGGGCATGTTATACTTTAGATCTCCATAGAAACAGGAAAGCAAAAGAGGACAGACTTTAGCTCCCATCAGCCTCAGGGCCTCTCTGTCCTGCCCTCCCATTGGCTGCTACTCTCCAGTCCTAGTGGCTGCTCTGCTCCCCGAGGATCAATGTTGCTGCAGGAACAATAGAAAGCAAGAGAGGAAACACACCCTGTCCTTGGAATCTAAAAATGTCATTACACACACACCAGAATACACACATTTTATCCCTGTCTCTAACAGGAAGGAGGTTTTTTTGTTCTTGTCTGTGGATTAACGGCTTTAGTGGTGCATGCAAAGTTTGCGAAGTTTGTTAGTCTGGGTGTTCGTTCTCTTACAGGCCAAAACACACCAGGGTTAGTGTCTGTGTGAACGGGACTATTTTGTCCAGATGTATAATAAATAGATTTGAAACTACTCTGCTCTTGGCTACTATACCAAAAATAAGATGCATGACTCACTCTTCCCCAGTCAATGAACGTACGAACCACGGCTGTTACCTACAATTTTTTGATTTCTATAACGGTTTTCTTGAAAGACATGTTTGGCTGTTTCTCAAAAGGCCACTGTAGGTAGCTGTTCCAGTCTGACTTTTCACTGCAGTAGCTACAAAAATGTTTCTAAAAGGCTACTTCTATGGAGCTCAATGGCGGCCTTGTCCAGCTGTGTGTGTTGGGGGAGTTGCTTCTGTCTCCAGGCTCTTAAACTTGACTGATAGCTGTGGAAGAGAGCCACAGGAGTCCAACTAGACCTGCCCTGCAACTGTGCATGTATAACAGTGTGTGTGTGTGTGTGTGTGTGTGTGTGTGTGTGTGTGTGTGTGTGTGTGTGTGTGCGTGCGTGCGTGCGTGTGTGCGTGTGTGCCGTTGAGCCAACAGGTCTTATATAGAAAGTCAGACCACAATAGCAGGTTGTAGTTAGACACTGTAAGTATTCGTCAAGATCTTTTTCGATCTCCTGCTCTTAAAATGCATTGGCCTTGTTGCATTCACGTTGCACAGAGTTGTCCCAACAGACACACACTCATACACACACTCACTCACACACACACACACACACACACACACACATTCCGGTGGTCACTGCAGTGCAGCTTAAATACTCACTTTGACCAAAAATAGTTAAGTATATGTTCTTTTTCAGAGTCACACACCTTGAATCTCCATTCCTGTTATAATGTTTTAATTTGCAGTGATAGTAGTAGAATAATTTAAATAGTATGATCTTATATGAGGTTTAGTTGCTGTAACAATTAGCATTTTCCTTAAAATGGATGTTGCAAAAGAGGAAGTATTCTTTGTTTTTGTCTTCTTCATTATAATATTTAGTTATGTTTTTACCCCCAAATCCCCTTTAAACACAACCAGATACACTTTACTTCTGTACTTATGAGGACACTCATTGATACAATGCAATTAGCTGCACTAATCAATATTTTTACACAAACAATGGCTTTTTAAATGACTATGCCTATTGCGATATAGGCTCGTGATGCACCTACAGAAAATGACCACACTAATAGCCACACTTATACTAAAGTTCCTGTCAGCTCTACAGAGCGTTTTAGTCCACAACTTTAATAGTTTGGTTCACCCTCACGCTGTCGTAAACAGCTAGCAGGTGAACATAGCAGAGCATTTAGCAGCTGAAGAGCCAGATATTTTCCTCAGGAGTTGGTAGGTAAAAGAGAGTGAATGTTGGACTTAAATGTTGGACTTAAATTTATCTTCTGGACACAAACATGGCTCAAAATAGATGCTAATGTTGCTCCATGTCAGCTGGAAGTGTAAAAGACATCTTAGAAATTAATCGTGGTATCATGTTTATTTTGTGCTGCCCCCAAGTGGCCAAAAACTGTTAATTCAGGTTTAACTTTGACAACTACATTTTAAAATTCAACCATACCAAATCAAAGGTATAAAATTCAAATTGGTCCTTGCAAATATACACGCATATTAGCAGACGCTCCTGGAATCAGTACGACCCCATACTGCTGGCACATGGACACACACACACACACACAGTTGATATGGGAAGATGTCACAGTCAGCTGTTCTATTATTGGCAGGATGTACCACCATGTCAGTTCCAGACACATCCTATGTGTGTGTGTGTGTGTGTGTGTGTGTGTGTGTGTGTGTGTGTGTGTGTGTGTGTGTGTGTGTGTGTGTGTGTGTGATTCATCATCATCAAGCTCAGCATGTTGGATGGAAAAACAGGAAAACTCCCCACATCCTTTTCCCCCCCTTTCTTCCCATTCACGTCTCTTGTACCCCTCCTCCCATTTTTCTTCTCCACCCACTGTCACTTCCTGTCACCTCTTCACTCCACTTCCTCTCTTTTTCCATCTCTTCTTTTACTTCCTTATCCCTCCAGGCCCGGTCCTTGACTGCTTTGAATGGGGGGGGGCGTCAATATGACTGTTCTTTAGGATTGTAAGCTTTAACATGCACTATTTCATCTAAAGCTAGTAAACAAGTGGTTTTCCACAGGGATATGGAGTAGCAAGCCAGCAGGAACATCCTTGAAATGAGTTTAATTATGTCAAAATCCCTAAAATACAAACAGTAAGTGAACGGCATCAGGGTTCATCAGGGCAGCACATACCAAGACCTGAAACAAACACACCTGCAGGAACAGATTCACACATATCAGGACATCAGTATGTAGTAAGCAAACACACACACACACACACACACACACACACACACACACACACACACACACACACACACACACACACACACAGGGTGCGGTCAGAGATAAGAGAGAAGTGGAAACAAGCAGCTGTCTGATCAGCGGACATACTGCTGCTCTAACATCACCAAACATTTCTTCACTCTCATTCTTTCTCACAAACATATTTGCCTCCTTACTAACTCCCCCGGCAATATTTCGGTGTTTATTCAGCATATTTGCCCTTTTCCCACAAAAAAATTATTTTATTTCTCTCTTCTCTGTATTTTTTTTTTTCTCATTCAAGCAGTTCTTAGTTTCACACTATATGATTCTTGTCCTACAGAAGCTGTGAGCACAAAGGAAACAGGACTTGATTTTACACTAATAGCAGCCTAACCTAAATACAAATCATAATCAGAAATATATAGCAGCCAGAAATATTGCTTTAAACAGCCACAATTAAGGTTTTCAGTGTTTCATACTGAAAAAATACATTGTGCATGAAGTTAAAGACAAGATTTGGCTCCTTGCAGTAAGAATTTGCTCTTTTTAGAGCACGCTTCTTTTCTTTCTATAGCTCTTATGTTACTTAAATTCCCTCCGACTATCTTGTCTCATATATTTAGTGGGCCATGGAGCAGTTGATGGGGTCCTGGTGAAAAAAACATTTCTATTAATTTCTCCTAATAACATCAGTGGTAGTTAAACCTGTAATGATCACTTGAAGATAACATAACTTTAAGGGAAATAATGTGAGATAATGCTGCTGCAGCAAATGTCCCTAACGTCCATGCACCTAAACACCACACTGTACACATTAGTGTATTTAGTACAGCCCATTGGTGTGCATGCAAGTCTGTTGGTTAAAGCTATAAGTATAACATGACGTAAGTGCTCAGAGTCCCTGTGTGAGCTTCTACAATGAGGAAATTTAGTGTCATTACTGAGAGTACGTCTTGACTGTGAAGTCTCATAGTGTTTTCAGAGATAATGCTGCTGAAAATGCCCCCTGTTACCTACATGTGGGCTTGCTGTCAATGAAGGAGCTGTTGTTCAGCTGTCACAAGCATTAAGGCAGAGAGAGATCTTTCTTTCTGCTTCCTGCCGTGTGCAGCACTGTGGTGCACACTTACTGTGGTTACTAAGAAGAAAAAAAGAGATATTTTTTGCACATCTTGTGATTGAATAAAGCTTCTCCACAGCTGAATCATCTTGTGACCGGGTTAAGAACCACAAGAGCAACAAAAGCTCGGTGGTCTATATGTAGCACAGCTCTGGATCACAGACGTCTAACATCTCATGACTGAACCCACCGTTGATAATTATTTAACCAAGAAAAGCGAACTTTTACACTTTTCTTCAATATTTTTTTATCATCTCTACAAAGCTTAACAATTAATGAGTTAAAATAGGACAAAGCAGTTGTGGTATTGACATGCAGGATCAGGGATCTGTTACAGGAAGAGCACGAAGAAAGGGGCTGTACATTTTCCTAAAATAACTTTTATTATACAGCAACCACTCATATCGGAGTAGTTTTGCGAGTACGAGTATAAGTACATGTGCACAGTATTGGTATCGGTGCTTCCCTACCGGGTGCTGTTCATCCTCATGTACAGTATCGAGGTGTCAGAGCTGTGGGGACACAAAGCCGATGTGTTATGACTATTTATGCTGCCTTGTTGAAAGAAATGCTATCAATTTTTACAGATCTGAGCAGAGCAGCAGCAAGATAAATCCCCCCGTGGAGTCCAGGTGGTCCAGGTGGTCCAGGTGGTGGTGGCTGATGAGGCTGATAGAATGATGAGTTGATGAATCTGCAAAGACTGGGTAGAGATGTGGAGGTGGAGGGGTGCGTAACAGCAGCATGAACGTACTCAAGGTAGAGAGACAATTGAATTGCTATTGGATAAAGGAGACCAGCTGATCTAAACAGCTGATATCATGATTGACAGCCTCGAACAATGACCGCAAGGAAATTATGAGTGAGCATGCATGAGGAGTGAATGGCAGATGTACGAAAAATAAACTACAAGCCTTAGCGTACAGGAGTACAGTCTTCCTGACTGAACTTACGCTAGAGCTTCATTTCATCCAAAAAAGTAGTACAAACTAAGGCTCTTACACCACTTTCTAACTCAGTATTGGTATAAAGACTGCCCAATTTGGAGTAAATACAGAAAAGGCTTGTTACATTTGAGGAGAAAATGTTCACCAAATAACAGGTGTTATTTCTACAGTAATCAAGACTGCGTTTTTTCTACAGAAACATTAAAACTGTGGAGAGCCATCCTCCCACTGCTCCCAGGACCAGCCTCCCATGACTCATATAGAGCTTATCTGATGAACCTTACATCACATCACACACCCTCTCTCTCCCCCACTGTGCTTGGTCTTAAACAAACAAGTAACACTTCACACATTCACTCATCTTTCTGCCTTACACACAAACACACTCATACAGGTCATCCCATCCCGTTCTATGCATCCGAGGATTTGATTTCTGATAAGTCACTTGTCTGCTATTCTTGTATGAAGATAATGATTCAAATGTTTCATTCAACCATCAGACAGTCTAACTGTTAAAGACCTTCACGGAGCTGTTGTCCTCTGACACAGAGATTCATTGAAGCACCGTCTTTGAACTCTGCACAGCTGAAAGTGGGCCTCTCTCTCTCTCTCTCTCTCTCTCTCTACATTATGTGTGTCAGTTCACACAGTTGAGAAAAGGACAAACGTTCTGGCCACAAGCCTGGTCACTGGGAACTTTGTGTGTGTGTGACTGTGCCAGCTGGTTACATCTGGTTTAAGAGGCCACAGAGGGAGGCTGCTTTCTCCCACCTCTCAGTATCAGTTACTAATCCCTGTTTCCCACAAGTGTGCTTGTGTGTGTGTGTGTGTGTGTGTGTGTGTGTGTGTGTGTGTGTGTGTGTGTGTGTGTTTGTTTGTGTCTCAGGGATAGATCATGAGGTCCTATACCATCCAAATCATTTTTCACATTAATTAACATCATGAAGTGTTCAACCTCATCAGGAGTATTTAAAACAATATTCATGTGATGAAACTTACAAAAATGTAACTATTGCAACAGACAACTAACTGGAAATGATACATTTTAAGATATTAGGACGATGAAAATCTTGAGAAATGTGTTGTTGGATTCAATTTGATGAACGTTATGGCAGCAGCTTCTCCATCCTCCTCTTTTCTCTTCTGCTTTCTATCTGATTCGTCTCTGTGCTAACCTCCCCTCCTTATTCCAGACCTGCCAGCTACTCAGCTCATCACATGACCAGTCGACTGCTCATGGCAGTTGACTAAAACTAGTCCACATGGATTCAAATTCACTTTGTCTCTCATTACTCATAATGTGTACTGCTACTTCAGAGAAAAAAACATTGGAGTATTACATTTACCAGACAGACACATTTTACAGATTCAGATTTGACAAAATATAACAATTGAAATATGAAGCATTATTATTATTATTCACTATCCAGCATCGTATTAGAATTAAAAGCACCACCTTGAACAGACACTGCTCCGATAATGCCTCTCTTTCACTCTTTACTTGAAATAAAAAAGAATAATAATAATTCAGGACTTTTACAATGCTGTATTGTGGTATCAATAGATTTATGATTCATATATATATTTTTTTACTATTAACTAAGCCATACACAATATTCAGAGCTTATGATTCAGTCAGTGTCGGTCGGGTTTACCTCCTCACACAGCTCAACATGGCGACTAGCAGCTAACGGTGCCAACAGCATGAACAGCGCAAACAACAGCAACAATGCTGACGGAGATAAAAGTGCTAACCCTGGGGAGGAACCCCACAGTGGCCGTTACTCCTCCGCAAATACGTGGTGAGTTTGGACTGTGTTATTAGCGGTAACTTCACCGCAGTGTGAGCACTTTACACGTCATTAGTGTAAAGTGTAGGTTAGTGAGGCCAAAACGTACACAGTTTGAGATGCAGAGGCAGAGTGGTTCTGTTCATGTAGGCTGTCCACTCAACCTCGTTGACTCCAGTCCGGTTGTATCGTTACCCAGCATCCATGTAGTGTTGGGTCCATCCAACGACACGCTCGAGCTTTCAGAGGCCTGAAGCTCCGCCCCCGCTGGACAAGTGTCTGGTTTCCAAATGCACTCCAGTGTGAAGTAAACAGTTGTCGAGTAATGCAAAGGACATACACACAGACATACAGAGATTCCTTGCTTTATATAGATTATTGTTAAATCCAGTGACCGCTCATTATTCCCATCATAGCTCTGTCCACCTGTGCAGAGGTCTAATCAGCCAGAATAAGTGAAAACACCTGTGTGGGTTTGCAAGCTTAACAACTAATTTAAACAAAACCGTGTCAACTGTTAAGTTGTGACCACCGGTATTCTTGAAAATAAATATTAGAGGCCTTCAACTGTTTCGGGCGGTAAGAATGTTTTTGGCATATTTTCTGTGTGGAGTTATTTTAGTTATTCTAAGAAACTCTAATATAGCAGCTGGGAGGTGATCATATTATCTGAGAAATGTTGTAGATAAATAAATACTGTACCTTACTCTGCTTAGCACATGTTCCATAGAGACATTTGACATGTTATGTTTATTCATTAGTACAGAGATGGGATCGGGATGTGAAAAATGTAGGTGGTGTTATCTGCAGTAATGTGCTGATGAAAACGCAGTGGTCAGCTGTTGTTAGCAGTCCACAGGAAAGATGTATGTGGAGAGGCGGGGGGAGTTGTGGGGGTGTACACTGTGTGTGTCACACTGTTTCTCAACTGTGTAAATGCCACATGACACACACTCTGTGAACTTTGAACACACATGCAAACACACACACACACATATATGTCGTCACCAGGTTATTCAAATAGACAACCTCTAGAGATGAAGAGCGAGAGGTGGTGTGATGAGCAAGATGAAGGACAGAGAGAGAGAGAGAGAGAGAGAGACCTAGTGAGATAAAGAGAGAGTGTGTTTCACAGAAAAATACAGAAAAATAAACTAAAAGCAAAGGAAGGAAAAGAGTGTGTTTGCACAACAGTAAAAGTTGAGACAGAGATAAAGCACACTCAGTAAAGATTACAGTGTGTGTCAGTCTGTTTGAATCTGTTTAGGGAGCTTTGTCGGTGAATTTATATTAACACATTGTGGGTAAAGAAATCTGTTAACTCTGTCACAATTTCAGGACTCACCTCCACATTTAGGTTTAAGACCAAGAATTAACAGAGCAGCAATTGCCTGAGGGGTGGTCCGGTCACTGTTCCCTCAAGGTGACACAGAACTTGGTGTCTTGTTGAGTCTTTTCCTGGTGCAGTGCCATGAGCCAAATAGTCTTTATTTTGGGTCATTTATTATTTCGTTCACTTGTTCAGGCAACAGAGAATCCTAAATATACAGTATACTAATCCTTTTTTTTATTTTTATCAGATGTTTAGACTGCTTTGGTGTTGTTAAAAACAGCACTGGCTCTGTTCTACTCAAGTGTGACAGGGAACCACCATGTAACAATACCAAGACTCTGAAACTGAAAACATTTTTTGTCAAAAATCCAATGCGTCACAACTTAAACTTGTCAAAGTGCAGGTATGGTTTCATTGTGTAGTGGCTGCACTAAATGTTTAAGTTAGACGTAGTGATGAATAAACAGAAAGGGTTTGAATGTTACTCAATCTAAAGAACTATTTCACTTTTCACAGATGTTAAAGGTTGGACATCTGAGGATCAAACTGCTGCGTCTAAAAAAACTCCAGACCCAAAAATCTGCTTCCCAGACTGATTAATGTAGCAGCAGGAGTTTCTGAGGTTGTGATCATCTGTGAAGTTTTGTGTCTCTTTCTGTCACTGAGTCACTTTCTATAAGATCATTTTCTCTCTCCTCCTTCCCGTCTGTCACCCCCTCTAACACTTTTTTCTTCACTTTCTCGTAACCACTGTCTCTTTTATGAGTACACACTCACACACTCTCTCTCTCTCTCACACTCACACACACACACACACACATACACACACACACACACACACACACACACACAGAGCAGCTGTCTACACTCACATTGATTGGGTTTATAGCTTGTTAGGAAAGTGGAGATTGTATTTCAGCTCTGCTCATTAAGAGTCAGCACTGATGTCACTCTGGCCCCTCTTTATGTTATGTAACACACACACACACACACACACACACACACACTGAGACAGAGAGAGAGGCTATAAAATTATAAAATGGGCTGGAACTGAGCCTCAGACCGCCTTGCGTACTGGCAGCTTTCTGTGTATATGTGCACATGTGACTGTAACATTTCGCAATAAGAAGTTAAACATAAATATATTGAATGATGCAATAATAGTTTATGTCCCTCTGTAAACCTGTGTTTCCTGCCTTGTTTCTCCATGTGTGAATACCACCACTATAATAAAACACCTGTCTGATTGAGTAAATATGTTTGGGTAATAATGCTGCAAAGTGATAGATCACTGGATAATGCCGTGAAGTGGTTTTTACACAATTATAAGTCTGGAAAGGACAAAAATCAACTGATATGCATCTAAACACACGATGTCGCAATGTTTGTGTTTCTAAAAAAGAACAAGACTTGAACAACATGGTATGTTGAACATGGTGAAAACACATGAGAAGAGCTTTAGAAACTATTTTGAACTAATACCGCAAACATTTTAGAGCCCGATTTTATTTAATGATGTTGGCAGCGGCTCCAGAAATCTACTGATTTCAACTTTCATATCAATGCTAAATGTGTTTACAGATGTTAAATTTGTTGTATCAACATCTGCTCAGTTTGTGAGGTTTTATGACATGGTTCATTAAGAGAACCGATAAGATCTACAACCTATTTAGATGGACATTGTATTAAATTATGCCTAAATATTGAATTATTTTCTGTTTTTATATCATCATTTGTTAGAGGCCTTGTGAGGTTTGCAAATAAAAAGCATCAAATAAAAGCTGAAAATCTGCTGACTAGAGACCAAAACGATAAAATATAATAATGCACACCATTTACAGTCTTTCTGGTGTTGTTTTCCCAGCAGATTTCCAATTCAAGATAATTCGATTTTGGAAGAAAATGATTGGAAAACAAGCCATGTATCGGTCAGTGTTTGTATCAATAAGGACCTGGCACTGCTTGAGTCGTAGAGCAGATAATCTAACCAGAACAAAGTCGGCCTTCTCACTATGTACTAACTCTCTGTTGTCAGGTAGAGCAAAGCAGTTTGTTTCCCAGACAGAGTTACCCCCCACACACACTCACACACTGCCTCCAAGAACAGAGACATGCCACTAACAAAATGTCACATGACAGCCTTCAAAATAAAGCTCTTGCATAACCATGAGGGCCTGAAGCTGCTTGAAGAGTCTGTTTACAATGATCTAGTCTGAAGTTGGATGACTTTCTGTGGGCGTCTGTGTGTCTGTGGTGTGTCTGTGGTGTGTGTGTGCGTGTGTGTGTGTGTGTGTGTCTGGTAGTATGGCTGTGTGTCCATGCCCCAAAGCATCGCTCTCATCTTATCCCCTCTCTTCTGATGTGCATCAGCTGAGCACAGCATTGTTATTGCACTCGGTTATCACAAAGTGCACAGTACAATTCCAAAACATTACTTCAGCCACAACAACGTGAAAAAAACAAGTTCAAAGTTCACAACGTCGCTGAAAATAGGGTGTTGAGGGCCTGTTTTATGTACATTTATTTGCTACTGACCATCCTGACTGTTATTTTAAAGTCTCTTTCTGGTCAAATTTGTGAAATCGTGTTTGTGAGGAGACACACAAACTCCATATCTAAAAACAAAAACAAAAATTCTCATATGCAGCCTGTGGGCTCTCACAAGGAGTTGTAATTAAACACACACACATTCCCAGTCCCACCGCTGAGCGCCAAACCTCAAAATCAACAAAACACAGCATGTGTTATACCAAATATTCTTTATTTCTCAGGGTATAAAACGTCTGTACAAACATGTCTTTCTTTGACTGACGTCCTCGGTTAAACAGATAATTCAGTGTGACCAGATTGCAGCAGCGTGCTCTCTGTTCAAATGTTTTTACATGCAGAAGAAATGATGTTTCACACAGGCTGAGTGGGGTGAGAAGCCCATGTGAGTAAGCTCAGGTGTGCTTTAGGGGGTATCAACTTCAATAAAACAATGAAATCTCAAGAATGAACCATTCTGTCTGCTTCCCCAGGCTGTCTGCTTTGGTTTAAACTCACTGGACTTTATACGGGATACTGTTGTGTATTCAATGTGTGGGAATTAAGTGTCAAGTACAGTCTATAAAAAATGGATTTGCCTCCAGTAATCCGAGGTCATTCACATACAGACATTGTTTCATTTTGTATTTGGTTTGTAAATTCCAACACCAAATGAATCACAATAGCTGAAGTCAGCCATTACAGTCATACTCATATTTTCTAATCCACATACAGACTTTGCACCTGTCCCAAAAACAGAGCATTAGCACTTCTGTCTAACCTTCAACAAAACACAGACTTTGCAGCACAATACTCTGCCTACCTAGTGGACGGTCACCCTCATGTCTCTTCTCTGACTCTCTTTAAACACAGTAGTTCACTTTCAGACACCCATCTGTTCAACATAGCAAAGCCGTTCATCTGTCATACTGGACACATGCACTGCTGTGGATCAACCAGCCTGGTCTAGGTCTTGACAAGCAGTTAAAAAAAACTTTAAAGCGAAACTATGTCATTCTTGAAAGAAGAAATAACACAATTTTAGTCTTACAAATGAAAAGATGAATTCATTAGAATAGAAAAGCACAATTTTTCAAAAGCTTCAGCCTTACTTGGTCTGGTATGACCTGTAGCTTTGGCTAACTTCAGTTAGAAACGTATGACTCTGCATACGCATGCAAGGAATTTGACTCCGGTCTTTCCGTTGTTTTAAAGTATTTAAACAGGAATAGACTAACACAACACAACAGGTTTATATTTGTCTCTGAATAAAACCAGGCCCAAACCACATGCAGTATGCAAACAAACTCACTGTGATGAGAAACTCATGTGCTCTCTATAAATTACACATGTAAGTAGGTAAAACGGATCAGACCTGACAGAGGAAATGCCAGCTGTCATAAGGGTCTGTGTGACCTTTACCCTACTTAAATCCAACATCAGCCAAGACTGCACGTAAACAGCAAGACAAGCAACTTATTATGCCTTTTTTTTTTCCGAAAGCAAGAAACAATGCATTTGCTATCATGAGTAAAACATCGAGACACAGTGAACCCATTCAGTCGCAGTTGTAACATCTTCAGCAGAAAACTACCAAACAGCTCCAGAAAAGCATTGTCTGCAAATCTGGAGTCTTAGTTTTAGACTAAAATGAACATTTCGAGTTGAGATACATTTCAGATTAAGTTGTTAGTTCTCTTCTAGAGAACAGTACTGTATGTATTAGTATTTAACTTGTGGCTAAATCATCAGGTCCGTTTGGGTTATAGGACATTTTTGCAGAAAAGTGCGGTAGGAACCAAACTTTGGTGCCGATATCAAGCTGCAGTTGTGTTTAGTGTCTTGGGACACTTAGTCGTGCATAATAAAAATCGTTAAAAGAGAGCAGTAAACAAATGGGAGAAAATATTCCACACAAGTCGATTGTACAAATCCTCTACTATGGTCATGTTCTGGCGGTCTCATCTCACTTTGCAATAACTAGACGGAAAACACTGCATGAATGCCAAACTGTGAACATTTGTTCAATTTTAACAGAACATATTTTCTTCTGAGCGCAGTTCAATTTAAAAGGACTTATTGTTTGTTGAATTTCAAGGCACATCACTGATCGCTCCATTTAGCACCAGTAGAGAAGTGACTTTGAACCACACTCTAGAAAGGTGTGAAAGTGAACAAAATGGAAAACAGATTGGAGACACTTGTCTTATATTGCAAAGTTTACAGGATTTTGTCAAATTAAATGTTGTTGTGAAAGGTTTAGCTTGTCCCTAGATTTCTATCTAGACAGGGGTTTCGGTCCGAGTTTAGATCGTCCCAGGGTTAAGAAATGTTAGAGTGAAAATTATTTTCTGTGCTTGATCCATATGAAAGCTTATGATGCACACTAAATAATGGCAGATCTGCCTTGAATCCATTACAGACTGCAACCTGGTTGCACCCTTTTCCTTTCTGCTGCAGTGGCTCTAATACAAAGAGCCATTCAGATGAAGCCACTGTCAAGAAATAGTTTTAGATTATTGGGTTTTGTTGTCGTTTTAGTATCTACAATGTACAAAGGAAGGTGTGGCAGCTGACTGTTGGACATCCACACATTTTGTGTTTTAGTTTTAGTTTTTATTTCTGCTTTACAACATATGAAACTTTATATATTGGAGAGAGAAGAGGCTGCAGAACTAACAGAGCATACAAGATATAGGACGGACTAAGGGTGTCTAGTATTAAAGCATTATGGATGCAGAATGATAGAATTGATCAATGGTTACAACTGTAATAATAACGCAGAGCAACAGACATGATGAATCTAACTATAGTTCATAATTACTAAGAACAGAGTTCACTGAATATGTACATAGTTCTAACTTCACAGTCTTAGATACACGATTACATTGATAAGCTGAGAAATAAAAACCCATATATTTTTTCTGAGTTATTTTCTGGCTACAAACAGCAGACTTCATTTTATAACTTAAACCCATGCAAAGAGCACTTGGTTGATCTAATTCTATTAAGTGTTCACACCTACAGTCAGGCTGTTTAAGTGTCTATTCGTCTGCCTGGCAACTTACTGGTTACTGGTTGGCAGTCTACAGTCCACCACCACCACAGAACACTTATATTGTTTAACCAAACCACATTAATAAGGCGCAGACTGTAGAGTCCTTCAGTACTAATGTAGGATAGGTGAGGATGATGAATGACCACGTTTTACCCTCACAGGGAAAAAGACATCAGCATTAGTTATTTTCAAGATATAAGGTACAATATGAGCCGCACACCTCAGCCTCACCAAACGTATTCACTGTCTGGCTGTGTCAGCAGACAGTGAATACGTTTGGTGGTGTTTGGTATTCAACAGTGGCAGGACGTGAAAAAAAACGCACTAAAAATCAAGCCAGACATAATTCCATGACAAATTCAGATTGAGACTAAAATAACAGGTAAACCATGACCCAGGCTTCAGATTAGGTTTATCGGCTGCACCGTGGTAAACTGAGCATGTGACCAATGATCAGCTGTAAAGTCTTTCATTAGAGCAACAATGATCCCAGTTATAACAAGAAGTTCTGAAAATCAACCACGGGCTGGATTTGTTGACGGATTTCTGACTTCAATCATGGCTGTTGAACATGTCGGAAAATACAAAACTACTTCTTCTTTTCATGTAAATAATGTAAATAAGGACACATTTCAGTCAGCAGTTCTTTCTAATCATGAGGAAGTTTGGATGCAGTTTCAGTGAGTCAAGCTCCGTTTCAGGCTACATGACAAGCATACATAAATCCATATCAGGTCGGGAAGGTTATTACGAGAACACCAGACTAAACACTATTCCATTATATGTGTTAACCATGGACAACACTTTTTCTTGTTCAAGCCTAGACCGGTCTCGTAAGCAACATTGTCACTTCCAACATGACATGGAGAGGGTCTCCTGCTAGTCCCAGTACATACCAGTTTAATTCCAGGAGAGGCAGGAGCACCTGCTCCTTCAGAGGGATCATACTGGATGCAGGCTAAGATAGAAACCAGGTTAGAAAAAAGGTCTGTCAGGACTGCTGTTTTTTCAGAGCAGGTTTTGTTAGAACCAGGCTGGGATTAGTTGTAAATCTCTTCCATGATAAGACTAAAACACAAAAAGTAGATCCGTGACAGTCTTACTTTGGTTCACAGCAACGGTCCGGTCAAGGTCCTGCTCAACATCAGGCTCCATCAGAGAGAAACCCAAACTGAAAGCTAGTCCAGGCAGAACTCAAACCCAGCTGAAGTCAACAGAGGATCAGAGTCTTACACCCAAACTGCTCTAGGCCACACAGCAGTACCTTTTCCACCATGACTTGGACAGACTCTTCATCTTGTCTGGTGTCTGCCTTTGCTTTTTTCTATGTTTCTGTTTCCCTCTTGGGTGCTTATGGGAGCTGTAGTTCTGCAGGCTGGCCAGTATGGCCGTGTCAAACACTTCTTTCAAATTCTTTTGGGTCAGGGAAGAGCACTCCATGTAGGACACAGCTCCAATCTCCATTGCACAGTCCCGGGCATCTGCTGGGTCCACAGGTCGCTCCCGGTACTTAGCCAGGTCAATGAGGATCTAAAGAGAAAATGTTAATATACCTTTGTAGATATTGTATCTGCTGATTTATTAGTCAAGGACACTGGGAAGATTATTTTGGTAAGAATCCTACAAGGGTTTTTTATATGTCAGATTTGCTGCAAATGTTCTTATTAAAAAGTAAAAGCACAGCTGTTATTGATAACAGTAAAAGGCCTGTTTAAGTTGTGTAATTCATAAAGACGTGTAGCCTCTATTTAATGCTAGTGGGTATTTGTTTCACATTTGTCAGAATTAAGGGGTTATTTCTTTTTGGCGTAAGTCAGATTCTACTCCACCTTGACATCTTCTCGGAGGTCACACTGCGTCCCAACGAGGACGAGCGGAGCGAAGGGTGCGTGTCTCCGGATCTCTGGAATCCACTTCTCAGGAACGTTCTGGAAGGAGGCGGGACTGACGACGCTGAAGCACAGCAGGAACACATCTGCACTGGTGTAGCACAGAGGCCGCAGCTTGTCAAACTCATCCTGGGAAGATCAAGAGAGAGAGAGAGAGAGAGAGAGAGAGAGAGAGAAAAAGAGAGAGAGAAAAAAGTGTTGAGGATGATGGGATTTTTTAAATCAGTACAATAGTGATTTTAAGAGTATTTGGACAATAAAGTTTTACCAGTGCAGCATAAACAGCAATCTACGACATCCTGCTAATCCTCCTGACACAATTACTGGTGCTACTGAGTGATTTGCTTTAATTACAGATAATAAACTATGAGATAAGTGTAGTTTCTTCTCACTTCTTCATCTCTGACTTTCTCCTTCCTCTGCTTGTGATCCTCACATTTATTCTACCATCATATATGAAAACACACGGATACAGAAAACCTGCTATTGAGTGTTTATATAAGGAGTGCTGATTCTTCAACTAAATTATTTTCTAATTATTGTATTTGTTGTATCATAAAACTATTACTTGTTTCAAGGTAAACATTAGCTCTATGTCCAACCAGTTGAAGCTCATTCTGAGAAGACAGTTGTCATGTATTTATTTCAGATAACAGCTGCTTCTGTTATAAACAGGGATGTAAAATGCATCACTTCCTGTGTGCCAGATTATTTTTCCTAGGAAAGACCAACCAGACAGTTTCATGGACAGAGACTGAGTCCAGACAAACTAACACCAAATTTAACTGAGATAACCAGTGTAAAACGTGCTTAGTTTAGGATTAATTTATTAAACTATGTTCCAATTATCTCACACCATGTTGGTCCAACTAGACTCTTCTATCATATAAAGATAGATGTGGAGCAAGACTTAATTGTATTCATAGTATGTGAAAACTCTAAATGCATTTGTACCAACATTTTTGCACTTGCCATGACCAAATACTTTGTCAGGTTGAAGAAAATACTTTAGTTTCCAACTAAAGCTTGTCTTTCTCTTTCATTACATTACAATCATTTAGCAGACGCTTTCATCTAAAGCGACTTTCAATTCAGATTCTATCACCCCGTAGGCACAGCTAATTCTTTCCTATTCCTGTGTAGCTCCTCACTGTCAATTATAAAATAAAAAACTGAATCTGTGTTTCAGTAAATTACTCAGACCATAAAGAAAGAAAGAAAGAAAGAGGATAGTTCCCTCTCCATCACTTCCTCTGGTTAGAGGCATTGTTTCAAACACAAATAAAACAACAACAGGAAATGCTGCGGCTCTCTCTCCCCCCTGAGTGTAAATGCTGTGTGTGTTTGTGTTGAGATCACTGACCTGTCCGGCTGTGTCACAGAGTTGTAGTTTGACTGGCTGACCGTCCACTGATACCACCGCTACACACACACACACACACACACACACACACACACACACACACACACACACACACACACACACACACACACACACACACACAAGACAGACAGTGTAGACAGAGTAGTTTAGATATTCAACGAAAAAAAACATATGGCCGATTCCTTTCTTACAACAATCACACAATCTGATGACACCAGCTGGCCACTATTCAACTTCTTAAAAGTGAATACAGTAAAGGGCTGATTAGTCAATAAACTGATATTTCTATATTTCTATATTCTATTTGGTAACTGCACATCTGCTTAAGTCGTTAAAAAAGTAAAATATCAAAACAATTTCTAGTCACAACTTCAAAGTGGTTGAAATACACTATTAAACTCACTTGCACTGAAATGTAAATTTGATTTGATTTTACATATTGAAAGAAACAATTAAATAAATGTATTGCTGGTCCACAAATAAAGTGTCTATAGCTGTAAAATGTATTTATTGTATTTAGAAAGGACCATGTATCTACAAAAGTCACCGTTTGATACCACATTGTATCTAAACTAATTCGCATCTGTAGTCCCTTGGCTGGTCAAAACAAAGAGAACACAATACAAAAAGTAGAGAAATATACAAGCCAGAACACCCTGTTACCTGAGAAGTTGTCAAACGCCGTTGGGATGTACTCGGTGGGATACCCGTTGGTGGTGTAGCTCACCACCAGGCTGGTTTTCCCCACAGCTCCGTCTCCCACCAGCACGCACTTCACGCGCCTCTCCGCTGCCCCTGCTCCGGACCGCCGCGTCCTGCCGGAGCCCCTGACCCTCCTCGGTGGGACAGGAGGGGCAGGGGACACCGGTGCCGACTTGTAGCCTCCGTCGCCCCGCAGAGGCATCTGGCACGGAGAGGAGGGTGACATGTAGCCTGAGGAGATCCGGGCAGGAGGTTCAGTCCCGGCTCGGGACAGTTTTCACATCGTCCATTCTTCCGTTACTATCTGCCGGGTTACTGACTTTTTAGTTGTCGCTGCTGTCCGCTTCCTTTTAGTTTCCATCGTTAAATCACAGAAAAGTTTGAACTTCTACTCTGCCCCAAAACTGACTATGTGTCCATTTCAAGCTTCATGGTTGATTTCAATGAAATCAAGTTAAAAAGAGAGGAGATTCAATTAACGTTGGCCGTTTCTTACAGCCTGTGTCCGTTCTGTCGTCCAACACAGACCCGTCCCAAACTCCCCTTCAAATGACATCACACTGTGTGTGTGTGTGTGTGAGAGAGAGAGAGAGAGAGAGAGAGAGAGAGAGAGAGAGAGAGAGAGAGAGAGAGAGAGAGAGAGAGACAGAGGATAATAACAATAATAATAATAATAATAATAATAATATTAATAATAATAATTAAGCCTTATCTGCAATACAAAAATTTAGCTGTCAGATAAATTAAGTGGAGCGCAATATGTCCTTCTGTGGTGCAGTGGAAAGTATCTTAATATGGAAATATTCAATTCAAAATACAAATCACTCAAAGGGCAACTTGAGTACAGTACTTAAGAAAGTGTACTTACTTTCCACCGCTGCTATCGAACTGAGCTCTTCTAATCTCCAACAAAGTAAGATTGATTTTGATTTGACTCCTTGTCAAACTGTTTAACAGACTACTGACAGGACATCAGCGCTATCTAGTGGACAGGGTGGAAAATAAACAGAATAATAAAACCTTCAGAAGGACAAGCGTGAAAGACACTGGACGACATGGGAATATGTTACCTACAGGGAATGAACACTGATTGTCTGATGTCAGCTGACCTCATTTTGTTCTACATCTGTGCGATTAATTGAAAATGATATTTAAAAAATAAAAGTTATCTAAAAAACGCATTAAAAAAAACATGATACCATTGTATGTGTCTGAGTTGCAGGTAAGCTACTAAATACCCTGTTTCCCTGTTACCCACATATGTAAATCTCTCTGTTATTTCTATTGTATATATTGTGCATTATATTTAATATTTTTTATTCTGTTATTTGCATTGTTTACCTGTACCATGCTGTAGCGAAAAAATGTCCCCTTGCGGGATTTAATAAAGTATCTATCTATATATTTATCTATCTATCTATCTATCTATCTATCTATCTATCTATCTATCTTTAGAGTATAAACTGCTTGCGGAACGAAACACCGTATGGCCAGTGTTTCCTTACGGACCCTTTTCTAAACTGCACTTACATCTCATGTGTTGTGTTGTGGGAGTTTGGCACAGTTTCTCTTGGATAGTTATTTATCTTTCCATATTCCTGAGACATACCGATAAACTCCTCCGTTATGTCCGGTGGTCCCAGCCTTCCCTCGGCGGAGGTAGACCTGGGCTTCCTGGAGGAGGCGGAGCCGTGGCGGCTTCTGTCCCCGCAGTTCCCCAGTAAAGTCGGGGGGAAACCGGCGTGGCTCAGCCAGACAGGCCCGCCCTCACTGCCCGGGCTGGAGTGCGAGATATGCCGCCTGCCTATGGCCTTCCTGCTGCAGGTTAGTGTCCCGGAGGAGGGAGGCAGACAGCGGCTTAAGCTGCACTCTAGACAGTGATAATGTCACCCAGAGAGAGAAACACTGCTGGACAGTATGTGGAATATATATATATATATATATATATATATATATATATATATGTTATTTCTTGTTCTCAGCTGAACCTTTTCTGCTGAGTCTGAATTGTCTTCTCTATTATTTCTTGTTTAAAACAGTACAATCAATACCAAGCACCATAGTAAACTATTTTAACCTTATATACCTAGTACAATTTCTCAGGGACTTTTGTACAAATGTGAAAATCCACGTAGGAGCAGAGAAATTATAAATATAATACAAGGCATATATAGACACATATATAGAGGTAACCTATTCTACTCACCTTTATGCCTGCCAAGTAGTTAACTTCCATAAACCATTCATTATACACCTAGATACAGTACTAAGTTACCCTCTCCATCTTCTATGCAGGTCTACGCACCCATTTCTGGTCAGGACAGAAGTTTCCACAGAACGCTCTTTCTGTTCTGCTGTAAGACTCGTGAGTGCTACACATGCAACGACAGCCGCTGTGTGAAAGGTAACCTGTAACCATCAATGTTCCTTTAATGTTTGTCATTCCTCGTGTTTGTTGTCACATGGTAACAGCACTCTTTAGTCTTTTGCTCTGCTTATTCTCCACACTTCCCCACGTCCTCTCCTCTCTACACTCTTGTCTGGCTCTTTTTGTTTTTAAGAGTAAATATCATTTTGTTAAAAGTTTTCTGACAGCTTGTGTTCTCTCCTCGTTTCCTTTTAGTTTTCAGGTGCCAGCTGCCTCGGAGGAATGAGTTCTACCCCTACGATCCTCCAGCAGGTTGGTGTATTTTGCCAGGATGTCAGTAAAAGTACAATTCTTTGTCATATAATAAGGCAGAGTTGAGTTAAGAGGTTTCATTTATCATTACTTATACTATATTTAATGATTTTCAGGGGATATTTTTTCAATGTTAATTTTCATTCATAATGTATTTCAACAGTGACTTGGCTTCGCTATGACGCATTCATCTGTCTTTTCCTCAGAGGATGAACCCCCCAGCGATCCTGAACGGGACCAGAGTGTTTTGTCCGTCCCTGGAATTAAACTATGCTGGGTGTGCGGTTGTCCCGGCAGCAAAGCCTGCTCCCGCTGTCACACTGTAAGCTACTGTGGAAAACACCACCAGACCCTCCACTGGAAGCACACACACAAGAGGGAGTGTTGCAGTCAAGGTGTGTATCCATTTGTATTGATAGTGTGTATTTCTGAGCAGTTTCGTTTCTGTCAATTCCTGCTCGAGGAAGACTTAATGTCTCTGCTGTATCTTTGTCCATCTATATAGAAGGGTCCGTTGTCACAACTTCAACCTTCCTCTTCCCTGAGTCTGAGCTGGTCATTGAACCTGAGGAGGAGAAAGACACAAAGGATGCTGAAGAAGAAGAAGAAGAAGAGAAAGGGATTGAAGATTGTCCCTCCTTAGCAGACAGTAACTCTTTAATTATTTCTTATAACAATATTGGCCACATGAAGTAATTAAGAGACATAATTTGTCCCTTCTCTTCTGACTGACTGTTCTCTGTTCAGCCCTGGCAGAGACGGACCTGGAGGAGATGGCTTTGCACGAGACTGAAGACAACAAAGTGTTCCAACGGTTTAAAAAGAGGATTGCACCAGAACCACACCAGGTTAGCTAAAAACTCACACGGAAACGACGTCAATGAAGACGATCAAGTCGAGTCCCTCCTCACACTGACCGTGTTAAGTTAGAAACATCTGATACAGTTTCCTTCTGTGTGCATCTCACGGTGTTTTGTTCATGTTCAGGTGGTGCGTTACAGTCGAGGGGGCTCCCCCTTGTGGGTCTCTTCTCAGCACATCCCTTCAGATCAGGATATCCCAGCATGCACCTGTGGCGCCAAGAGGACTTTTGAGTTTCAGGTAGTCCCTTCTTCTTTTTCCCTGGTTTTCCTTCTTACTCACTAGTCTTGAATGCCAGCAAGCTGTTATTCTGTGACAAGTATATGAAGTTGTGTGTGTGTGTGCACGTTGGTGATAAACGAGCCAAGTTAAGGTTTACTTAAACCTGTGTGTGTCTTTCTTTTCAGGTGATGCCACAGCTGTTGAACAGTCTGTGTGTGGACTCGACAGGAGCCAGTATCGACTGGGGGACACTGGCTGTCTATACGTGCTCTGCCAGCTGTAACCATGAGGACCAGTACTGCTCCGAGTTCATCTGGAAACAGGACTTCAGCTCAGATCACAGATGAAATCCACATAATATCTTCCTGCTGCTGGACAGAGTTCAGGACACACTGATGCACGTGAACAGCTCAGCAGTGAGGACACTGGTTTCCACTCTTGTAGTGAAGTCACTCACCAGTTAGTAGACTGGACACATGCTGCTGCTCGTCTAACGGATGATACACAGGCCAAATTAAAATCAGTGTGTAGTTAAGCTGACCGAGAGAGGAAGTTAATCTATTAAAGGACAATGAAGATGTTTTGGAGGGCAGACATTCACCAGCTGTATTAATTGTTCTATTAAGTTGAAACAGGAATTCTAGTTCTGGTTTCTCACCACTTACAAATATTTACTTTTAAGTCTGTCTGTTAAGAACAATGTTTGAGTGGTATTTCTGACCCGTGTGGTGAGTGGGTTACGTCCATTTTCAGTGCTACATACCATTTATATAGTAGGTCTATTGAAGCAGATGGTCAGCAGGACAAATACAATATCACCATGTGCCTGGACAAGTTCATCTGCTTTTCAGCATTTTTCTGTGAGTTTGAGACAGAAAATGTACCGTTAAAATATCTAAATACAACCTGTCAATTATATCTTCACATTTAATCCCATTGGTCACAACAGTGAGTGTAAAAAAGTTTAGTTATAAGGCTCTATAAATGTTACTGAATGATTTATCAATACCTTTCCAGCAAATATTGAAATAAAGGGTCTCAATGCAATATGTGCAGTGTCGCAAGTCTAAATTGTCACATGACCTGAGCCGTTGACTTCCTGGTTGCACCATGAGAAGAGGAAGGCTGCATCAAAGCTCCCAAACAAAAGTTAATAAAGTATCTGAACATAAAGATATGAAGATTTGTCATACACATCAATAAGGTGAAGAGTATTGATAGATGCAATTACTTAACCTTGTTCAGTGTGGTCATGGAACGAGCTAACATGTAACGGCAACACATCACGTAGCAGCAACTCAATGTATTTAGGCCGGGCATGTAAACATGGTCGAGACGATCAGAATAGTGAAGAAAGGTGATTTAAGGTTGTTGGTGCCAAGTTTACAGAAAATGATCCAAAAAAAGATAATATCCAGCGAGCTGCAGTTCTCTAATTGTACAAATCTTTTCTGTTTAAGTCGTCTGTGCAGAGCTGATGTTCACTGGATTAACTTTTCACATTGAACCTGAAAACTGTTTGTGGATATTGATTTTTTTTTTGATTCTGGTAAAATGATGTAAAGCCTGCATTTAGTCCAGGACCAACAACAATTACTGTAGAAATATTGCATTATCTTAGAAAAATCATACCAGTATAAAAGAGTTAAACTTTACAATATGTGAAGAGGTGCTCTCGCACACTTCTTAGGACAGCAAACATCTCAGTGGACAACAAATATACCGTTTCTAAATACAACAGCACCAAAACTTCAGTGTAGTAAAAGAAGCAGATTTAACAGCCTGTATGTACACATTTATTAATGCACAGCGCAGCACATTAACAATTTCAGAATAACAATTGCTTTGAAATGAGTGACGGGGCTTCCTGGTCTCCTGCTGAACTCCAGAGTCACAGAGGAAAGTATTGATTAATCCCCGTCCTCTTCTGCTGCCCAGACAGACGTCTGGGTGGAAGACACACAGATGGTGAAGCTGACCGTCGCCACAACCAGCTCACCATAAAGTGCCAAAAATGTTGTGGCTGAGCACACAGTATGGACGACCAGGACAGATTCACATTTTCCTTGGCACAAAAATAATTCTTCAAAAGAAAATTTAAATATGAATGGGCAAAAGATTTAAACAATACATAAGCATGGCAACACAATGCTTAGTTTATCAGACATCTTTTAGTGCTCCTGAATATAAGATACAAGAGGTTAGGATAAGTAAAAGAAGAGGACGTCTACTTTTAAATCAACGGCGTCTTCTTCATGTTCTGGTTGATTTATGAGTACAAATATAGTCCAAACCCAGTGACACAAATGTCAAAGAACTTGATGACAACTTAAGTAGCAGGACATGGATCAATTTAGTTTAACTTCTGTTTAAGAGCATCCACCTTCAGTTACAGATTAACAGACTAGACAGTATTTCGCATGTCAAAATGTTTGAATTTAGAGGGGAATCCACTTCAAGCATTCATGTAGTCAGGATGAAGCTGAATCAAGATCAGATAGATTTAAATGTAAAAGACATGAAGATCAAACTCCCAAAAAGGTTTGAGATAAACAGTCACTCAAACTAAAATCTTAAAAATACTGTTAAGAGGAATGTGGGGCCGACAGACCCGAACACGTCTTGTTATAATTTGGGGACTGAGTGGGCAATTTATAAAAATGCAACGTACAAAACTATTTAAAATGGCTTCAAATAAAAGCAGTCTGAGTCAGACTGTTTCTCTTCTAATCAGCGCTTTTTACATTTCTTTACAGTCGTTATGTACAATCAGAGATGTGAACAGCACAACAGAAAAAGCTAAAAATAACTGGGATTAAAATACACGGAGAGGTCTGTGTGAAGAAGATGCCGTTGCTTGTGATCAAAACACGGCAAGAAAAAAAAAAAAAACTGTAAAAATCCTGTTACTCAAAAAATCTTGGGGGACAAAAAAATAAATAAAAAATAGAGGACTCACATCCCTGTACAACAGTCCATCTGTAGAGGTCAACATATAGATTCTTCTTGTGAATTAAAAAAAAAAAAAAAAAGTCGGTGATGAAGGTAAAAGAAGGAGGGGCGGGTTCTACGTCGTCTTGCGGAAGCCTTTCAGGATGGGATAGATGTTTTCAAACGCTTCGTAGATCTCTCCTCTCACCTTGGCACCTTTAAAAACAAAACAAACACATTAAAACAACGAGTTACACCGGCAGAGCCAAAAAACACAGACAGACGAAATCATGATAAGCATCAAACACCATGTTCCAGATTATCTTTTCCATTTATAATGAAGTTATTTTGTAAGTTTTTGGGAATCTGATTATATATTTTTGAATAGGTTGGCAGATACATCATCTTTTAACATATTTACTTATGTTTAACTCTAAAATAGTGATTTCAGTATAGTAGTAAAGCCCTATATGTTTGTATATTACATTACATTACAGTCATTTAGCAGACGCTTTTATCCAAAGCGACTTACAATTCAGAGTCTATCACATTTCTACACCGTAGGCACAACTACGGGAGCAATTTTGGGGTTAAGTGTCTTGCTCAAGGACACATCGACATGCGACTAGCAGAGCCGGAGCCGGGGTTCGAACCGCCGACCCTCTGATTGAAAGACGGCCCTGCTATCCACTTAGCCACAATCGCCTATAATATATATCGCCTATAATATAATATAATATATATCGCCTATAATATAACTGACAGTATGCAGTAATATACCCATCAGCAGTGAGGATGAGGTCTTACCTGTGAGTACAACTTTCCCAGAGACAAAGATGAGCAGGACAATTCTAGGTTTGATCATTCTGTAAATCAGTCCTGGAAACAGCTCCGGTTCATAGCTGAAACAGATAAATCATTTTCTAATAATCATTACAAGTATTACCTTAAAATAAATCCATTCTGTCCTACACGTCGACGAGAATAAACCCCATCTCGCCTTTCCTTCGGTGGCACAACTGTGACATTCTCACAACGCAGCCATCATGGGCTGGTGCTTTCAAAGAAGCAAAAATGAATGATTTTTAGCTGCATCAGACAATAGAACAAACAGAACATACCTGCTAAACTGCTGATGTGTGAGGACTAATCCTTCCAGACGAATGGGGAACTTCACATCGCAGCTTCCCACCATGTTCTGAATCTTGAAGTCCAGGAACTTTGCAGGAAAACCGAGCTTCTGCACCACACGAGCGTATTTTCTGGCAGCTAACCTCGACTGCTCCTCACTAAAGACAGAAGCGAGGCGGATCATATGGAAAAGAACAAAATGAGTATTCAAGAGAGGAGAGGAGATACAAGGCATGAGGGTAGAGTACATTGTATTCAAAGACAGGGCAAGGCTTATTATGATATTCAGCAAATAGCCAGTATGGTGACCTCTTGGCTCCAGTGCAGACCATCTTCCCAGAGCTGAAGATGAGAGCGGTGGTCCTGGGCTCTCGTATTCTCATGATGACCGCAGCAAAACGCTACAAACAGAGAGAGCGGGAATTACAGCCAGCAGTGCTTCCACATAAATGTAGTTGTGTGGGATGTTGAGCATAAATATATCAAGTAGGGTGGGGCGATAATTCCTTATGATAATTCATCTTTCAATGGAATCATATCGTGATAAAGTCGTATATCAAGATATCATTATACACGATAACAAGCACATTCTTACTTTTTTATTGTGATTTCTGATTATAAAACCATGTGATTATTTCATATGGTCAAAATGTTTGCCATGAAAAAAGTAAATAAAGACGAATAAACAAATAAACCAAACAAATAAACCAACAGGCAAGTTGACCTGCACTGCAGTCTCACCTTTGGGTTGTACTCTGCATTCCTGGCTCTCAGGGCAATAGTCTTCAAGTCCAGCTTACAGCCCAGATTTACAGTCGATACTATGTTTCTAAAAGTAGAGTAAAAAGAAAAGAACTGAGTAAAGACATAAGAAAACTGTTCAGTCAGGAACTCAGACACAAGTTTGAGGAAATAATGGCAATGTAGTTAACTTTGGTAGTGAAAAAATAAAAGATACCCTCTCTGAAATGTCAGCGATATTCATGTTACGGGTCTCAATAAATTCTAATTCACAGTGAGCACAATAACATAAAGGTAAAAGTGTGTGTATTAGCTAGAATATTACAAAGTGTGATAGAGGAACTGATACTCTGACCATTCTCTCCATTGGATATGAAACGTACTGTAGTTGTGGTACTATTCCAGAGCTCTCCGAGGCTGGTGTGGACGGTGTGACGGGGGTCATGGGGGTCACCGGCGTGCTGTAGAGCGGGGTGTTTCCTGGCAGCGCTGTGGTGGTCGAGCCTGCAACCGCCTGGGAATGATAAAGCTGAGGGGTCTGCCCCGACGTTCCAGGAAGGCCTGGAGAACAAAGAACGTATTCTTCTACAACATGAACCAATAATAAACTTCCACTACGGTTCTGTGTTTCCCAGAACAAAGGAGGACACCATGATCTTACTAGGCTTAGAGAGGGTGGAGAGGATTGTGGCAGTAGTGAGTGTTGTACCTGCGTTTGCCTGCTGTGCCTGTTGCTGCTGTTGTTGCCTCTGCTGTTCCTCCAGTATAGACAAACTATTGGTGTTCTGGACGGGCTGGGGGGTTAGGCCTGAGCCATATGGCATCATGGGACTGAATATCGACATGCCTGGAGTCATGGCACCCTGCACAAATGACACACCAACAAAAAAAACACATGCATTTGGGATTGAGCAGGAAAGCCACATTAGAAGCTAATTATACTGACAAATCATACTGCAAAGAAAATGTCCATTATCACAATATTTTTCACTTTGCCTCACTTATTTAGATACATATTGTATTTATGTTAATATCACTGGTTTATGGGTTGATTTTGTAGGCTGCACGGCTATGTTCCCTGTGGAAGTAACAGAAGTACTCTGACCTTAAATTGAGTGCAGACTTAAAACCTATTTCTAAATCATTGTAGCCACATGTTTGAGTTTGCTTGCTATTTTAAAATATCCCACGAAATGAATTGCCAATACCAGAAATAGATTTTAGTCAGGGTGCAAGCATCTGCTGCAACCTGTGAGCAATGCTGCATCTCGTAAACTTGAAAGATGTGGAGCTATGCTGTGGTTGTTTGCAGCACCCAATTGTCGCTCACCTCGTAGACTTAATCTCACTCCTGTATGTGACATTATACGCTGGGTCTACAGCGGCTATGTGAGAATCACACTGAAACCTGCAGGATGGGAGCTGATGTCTTCCAGCTGGTAACTTGATGTATAAACCAGAAAATACTTTAAACCAGTGTTACCTGAGGGGAGGCCTGCCCCTGGAAGGGAGGTACACTGTTGTTCTGGTCCATCTCTTCAGCTCCTCGCGTTAGTTCACTGCCACCCAAAAGCAGGAAGTAACTTCACACAGCAGGTGCCTCAAAGCTGTGCCTGTAGAGTCTATAATACAGTAGAAAAGCACCAACGACCACAGTGGACGACTGCAGAAACGCCCTCTTCTCGTCTCTCCGACAGCTATGTTGTGCCTGAAAAGTCAGACAGAACCAGAATGTACTCAGACAAACAATTTATACCTATTAATTACCATAGCACCGTGCATCAGCAAAGTTGAGCGAAGAACTTGCAAATGACCTGAGGCCACATTTGTGCAGCACCACCGGTGGCGCCAACGCACTCACTGCTGGCTAAACATCACATTTAGCTTTAATTCACGTAACTTTAGCTCGTTCATTCATTCAGGGCCCAAATGCATTATGCGCCATTTATATGATAGCGTGTGCAAAATGCTGGTGACATTTCTATCTACACCCGAGAAACGTTCGTCTTCCAGCAGGATGTCTTGACAGCCTCCTAAATGAAACATATCAACACAGTGGCTAGCTGAAGTTAGCTGCAGAGCTAAGATTAGCAACGCTAGCCAACATCTACTCGAACGTAACGTACAGTGACGTTGTGTGTTAAAATAGTTGTAAATAACGTTGACATTTGCCAGTGCACCACAGTTAATTGCTCGCCAACTCACACTCTTGCAGTTCAGACCAGCACAGGGACGGAGTTAATGCAGCTTCAGGTTTGTTTGATCCTCGCTCTTGTGCTTCGGCGCTCACGAGCGTCTTCGACTAACTACTTCCGGAAGAAGAAGCTTTAACTTCCGGCGTGTCACAGTTCAACGCAGTTAGAGCAAAGATGGCGTCGCTGAGTGACAAATCAGTTTGGGACGAGGTGGAAGATGGAATCGGCGAAGAAGTGTTAAAAATGTCCACAGATGAGATAGTTCAGCGGACTCGTCTCCTCGACAGCGAGATAAAGATAATGAAGAGCGAAGTGCTGCGGGTGACTCACGAGCTGCAGGCCATGAAGGATAAAATCAAAGAAAACACGGAGAAGATAAAAGTGAACAAAACTCTGCCGTACCTTGTGTCTAATGTGATCGAGCTGCTGGACGTGGACCCCAACGACCAGGAGGAGGACGGGGCTAATGTTGACCTGGACTCTCAGAGGAAAGGAAAGTGCGCCGTCATTAAGACCTCCACTCGACAGACTTACTTCCTGCCCGTGATCGGGCTGGTGGACGCCGAGAAGCTGAAGCCCGGAGACCTGGTGGGTGTCAACAAGGACTCCTACCTGATCCTGGAGACCTTGCCCACCGAGTATGACTCCAGAGTCAAGGCCATGGAGGTGGATGAGCGCCCCACAGAGCAGTACAGCGACATAGGAGGGCTGGACAAGCAGATCCAGGAGCTGGTGGAGGCCATCGTGCTGCCCATGAACCACAAGGAGAAGTTTGAAAACCTTGGCATCCAGCCACCCAAAGGAGTCCTGATGTACGGTCCACCTGGCACTGGGAAGACCCTCCTGGCCAGGGCCTGCGCCGCTCAGACCAAGGCCACTTTCCTGAAACTGGCCGGTCCACAGCTGGTCCAGATGTTTATAGGAGATGGAGCCAAGCTGGTGAGAGACGCCTTCGCTCTGGCCAAAGAGAAAGCCCCATCCATCATCTTCATCGATGAGCTGGACGCCATCGGGACCAAGAGGTTTGACAGCGAGAAGGCCGGAGACCGAGAGGTGCAGAGGACCATGCTGGAGCTGCTCAACCAGCTGGACGGATTTCAGCCCAACATGCAGGTCAAGGTAAAGATGCTGCCACCAAAAGAACCTGTTGCATCACCCCATGTTTATTTACATCGTCATTCTTGAGTCTATCAGATGTTATTTTTCATTCACGGCATCATTTTGGGAGATATCGGACATAGTGATTGCTCTGGTTAGTGTTTAATTCAGACAACAAAATTGTGTCAACATTTAAATATGAAATATAGGCACACAGTACAGCACACAATAAATCTTTTCACAAACTTGCACATCAGAAAGTGTAATTAATGTACAAACAAGCTCCAAAAAACGAAGTAAAAAAGTTTGTTCTACTTGGAACGAAGTTAAGCACCAACTTTTTTTAATGTCTGTCTTTTTAGTCACCACTGTGGCGTTACGTTACAGTATGATGACTACAGTATATCTACATCCATTTTTATTTTCTAGGTGATTGCTGCCACCAACAGAGTGGACATCTTGGACCCTGCGCTGCTCCGTTCAGGTCGTCTGGACAGAAAGATTGAGTTCCCCATGCCAAACGAGGAGGCCAGAGCTCGCATCATGCAGATCCACTCCCGCAAGATGAACGTCAGCCCCGATGTCAACTACGAGGAGCTGGCTCGCTGCACCGACGACTTCAACGGAGCCCAGTGCAAAGCTGTGTGCGTGGAGGCCGGCATGATTGCGCTGCGCCGTGGGGCCACAGAGCTGAACCATGAAGATTACATGGAGGGAATCCTGGAGGTCCAGGCCAAGAAGAAGGCCAACCTTCAGTACTACGCCTGAGGACACTGTCTGTGTCTGTGTTTGTTTGTGAGGGAGTCTTTGCTTATTAAAACAGTTGTTGGGTAAACACTTGTTACAGTTGCTGATTGACTTGGATTAATAAAAATAAATAAAATGTCAATAAGTGTTGTCTCTTTCTGCTGAGCATTTATAGGACAGTCTTTGTTTTCACTTTAAAGAATAATGGCACCGATGTGAAATTTATAATCAGATACGGGCAGTCTTTATTGGTCTGGAGCTTGTATTTGTTGTTATTTAGAAAAACATGAAGCTTTTTTAAAAAAAGCTAAAAGCTCATTTTCATCCACAGTCCTCGTTCCATTCAAGTGGGCCAGTTCCACGGTCCTGCTGTGGACACTAGCTGTGTACCATACCTATATTACATACTAATCATTGCACACTGTTTTAGCAGTTACACAGAAATAGAAACCTTCTTTACCATTTTATATCAACAGGACATGACACAATAGGAGGGAGGTGAAATGTAGATCAAACTGCAGCTTTAAAAAAACAATTAGACTTCACAAGGATACATCAAAAATATTTTTCCTGGGATTTAATACCTGTGTTCTGTTTCCAAGATTTTTATTTGGAGTTGTTTCACCACCACCTAAAATGTATTAACACTGCATGTTTCAGTTTTGAGCAGCTCCCCCTTACGCATTGCATTGTGGGAGAATAGTACCATCAACGGCACACTCAAAAATGTAAAGTATTTAGTATACATTCTGTCTGCTTTGAGTATACTTTGTCAACATCTAGTATGAATACAGCACATACTAAAAAACGGCGTAGAACCCATATCTAGTCTGGATTCAGGACTTTTATCTTCTTTTGTTTGACTTGTCTTAGCAGGAAATGCACAGATTCATTCCACTAATGACAGCTTATCTTCAGCAAGTACCCCAGTAACTCATTCCAGTGAGCCCACTTGCACAATACCAGAGCAATACTGTACACCAGGTAAGTTTAGTGAGATAACCTGCTGTAACATGTGGTAATAACCAAATATACCTGAACATCTGGGGACGTGCGGAATGGATGAATGTAGATCAATGGTCCACAATCCCGGTTCAGGGGCGGTTGTATGCAAACAGGTGGTTTATTGTTAATTTAAATCAGCTGGTACTTCAGCTCACAAGATCACCAGAGAACAATTCAGTTTGGCAATTTCTTCCTAAGGACTAGAACAATGTGTAAAAGAGTCCTCAAAATTGCTAAAAACTCTGAAACCAATAGAGACAAACTAGTACTGGGTAAAAAGAAAGTTGAATGCCATAATTTCACTAAAAACTCATCTCTGACCAGGTTTAATTTGGCTGAAACACCGGAGAAGAGAGAAGATATTCTGAGGTTTCCACGTCCTGCCGTAACTTCCCTGCTGCAGTTTGGGTTCACATCCATAGAATGTGATCGGTAGTAATTAAACCTCAGAAGCAACTAAGGGATAACATCATGAATCTTTTATTACATTTACTGTAAATGGTTAGTGCAAAGTTACTTCGATTTTATTTATCTCACACGTGGTTAAAGTGTAAAAATAAACCATCTCACATAGAAATGTGGTCAGGGCCCTGAGCCTGGCAATATTTACTAACCTTACTTTATCAACTCTAGCCTATCGTTCACTACACTGGAAAATAAAACTGAAGTATAACATATACCGTATGATAGAGCAGGTCAGTGTGGTGTTGCTGGGATGTTCATGGTGCATAAAAACTAACTCAGGAAACAATATCCTGAGCACAGATTGTCTTTCAAGAGGTACTTTAAAACTTCAATATGCCACAACGTCACATATTTAAGGGCAACAGTGTGAGTAGCATAAGCTACCCAAGATGGAGTATCCATGTGTGAAGGACATGCAATGAACAAGACCACCAACATTTTAAATTCTTTACATTTATTAAGAATGTAAAAAGAACAGCAGAGTATGTATCCTTCCAAAACATAATGAAAAATCCAAATAGAGGAAGAGTCTAGGCAGATTGAGTGAAGAGTCATTTGCTTCTTAAGAACAGGAGTGCTGATCTAGAATTAGGTTTCTAGACCACAAACCCAAGGATGTAATAATAGCAGAAACAGAGCGATGACTGTGGAAAGCAGGAGAAACGTATGGATTTCAATTGATGTAAATTGTGAGTCGATATAAAAAATGAAAAATCCGCTTCCCAGAATAAGCCTGACTTAAGAAGCCACTCGAAGCAAATTCTGGATCAAAACTCCTATTTTAAGAAACTTGTTGTTGAGGGGCAAAAACCAACAGGTGAATGTGGAAAGAACAGACCAAAGAGAAAAGCAGAGAAAGGGGAACATTTCCCTCTTCAGTCCTTCCTCAGTGGTACAGTCTGCTCACTGATGCCCTCCTTAGTGATGATGCAGACCCGAAGAGCGTCTCCGGTGTAGACGTCTCTCTCTGCGGCCGAGATGAAGACATCTTTGACCAGCTGAACGGCTTTCTCCTGAGTCAGGGGAACGTGCTGCACACCCTCCATGTTCTTGAAACCAATCTGTAGAAGGACGTGTTGGGAAGAGAGCCAAGACATGAATGTACCGTGTCCAAAGAAAGCAAACTCAACTGGCACACATTGTCTGCAACAACAGGTCAACATGTAGTGTGGTATTTACCTGGTTGTCCAGTAGTGGCTGTAGCATGGCACTTGCTGATCCTCCGGCCTTGTAGGTGTCTCTCTGGTAGGAGCCCACTGGGTCGAAACTGTACACCGCTCCCTTGCCTATTAGTATACGAGTAATGCACATAAAAACAGTCATTACAAAAACATAGTCAGAGCTTTATATTACATTACATTACAGTCATTTAGCAGACGCTTTTATCCAAAGCGACTTACAATTCAGAGTCTATGACATTTCTACACCGTAGGCACAGCTACGGGAGCAATTTTGGGGTTAAGTGTCTTGCTCAAGGACACATCGACATGTGACTAGCAGAGCCGGAGATTGAACCGCCGACCCTTTGATTGAAATCCACTTAGCCACAGTGTATACACAGTGTATACAATTTCCATCGTAGACGCCACAAAAACACACTTAGTGTGATACAATGAAGCGCAATATAGGGAACAAGCTAGTTTTAGCTAGAGCCTAAATATGCAGTTTTTTAAAAACCTCCAGAGTATATGCATGCAAAAGTGATACCTTTACTCATTACCTTTACTCCTCTTAATGTGTGCTGCATTGCTACACCTACCATGCTCATCCAGTCCTCCAATGATGTTGTAGACGTAGTAGGGGAAAAACCTCCTGCCGTACAGGATGGTAGACAGCATGGCTGCAATTGCGCCGCTGGTCATCGTCTTATTATTTGAGTGTTTGTACATCTGAGAAAAGGACAGGAACATTGGTTCAGGTGTTAGAAACAACTAAGTAACCTGTGACATCTTCTGTGGGTCTCGTACGGCAGCAGAACTGAATACAGTGACACTTTAAGAGAGGCAACAAGGACGATGTCCTTACTGTTAATTAACTGTGGAGACAATGGACACAACTAGAGATAGATTTTTCTTGTTTAAAGACAGCAAGACACATTACAATATCAGTCTCATGTCGACCGTCTTGGATACCACTACAATCAACAGACAAGCAGCAGCAGGACAGTTAGCAGAGTCAGCAGAATAAGATCACTTTGAAAATGAGACTTGGGAGAGTGAAACCAAAAAAAACCTGCTGCACCAGCCCACCTTTAGTCTGGCATCAATGATTTTAGTCAGAGTCAAGCAGTCACCGTGGAAGCCGCTGCAGCCAATGACGGTTGTATCTGTCCTGTGAGGGGAAGCATAAAAATATGTGATTTTAGATCAGCGTGTTGTTGGTCTTCATTCATGTAGCAATAACACATTTTGATGCTTTCTTGAGAAGCACTACAGAAAGTTATTGAGCAGCAAGCAGGAACAAACTACACTCCCCATCTTAATAGAGAATTAGAGTGAGTTGAGCTGCAGTGACTTCAGTGGTTTCGCTCCATATTTACCTGGTAATGGCTTTCAAGGAATGTACAAAGAACTATGAAAGTAGTAGGTAGAGGGCCCAGTTATTGTTAGAAAAGTTGACATGGTGTCTTTATACTCTCGACTTTGCTTTTGTTGACAGTGCAGGAGGTGACAGTGCACACTTACAGCTTGTAGCATTTCGGTGAGTCTCGGCTGTGGATTGAGTAGCCTTCACTCAGCCTGGTGTCTGAGGCTACGATGGCGAAGTCCTCCCCAGCAACAGCTAGTACGGTTCTGAAAAAAACAAAACACACGACACAGTTCATTCATCGTATAAACCACACCATCAAAGAGGGAAATGTTCCGTCTGTTTCACCAGACACATGCTAACGGAAGCTAAGCTACTGTTTCGAAACTGAAACTGTAGCATCAGTTTTTTTCCTTTTATCTAAAGTGAGGATACTTTATGTTCTGGACAAAGACAGTCTGCTCTGTTCGCGTACGTTTCAACAACTTAACCTTTGTTTAGTTGTATATCGTCTGCTAAGCCGGCTAGCTAATTAGCACAGCCTACTAAACGTTAGCTAGCAGGCTAACCAGGCAACGGTTGAAATACCCCACTCACCCTCCGTTGAAGGAGTACGGAGAGAACCGGTGCTCCACCGGACCAGTATAGTGATAATCTCTCATCTTCCCAGGATCTGCCATTGTATGAGAGGAAAGCATTTTTGTTGCAGGAAGCCAACGATGTTCAAGATTGAGTCTAGTAAAGTCGCTGTATCACTGCAATATGGCCTTCTCTTCTTCTACTGTCATCACACCCGCGTGTTCACATGTGATCTGAGCGAGAGCGCCCCCACAGTCTGTGTGGTGTACCGCAGGACCTGAGACCAGATCTGATCTAGAGCAGATTTTTGTTTTTTAATGTCTCACATTCACTATTTATAAATAGGTCATTTTGTGTCCGTTAAAAAAAATTGAATAGATATTTGAATATGCACCAATTTTGCACCATCAGCAAAATCTAGATTTGCAGTTTGCTGGACTGGATGTGTTAAGATCAAAAATACCTGTAGGACATGTGATAACAATTTGTCTGTAATATAAATTAAATTACGTGCACAATACCCCAATAACAATAAAACATCATTAGGTGTCAGAAAACAATTTTTATAATTCTAATAATTTAAATTTCCAAGGACCATTAAAAGGTATTAAAGGTTTGTCAAATTAATACAATGTAAGAATGTAAAAATATAAATGACTTTAAATATCAAAGTAATTTATATTCCTTTTCACTAAAGATTGTTTTGATCTTTGGCATCAAAACTGGGATTCAATTTAACATGGTACACAATATATTTGGGATGACCAGGAGTATTTTAGTAGCTTTTATTAAAAAAAATAAAATAAAAGAAAAAAGAAAAAACACAATTCAGTGACTATGACATCAATACCAACAAATATGTCTTAAACAAACTGCTTACTGAGAGACAATACAAAATAATATTTAAAAAAATAACAGAAAAAATATCAGTTATCTAATCATAGCTGATGGATGTTGAATTTCAATGTAATTACTGTGAGTGGTTACATTTTTGTATAATAATTAATAGTCGAGGGTTGACAACAAAATCTATACATGTTAAGTGAGACATAACCTTTCAGTAATCAAGACTAACAAATAAATACCTGCAGCCATGAGGTCGACCACAGCCAGCGTCTATTACATTTCATCACACAGAATCACAAGCACCGTGTTATCATTTAAGACATAGTTTAAATAAGATTACTCTTTACTGGTGTGCCTCATTAAATACATGTTAATTTAAAGTACCAAAAATACAAAACCATACAAAAATGTTGTCTTGAAAGTAACTCAGTGAGCTCTTGTTTGTTTCAGTAGTACCGGATGAAAAGCACCATTTGTTTAACTGAAACTAATTTCCCACAGCAGAAATGAGACAGAAACTACGAGATGAATCAGATTAATAAAGTAGGAATGCACCGATGCCGTTAGTGGTTAGCAGATCACAGGATTTGATGCAGCACATTTGGATGGATTTGACTTAAAGTTTGTCTCTTAACATTATTTCTGAATGATGTGAATGTCTACCGTTACAAAACAAGAGTTGCTATGCTACGGTTAATGCCGAATCTGGATTATGTTGAGTACGTTTGAGGTATCTCATACATTATTCAAAGTTTGATTTGGAGATGGCAAGTAAATTGTGTTTAACTGATTGTGATTATAGGCCTTACTGATGTCATCAAAGCTCTCAGAGAAAAGATCAATACCTGTGTATTTGCAGACCTGTCAATCAATAAAGACCAACAGCAGGTTAAGATGTTGTGTTTGCATTGTTGGTATTTGGTAGGAGGGATACACTTTTGTTTATTTTTGAGTCACAGTGATCTGATGTCATTTAAAATGTATAGCTTCTGCAAATGAACAAATGCCATAATGTGTGTAGAGTTTGGTCACGGTATTGTGGTCAATGACGCTGTCGATCATTTCTGAGCCGACTTGGACTTCTTGGGCGTTTTCGCTCCTCCCTTCTTCTTGGGTGTGGTGAAATCTTTGTCGCAAACCTCACACACCCAAAGGCCTGAGGAGACAGAGATAATTAATTTATCAAGATACAAGAGACAAACAAAAATAAAAACCCACATTAAATAACAAAAACAGATAAACTAAGTGAATGACTGTAATTGACATTTTCTGTTGTACAAGTCTGCTTTTCTCTTGTAGTGTTTGTTGTCCAGTCACCGAGTGAAATAACAATCAAGACTGTAGTTCAAGTGGTTGTGTATCGGTCTGCCCACACCACAGATTGACTGTATGCTTGTGTGTTGTGTCCGTCCACTCACCAGTAGGTATGGAGTCCATGCCCACGCAAAACGTGTGGTACCCTCGGTCACATTTGTCACAGAACATCATCTCATCCTCATGGTGGGGCTGCTGACACACGGTGCACGTCTTACACTCCATACACTGCCATCGGTAGGTCTGGATCACACCCACCAGCTCCTTGCTCATGTCCAAGCAGGACGGGTGGCCTAAAGTGTGCGGACACGGAGGCACGCACACACACACACACACACACACACACACACACACACACACATAAATACACAACGTATGCGCACAGACATACATGTAGAATCTACTCACATCGATTGTAAAATAAAATTGTCGGGAACATTTAAACATATATACTGTTTTTTGATCAGAACTATCTAAAAACTAATAGCCATGAACAGCCTTTTCTCCATGTTGTCATAGCTGCCTGTACATTTGGGAATGTTTGACCCAGCAGATGAAGAACTTTGCAGACATTCCTATGAACCACTATGTCTTTGTCAATGCTCAGTCAGTCTAAATCATTTGAAAAGTGAATTATATACACATTACTTTAAACTATACACATTTTACTGTCTTAATGTAAACACACTCGGTGTATAAAGCAGGCAGTTTACACACTTGCCTGAAAGTATAAAACTTGTTTATACACAATGAAATGAAGTTGACTGGTGGTACAATAGAAAACTCAACATTTCCTTTACTGATAATAAATAGCAATGATTCATTAGTCAATGATAATCATTTCAATCATCGTTGAATTGTATGATACTGAGGTTAAGCGAATGAGTCAGAGGGATAACAGATGTATGATACCTGCTTATGTTATAGTAATCATTGTATCTGGGGAGAATCACTTTACAATGAATTCACCCGGCGTTAAAAGTGAACACATTTAGCTGATATTGTGTCTGAAAACAAACAGGAAACGGTCCTTTAAGATGAACAGTGTTAACTTACCGCTGTTATCACATTGGGAGCAGTGAATGAGAGCCTCTGGCCGGCCCCTCTTGTTGGCCTCTTTGCCCTTCTGGCAAATGCCACATATAGCATTGGGAATGACCTTAGGCTGCAAGGGCAGAATAATGCTATAAAAAACACGTGTATCCTGTAGTCATGGACAACATATTAGTTAAACACATGTTTAATGCATGGAGAGAAAAAAAAACCCAAAAGGAGCATTTTTATCTTGACTAACGGAGGATTTTCTACAATTTGGGGGCACGCTACATGACTTATATGCTAATAATTTTACTTTATACACAAAATGCATCACATGGCATCAAAGCTGCTGTCCGACTTAGTCCGTTTTAAATGTTACCAACCTAATTCTTTGTTGTTTATTTAGTCTTTGTGGCAGGGAACAGCCCCAGGTTACTGGGCCTCAGAGTACCAAACAGAAATCGTCACAATAAACTGTAAAAAGGTCAAGTACCAGGACATTAAAGTACATCTCAAGGTACAAATACAAGAACGGTGTTTGGTGTCTAACAGACCCTCTTGCATGCATGTGGCATCTGTAATCTACAGCAGTTTTATTGTCACTGTAGTCAAGTGATGGCTTACTTGGTAGCAGATTGAATTAAAAGATCTTGCAGTTGCTTTCTATGCAACAGAGTTTTCAGTTGAACAGAGCAGAAAGATAAGGAAACGAGGGGACATTTAAATCAGGATGTCACAGAGATGAACGAGAAACATGTAACGCGTTTAAAACATGAATTCCTCTTTAGGAAGCCACATTAAAACATGAAAGATTGAGCAAGATTTTATAATGTCTAGTCTTTAAGAGCATAAAATACGTTTGTGCTAAGGTTTGTTTTACGGCAGTCATTGGGACAAAGTATTGTCACCAAAAATAACCAAATCTGAACTACGAAATTAACTTTGCTTTCCAGTAACTCATGAAGTTAACAGTCCATTTACTTTGAAAGCCTGAAGACAGTGACATCCTTCATTAAAATGTCCCCTCACAGGAAGTTAGCAGATTACACTAAACAGCCACAGATAGAAGACTATGGGTCAATAGAGGACATGGTTTGGAAATGATGGAAACTGAAGACTAGAAACAAAGCAGAGATCTAAACTAATAGACAGACAGCAGCAGGAGAGGGAAATAAGAAAAAAGTAGAGCCGTGTAGATTTCCATACATGCTCACTATGCAAATATAAAGTCTCATCAATATTTCTACTTTAAAATTCAACAGTTCATACCGTTGGCCTCGCTGCATCACTGAAATCTTTAGTGAAAGGATTGCCCCCTGTTGCTGTTGACTCTTTAAAACTGTAAAAATGTATTTGTGGCCACATGAAATGCTTCCATTACAAGCAGTATGCAGCCAACACGTCCTTAAGTACGAGTCTGCTTGATGCCTGCACAGTCAAAACATGTCTTCAGTGGAAACATCCACACAGGAAAGTAGAACAGGAGCAGTTCATGAGGTTGAATCCCGTTTTATTCTAAATTATCTGAATTTGGTAAACACAAGAAATGCTGTATTTTATGCACATAAAAGACAAAAAAAAACTGTCAGAGAACTCACTTTCAGGCGTGTTTGCTTTTATATGATCTGGTAGATAGTTTCTATGGAGCCATATAGCTCCGAACATTAGGTATAATTCAGACACAGGCATACATACTGAGACACAATTAAGTGGGAGCGTTATAGATCGGCAGATCATATGGTTTAAACATCATGTTTGTAGCTTTATTGAGATTTCTGTAATGTAAATAAGTGATGAGGTAATGCTAACCTCTTAGCTGTGTCTTAGCATATGCCTCGGCTAAATGCACATCATCTAATGAAAGTCTACTCAACCTTGCAACTCGCAGTGATAACAATGGACCGCATCAATATCATTCAATATGTCTGACATACTAAATAACAAATACTCTTTCTAAGAATCAAACCAGCACTGCACATTCTCAGGAAGAATAAGAGCGATATCAAGGGAAACACTGTTAAAGAATGTAAGTCATGTGATATTACTCTATGCAGCTGTGCAACACATTGAACACAATATTCTTATCTCCTAAATGTCTCCTCTGTGGATAAGCTACAGAAAGGCTGCTGAGCCACAGCTTTCAGAGGGATTCATTTCATAGAATCGTTAACCTGAACAACATTAACATGTCCCGTTAATGTTGCAATATACATTTAACATGTTAACATGCAACATG